>NW_028227265.1:93282692-93782692 GCF_978045245.1 Mus caroli
TGTTTTCTGCATAAACATGAGGACCTGAGCTGGAGTTCCCAATACCCATGTACAAGTTGGGCACAATGGCACACATCTACACGCCCAGTACTGGTGGTAGGGGTGTTGTGGGAGGAAGGACGTTGGTCAGCCAGCACAGTTGCTCTGACAGACTCCATGTTCAGTGAGAGTTCTTGTTTCAGAGACTAAGGTAAGGAATGATTGAGGAAGCTACTCAATGTTGATCTATAGCTCACACACACACACACACACTACTCTAAGCATTTTTTAAAACAAATACAATTTTATTGTAAAATATTCTGTTCAGAACTTTACTGCATGTGATTTGGAGTCATTAAAATGCTGGAGCAATTTAGCAGTTTAAAGGGGGAGTGGGATTGTTATATGAACACTAAAGTCAGCCTAATATGTTTGAGTCCTCATGTTCAGAAAGACCATGTTGTTCTGTGGTCTCATCCTGGATGTGTGATGTCAAGAAGCAGGCTGTTATATAGGACTAGAACTGTCTAAGACAAGAAGCTAGTATCAATAGTCTGTCTGTGTGTATGTATATTATATAAGAATATTTATCTGAAGTCTAAGAAATTTCAAAAAGTATATTATGTTTTAAGCAGTACAAAACATCCCAGGATTTGCTGTTTATGGAAAACATTTTTGTTTCCTGGTGGTTTCTCTTTTCTTTCCTCCACTTAACTAAAACATTATTTTGGTTTTGGTTTGTTTGAAGATTTCTTTTGTTCCATCACTTCTAAAATAGCAAATGGAAATTCATGGGGGCAGGGGTGCACATCACAGCCCTAGAATTTGTGCTCAGCATGTATGAACACCCTGATTTACTCTCCAGCACCCCACAAAACAAGGGCATAGGGACACTGAGCATAGATTCATTGCAGAACAAAAAGAAATCAGCTTATGGGAAACTGGTAGGGTTGACTTTTCAGTTTGTCTGCTTACTCAGTTGTTTTAAAATAATGTTTTGTTTTGAGATAATTTTTGCTATGTATTTCGATCTGACCTCAAACATTGCGTAGGTTGGCCTCAAACTTATGACCCTCCTGCCTCAGACTCCCAAGTGCTGGGATGACAGGTGTGTACCACTGTGTTTTCCCTCCTTGATGCCCCACAGCAATAGATGTTTCAGCAAAATGCAAATCTTTATCTCAACCAGTCTTTAGCTTGTAAGTTCTTTCTTTCCCTTCCAAGGTTTTTGCCTTCCACTATTGTTATTTTTGCTATTACCACACTGTATAGCTTACAATTCCTTCTCTGTGTTCCCAGGTCAGAACTTCATAAGCCTTCCTCAAAAAAAAATTATATTACAAGAAAACACCATACTTTCTGTTGTCCATCAGTATTTTCTCGACACAAAGCAAGTCAGAGTGGCACCCGTCACTCACAGCAAGGAAACTGTAGCTCCAAAACAAAGATAATTTTACTTTAAAGTGTATTTCAGAATTTGGAACTGATACTTGTTTCATCTTCTTCTGTCTTTAAGGTCTTTAAGCTAATAATAAAGCATGTGTGTCTATTCAAGGGTATAAGAGACGTGCTACCAATGTGGTGCACTTACCCTGGCCTATGACCAGGCTCTCACTGTATGACCCGTTCCAATAGAAAATAGAAGACATTCCAATAGAAAAATCAGCATGACTGTGTCAGTCGCTTTTTTTTTTTCTGTCATTGTATCAAATCACTGAAACACCAGCTCCAAGGAAGGAATTGCTTGGCTCCTGGTTTCATGGCATTCAGTGTCTGGTGATGTAGTACCAGGTTTCTAGGCACATTGTAAAGCAAAACATTGAGGCAGCAGAAGTATGGGAAGCAGGAGGCTATTTGGTTTGTGGTAGATGAAAAATAGACAGAAATGAAAGGGACTTGGGAAGCAAGCAGGACCCTCGGAGGAGTCTTTCTCCCTGGGATCTCCTTCCTCCAGCTTGGCCCCATATCGAAACATTTCCATAATTTCCTGAAGTGTCACCACCAGCTGAAGACTAAGTGTTCAATTCCCATAGGGTATGCTTCCTTTTCAGGCTGTAGCAGTAGCCAAGCTAGATCACAAAATGACAATAATTAAATGAAGAGTTTAAGCTTGCTTACGGAAAATCTTCTATAGATTCCCCCTTGATAACAAATGTGTAGACTTAGCGACTAAGGCTCTTCAGTAACTGAAGCTGGGAAGTAACCAAAATCTCTGGGCCCAGAAGAACCTTTCTCCAAGGACCCTTGATTCTCCCTTTTCAGCCAGGCCTTTTTTCCTCCTGATTTGGATGGTGCTTCTTTGAAGCCTTTGGTGGCATATTCTTAGCTTGAACTCTTTTCTGTTCCATTTCTACGTATTATGTTTATCTTTCCCTACTTTCAGACTGTGAACGGTCTTCAGAGTGAGGAAAAGCTTTGGAGGGCCCATTTGTTTCCAGGCTCACAACACATCTCTTGAAAGAGAAGACATTTGGAATGGGCCTGCTCAGCTTACCCTGTCACAGACAGTCTGAAGAAAGGCTTAGCAAGCAAACAAGACAAAAATGGAAATGAAGGTCCTGGTAGTGGGGGTGGGGGTGGGGGTAGGGACAGTGTGTATGAGACCCAAAGCTCTCAATAGACAACCACATCATACCTTCTCTTATTAAAAGTATCTTCTGCCCATGATCTAGGGTCTCTGACCACGATGCAGGAACACCACACTCAACCCAGGATTAGCAATGAGCCCATGGAGGAAGGCTAGCGGTGACTGGACAGAATGTGATGGTCCATTCAATTACCTATCGTTAATATTCACTCAAATTCCCCAAAGACACAAAGGTCTCCTAAATACTTGAGAGATTAGGCAAACTTATCAAGTGTTCTAATGACATCAGCTCTTGTTTTCTGTAAAATTTTACAAGGATTGAGTCTAATACTTGATCAAAATATGTGCATGTAGCCTGCTGAAACTTTACCTCAGCCAGATTTGGCTGAATTCATTTAATTATTAAAATTTAATATCACATGAGTTAAAATAAAAACAACCTTGTTTTAGGACAGTGTATATGAATCAGGACTCCTTTCTCAATTCCAGATACAAATAAATAATCAGATATGGATGTCACATACTCTTGTATACATCTGTCAATGAGAACTACTTGACATATGAAAGATATTTTACATAAGGAGGACAAGAAGTAAAAAAATATTTATGCTACTTCTGTCCTTAAGGCAAAAAAAGAGTTTGATTGGACAAGTAAGGCTGATATTCATAATATTCAAGGCTATACAACTAGGATTTAAGTAATAAGAGGAGAAAAATCAAAGAAGTATTAGTATTTCATAATCACATGGATGATGAGGCACCGAGCATAACTGAAGTTCATGCAATCCCCAACTCAATAAACAAATGGAAATATCTACGAGTTATTTTGTGTTTTTCTAGACCTCTTGGCAGATTTGATGGGCAGACCCAAATATGGATAGAACTTCCCACATAAATGTCAAGATAATGATGTCTTGAAACAGCTTGAAGATGGCCAGGATTCCTTTTATCCCACATGATATAGTAACATCAAGGTGTATCCTAGCAATGTCCAGCAATGCTTTGAGACATTTGTCTACTGTCCCAGGCTCTGTACCAATACTGCTGTCTTTTGTGTTTATATATTGTGATATGGGACCATTGGAATACTCTTGAGACATCAATAAGATGCTCATAAACCCAGAAAGCAATACCTGTTTAAAGAACCAACATGAGAAGAGGGAATATAAGGGTTTTTTTTTTCTCCTAGTCAGATGGTCATGAGCCATTGCAAGGCAAGAAGTTGATCTGTTGTATTTTTCCAGGTCTGAGTTGTCTCCTGTGATACTCTCAAAGAAGGAAATGGATGGATTCATAGCCTCACCAAGGATACAAAGATCTTTGTCTCCTTCCCTCCTGCTCGCTCTTCAGCTTACTGCTATCCCATCTGTCCCCAGCACATTCCCACAGTTGCAATATTTTTTTTTTTTTTTTTTGGAAACTGGCACTCTGCTAGGAAGCATTGTCATGTCTCCATTGTCACCTGACTTGCTGTCATCTCGACTCTGCACAGTCCCTGTCTTATTTTCACAAATCTTCCTTCTCTGTACTATCACTCATGAGTTCCCATTACATTCCCAGTATCAAGTCTCAGCTACAGACCTTTCCCTTTTCATACTCCATAACTACAATGTCTTCCCATTCTAGCTTCAGGTTTACATTTGTATATCAGACCTTGTAATAAAAACAAAATAAAAACAACCTTGTTTTAGGACAGACCTTGACTCTGACCTCCAGACCTCTCTGATGTTTAAGTGGCTCACTATTCTACAATTTTTTTCAGTGAAACTTGTGCAAAGCCAAGGTCCGTTCCTCATCACCCAGCCTAATCCACCAGAAGATTTCTCTACATAGGCAATACTACAGTAGACAAAACTACATAGACAGTACTTGATTCTGTAAAGGTTTGTATGTCAGGAAGCTAAAGATTTTTAATAGTACCCTGCCCCATGCTTCCACTGAATGAACATCTGCTGATGATTCTTTACTCATACATAATTCATGCATGTCACTCCTTCCTGCCCTGACCCCCTGTCCACTTCAACCTTTTCTCTTTCCTGACCTTTTACTCTTTGTACTATCTCAGCTCATTTTCTTCTTCTGGATACATTCTTCTCATAGCAAGAACAATCAATTAAAACCAAAGCTCCCTTAACACATCTCCTTAAAACTGATAGATAAATAGCTCAGAGTCATGGTGCTTTTAATCACAGTACTGGAGAGGCTCACTCAGGTGACGGTGATTTCAAGGCCAGTCTTATCTACAGAGCAAGTTCAGAGCCAGCAGGAGATAGATAATGAGACTATGGCAAATGTTCAAAGCTAACCATAACCTACAAGGTCATCTTTCACCTAGTGTATTAGTCATTTTTCTCATTGAGGCAACAAGTACACAACAGAAGCATCTTAGAACAAGAAGGATTTATCTTGCTTTACACTCTCATGGCAAGAATGATGTGGCTGTGCTACTCCATACAGTGGATAAGGCTCCTGAGCGTGTCAAGGTGTGTGAGGATGCTCATATCTCAGCATTACAGGAAACAGAAAGCTCAGGCCAGAACTTAGCTGGGTTATGATTCCCAAGATTCTCATCTCAGCCATACACGTCCACTAGTGAAGAATCACCCCGTAAAGGTCCCACAAACTCCAACAATAGCAACAACTGCCAGGGACCATTTGTTCAAATACATACACACAGGGGACATTTTTTTTAATTCAAAAGCAGTACCTAGTCCCTCCCTATTTCTGCAGCATCCTCTCCAGCCATGCTTAGATTCTAACCCTATTCAATTTTTTATGTCCTTAAAAAAATAACCCAAGCCTGGAAACTTTGCATCTGGAAGCTTTCACTCTTCCATGTGAACACTTGTTTATCTAGTTAATTTTTAGGTGTCAGAATTCTTGTATAGCAAAACTAAATGAGGTTGTCCTCTTTGAAATTTTCTTGCAGCATTCTTCGCAACATGGAAGTGTCTGTTTGGTGATTCTTTTAACTACTAGGATTCACTACTATCCTTTGCATCCCATCAGGCTGAAGACTATATGGATACTAGTTCACCATCAATAATCCCAGTGCATAGCACAGTATATGGTTCATAGAGAAGCCTCAGCCTTAGCAAGTAGGGAGAGATAATGAACAGTAAGAGAGATGAAACAGGAAACAACTTTCATGATTCTTCAAGTATAGGGCACAAAACATCAGGAAAATGCACTTGCATTCATCTGTAAGTGCAGACATTTCTACCTCAGGTCTGGAATTGATCTCTGTTGAGCAACAGCCCACTTGAGGGACTTACACTTAAATACCTGCCCTCAAACTACCAAAAACAGATCACAAACCACCTGGAGAGTGACTATAGCAGTTCATGAAAGCCAATTAGTATGCCTCCGAGCTTAGAAAGCAACAGTATTACTGCCTTGAATGTTACAGAAAATAAAATTCATAGATAATCTCCAGTATAGACCTATGGCTCCATGAATTCAGAAAACAATATCCGATAGCCAGGGCAGCAGGTGATAGTGAGAGCCAGTGAGTAGCCAGGGGTAGAAATGTCAGAGAATCCAGTTCTACACTCCTATGTGTCTCATAGAAACACTTTGTTTGGTAAGATCTTTCAGTAGGTCAAGTGGGGAAAAGAGTATTAAGGCCCAGAGCTTTCTATCTAAATTAATAAATTGGCTCCCATTAAGATAGGAAATGTGGTAGGAGGCTTAATTAAATGTTATGGAGTCTTTCGGTGTATGAAAAGGCGACATTTCAGAATCTCCAGTGGCTTGCCTGAAACCTTAAAAACTAACATCACAGATGCACACACACACACACACACACACACACACGAATGCAGTGATGCATGAATGAATAGTGTGTGTAGCATGGATACACAAGATGAAGAAATGGTTTGTTTGTTCGTTCGTTTATTTGTCTTTAGCAGGACAAAGCAGAGTGTGTGGGATCTCACTTGCTGCTAAAAACAGCACACATAAGAAATTGTACTACTTTCCCGAATTTTCCCTGCACTACTTCTATACCAAAGCTAGCCACTGACAGTGTCCATATCAAACTATATGCACACTTATGTAGAAGGCAGCTGATTCCGATGATCACATGCCTTTAAGTGTAGATTCCTTTCAGCAAAATGCTGAACCAAATTATAGGCAAATGATTCTCTTTCACTTAAATACTTCGTACCATTTGAATGGGAAAGGCTCTTCCATTCTCTTTGTCTTTTGTACGTCCTAATAGTCATCATGTTCATTCTCATGCGATTCCATCCAGCACTAGTTAACAGAATCATTTTCTGTTCGTAAGAAACGTAAATCATGCTTCAAAGTGCAGTGCCAAACAACCTCCATGCTTAGTGTCCACTCTCCCGGACAATGTCCAATCCTGGTTTTCATCCACAACAGTGCCAAATATTCTGGCATGTTTTGGACTGGGTGGGGGTGGGGGTGGGGGAGTGTTCTGTCTGTGAGTTCATAAGTCCCGGTACTTCCTAAAGGTTTCCAGCAGCTGTTTGTCTTCACACAAAAGGCTGTTTGCTGAGCACAGCCCCTTGACAACCTGCTCAGTTTAAGCTTCTACCTTTTATTTATTTTTTTTAATTTTTAATATTTTTATTACATATTTTCCTCAATTACATTTCCAATACTATCCCAAAAGTCCCCCATAGCGCCCCCCACTTCCCTACCCACCCATTCCCATTCTTTTGGCCCTGGCATTCCCCTATATTGGGGCATATAAAGTTTGCAAGTCCAATGGGCCTCTCTTTCCAGTGATGGCCGACTAGGCCATCTTTCGATACATATGCAGCTAGAGACAAGAGCTCCAGGGTTCTGGTTATTACATTATGTTGTTCCAACAATAGGGTTGCAGATCCCTTTAGCTCCTTGGGTACTTTCTCTAGCTTCTCCATTGGGAGCCCTGTGATACATCCAATAGCTGACTGTGAGCATCCACTCCTGTGTTTGCTAGGCCCCGGCATCGTCTCACAAGAGACAGCTATATTTGGGTCCTTTCAGCAAAATCTTGCTAGTGTATGCAATGGTGTCAGCGTTTAGAAGCTGCTTATGAGATGGATCCCTGGATACAGCAGTCTCTAAATGGTCCATCCTTTCATCACAGCTATGAACTTTGTCTCTGTAACTCCTTCCCTGGGTGTTTTGTTCCCAATTCTAAGAAGGGACACAGTGTCCACACTTTGGTCTTCATTCTTCTTGAGTTTCATGCGTTTAGCAAATTGTATCTTATATCTTGGGTATCCTAAGTTTTGGGCTAATATCCACTTATCAGTGAATACATATTGTGTGAGTTCTTTTGTGATTGTGTTACCTCACTCAAGATGATGCCCTCCAGGTCCATCCATTTGGCTAGGAATTTCATAAATTCATTCTTTTTAATAGCTGAGTAGTACTCCATTGTGTTAATGTACCATAATTTCTGTACCCATTCCTCGGTTGAGGGACATCTGGGTTCTTTCCAGCTTCTGGCTATTATAAATAGGGCTGCTATGAACATAGTGGAGCATGTGTCCTTTTTACCGGTTGGGACATCTTCTGGATATATGCCCAGGAGAGGTATTGCTGGATCCTCCGGTAGTACTATGTCCAATTTTCTGAGGAACCGCCAGACTGATTTCCAGAGTGGTTGTACAAGCTTGCAATCCCACCAACAATGGAGGAGTGTTCCTCTTTCTCCACATCCTCGCCAGCATCTGCTTTCAACTGAATTTTTCATCTTAGCCATTCTGACTGGTGTGAGGTGGAATCTCAGGGTTGTTTTGATTTGCATTTCCCTGATGATTAAGGATGTTGAACATTTTTTCAGGTGTTTCTCTGCCATTCGGTATTCCTCAGGTGAGAATTCTTTGTTCAGTTCTGAGCCCCATTTTTTAATGGGGTTATTTGACTTTCTGGAGTCCACCTTCTTGAGTTCTTTATATATATTGGATATTAGTCCCTTATCTGATTTAGGATAGGTGAAGATCCTTTCCCAATCTGTTGGTGGTTTTTTTTGTCTTATTAATGGTGTCTTTTGCCTTGCAGAAGCTTTGCAGTTCCATGAGGTCCCACTTGTCAATTCTCGATCTTACAGCACAAGCCATTGCTGTTCTATTCAAGAATTTTTCCCCTGTGCCCATATCTTCAAGGCTTTTCCCCACTTTCTCCTCTATAAGTTTCAGTGTCTCTGGTTTTATGTGAAGTTCCTTGATCCACTTAAACTTGACCTTAGTACAAAGAGATAGGAATGGATCGATTCGAATTCTTCTACATGTTAACAACCAGTTGTGCCAGCACCATTTGTTGAAAATGCTGTCTTTCTTCCACTGGATGTTTTTAGCTCCCTTGTCGAAGATCAAGTGACCGTAGGTGTGTGGGTTCATTTCTGGGTCTTCAATTCTATTCCATTGGTCTATTTGTCTGTCACTATACCAGTACCATGCAGTTTTTATCACAATTGCTCTGTAGTACAGATTTAGGTCCGACATGGTGATTCCACCAGAGGTTCTTTTATCCTTGAGAAGAGTTTTTGCTATCCTAGGTTTTTTGTTATGCCAGATGAATTTGCAGATTGCACTTTCTAATTCGTTGAAGAATTGAGTTGGAATTTTGATGGGGATTGCATTGAATCTGTAGATTGCTTTTGGCAAAATAGCCATTTTTACAATGTTGATCCTGCCAATCCATGAGCATGGGAGATCTTTCCATCTTCTGAGATCTTCTATAATTTCTTTCTTTTTTTTTTTTTTCATTTTATTTTTTTTATTTTTTTTTATTTTTAATATTTTTATTACATATTTTCCTCAATTACATTTCCAATGCTATCCCAAAAGTCCCCCATAGCGCCCCCCACTTCCCTACCCACCCATTCCCATTCTTTTGGCCCTGGCATTCCCCTATATTGGGGCATATAAAGTTTGCAAGTCCAATGGGTCTCTCTTTCCATTGATGGCCGACTAGGCCATCTTTCGATACATATGCAGCTAGAGACAAGAGTTCCAGGGTTCTGGTTAGTACATCATGTTGTTCCAACAATAGGGTTGCAGATCCCTTTAGCTCCTTGGGTACTTTCTCTAGCTTCTCCATTGGGAGCCCTGTGATACATCCAAAAGCTGACTGTGAACATCCACTCCTGTGTTTGCTAGGCCCCGGCATCGTCTCACAAGAGACAGCTATATTTGGGTCCTTTCAGCAAAATCTTGCTAGTGTATGCAATGGTGTCAGCGTTTAGAAGCTGATTATGGGATGGATCCCTGGATACGGCAGTCTCTAAATGGTCCATCCTTTCATCACAGCTACGAACTTTGTCTCTGTAACTCCTTCCCTGGGTGTTTTGTTCCCAATTCTAAGAAGGTGCACAGTGTCCACACTTTGGTCTTCATTCTTCTTGAGTTTCATGCGTTTATCAAATTGTATCTTATATCTTGGGTATCCTAAGTTTTGGGCTAATATCCACTTATCAATGAATACATATTGTGTGAGTTCTTTTGTGATTGTGTTACCTCACTCAAGATGATGCCCTCCAGGTCCATCCATTTGGCTAGGAATTTCATAAATTCATTCTTTTTAATAGCTGAGTAGTACTCCATTGTGTAAATGTACCATAATTTCTGTATCCATTCCTCTGTTGAGGGACATCTGGGTTCTTTCCAGCTTCTGGCTATTATAAATAGGGCTGCTATGAACATAGTGGAGCATGTGTCCTTTTTACCGGTTGGGACATCTTCTGGATATATGCCCAGGAGAGGTATTGCTGGATCCTCCGGTAGTACTATGTCCAATTTTCTGAGGAACCGCCAGACTGATTTCCAGAGTGGTTGTACAAGCTTGCAATCCCACCAACAATGGAGGAGTGTTCCTCTTTCTCCACATCCTCGCCAGCATCTGCTGTCACCTGAATTTTTCATCTTAGCCATTCTGACTGGTGTGAGGTGGAATCTCAGGGTTGTTTTGATTTGCATTTCCCTGATGATTAAGGATGTTGAACATTTTTTCAGGTGTTTCTCTGCCATTCGGTATTCCTCAGGTGAGAATTCTTTGTTCAGTTCTGAGCCCCATTTTTTAATGGGGTTATTTGACTTTCTGGAGTCCACCTTCTTGAGTTCTTTATATATATTGGATATTAGTCCCTTATCTGATTTAGGATAGGTGAAGATCCTTTCCCAATCTGTTGGTGGTTTTTTTGTCTTATTGATGGTGTCTTTAGCCTTGCAGAAGCTTTGTAGTTTCATGAGGTCCCACTTGTCAATTCTCGATCTTACAGCACAAGCCATTACTGTTCTATTGAGGAATTTTTCCCCTGTGCCCATATCTTCAAGGCTTTTCCCCACTTTCTCCTCTATAAGTTTCAGTGTCTCTGGTTTTATGTGAAGTTCCTTGATCCACTTAGACTTGACCTTAGTACAAGGAGATAGGAATGGATCGATTCGCATTCTTCTACATGTTAACAACCAGTTGTGCCAGCACCATTTGTTGAAAATGCTGTCTTTCTTCCACTGGATGTTTTTAGCTCCCTTGTCGAAGATCAAGTGACCATAGTTGTGTGCGTTCATTTCTGGGTCTTCAATTCTATTCCATTGGTCTATTTGTCTGTCACTATACCAGTACCATGCAGTTTTTATCACAATTGCTCTGTAGTAGAGCTTTAGGTCCGGCATGGTGATTCTACCAGAGGTTCTTTTATCCTTGAGAAGAGTTTTTGCTATCCTAGGTTTTTTGTTATTCCAGATGAATTTGCAGATTGCACTTTCTAATTCGTTGAAGAATTGATTTGGAATTTTGATGGGGATTGCATTGAATCTGTAGATTGCTTTTGGCAAGATAGCCATTTTTACAATGTTGATCCTGCCAATCCATGAGCATGGGAGATCTTTCCATCTTCTGAGATCTTCTATAATTTCTTTCTTCAGAGACTTGAAGTTTTTATTATACAGATCTTTCACTTCCTTAGTTAGAGTCACGCCAAGATATTTTATATTATTTGTGACTATTGAGAAGGGTGTTGTTTCCCTAATTTCTTTCTCAGCCTGTTTATTCTTTGTGTAGAGAAAGGCCATTGATTTGTTTGAGTTAATTTTATATCCAGCTACTTCACCGAAGCTGTTTATCAGGCTTAGGAGTTCTCTGGTGGAATTTTTAGGGTCCCTTATATATACTATCATATCATCTGCAAAAAGTGATATCTTGACTTCATCTTTTCCAATTTGTATCCCTTTGATCTCCTTTTGTTGTCGAATTGCTCTGGCTAGGACTTCAAGTACAATGTTGAATAGGTATGGAGAAAGTGGACAGCCTTGTCTAGTCCCTGATTTTAGAGGGATTGCTTCAAGCTTCTCACCATTTACTTTGATGTTGGCTATTGGTTTGCTGTAGATTGCTTTTATCATGTTTAGGTATGGGCCTTGAATTCCTGATCTTTCCAAGACTTTTATCATGAATGGGTGTTGGATCTTGTCAAATGCTTTTTCCGCATCTAAGGAGATGACCATGTGGTTTTTGTCTTTGAGTTTGTTTATATACTGGATTACGTTGATGGATTTCCGTATATTGAACCATCCCTGCATCCCTGGGATGAAACCTACTTGGTCAGGATGGATGATTGTTTTGATGTGTTCTTGGATTCGGTTAGCAAGAACTTTATTGAGGATTTTTGCATCAATATTCATAAGGGATATTGGTCTGAAGTTTTCTATCTTTGTTGGGTCTTTTTGTGGTTTAGGTATCAGAGTAATTGTGGCTTCATAGAATGAGTTGGGTAGAGTACCTTCTGTTTCTATTTTGTGGAATAGTTTGTGAAGAACTGGGATTAGATCTTCTTTGAAGGTCTGATAGAACTCTGCACTAAACCCATCTGGTCCTGGGCTTTTTTTAGTTGGGAGACTATTAATGACTGCTTCTATTTCTTTGGGGGATATAGGGCTGTTTAGATCATTAACCTGATCTTGATTCAACTTTGGTACCTGGTATCTGTCTAGGAACTTCTCCATTTCATCCAGGTTCTCCAGTTTTGTTGAGTATAGCCTTTGGTAGAAGGATCTGATGGTGTTTTGGATGTCTTCAGGATCTGTTGTTATGTCTCCTTTTTCATTTCTGATTTTTTTAATTAGAATGCTTTCCCTGTGCCCTCTAGTGAGTCTGGCTAAGGGTTTATCTATCTTGTTGATTTTCTCAAAGAACCAGCTCCTTTATTGGTTAATTCTTTGAATAGTTCTTCTTGTTTCCACTTGGTTGATTTCGCCCCTGAGTTTGATTATTTCCTGCCGTCTACTCCTCTTGGGTGAATTTGCTTCCTTTTGTTCTAGTGCTTTTAGGTATGTTGTCAAGCTGCTAATGTGTGCTCTCTCTAGTTTCCTTTTGGAGGCACTCAGAGCTATGAGTTTTCCTCTTAGAAATGCTTTCATTGCGTCCCATAAGTTTGGGTATGTTGTGGCTTCATTTTCATTGAACTCTAAAAAGTCCTTAATTTCTTTCTTTATTCCTTCCTTGACCAAGGTATCATTGAGAAGAGTGTTGTTCAGTTTCCACGTGAAGGTTGGCTTTCTATCATTTATTTTGTTATTGAAGATCAGCCTTAGTCCATGGTGATCTGATAGGATGCATGGGACAATTTCAATATTTTTGTATCTGTTGAGGCATGTTTTGTGACCAATTATGTGGTCAATTTTGGAGAAGGTACCATGAGGTGCTGAGAAGAAGGTATATCCTTTTGTTTTAGGATAGAATGTTCTGTAGATATCTGCCAGATCCATTTGATTCATAATTTCTCTTAGTTTCTCTGTGTCCCTGTTTAGTTTCTGTTTCCAGGATCTGTCCATTGGTGAAAGTGGTGAGTTGAAGTCTCCCACTATTATTGTATGAGGTGCAATGTGTGCTTTGAGATTTACTAAAGTTTCTTTAATGAATGTGGCTGCCTTTGTATTTGGAGCATAGATATTCAGGATTGATAGTTCTTGGAGGATTTTACCTTTGATGAGTATGAAGTGTCCCTCCCTGTCTTTTTTTTTAATGACTTTGGGTTGGAAGTCAATCTTATCAGATATTAGAATGGCTACTCCAGCTTGTTTCTTCATACCATTTGCTTGGAAAATTGTTTTCCAGCCTTTCATTCTGAGGTAGTGTCTATCTTTTTCTCTGAGATGAGTTTCCTGTAAGCAGCAAAATGTTGGGTTTTCTTTGTGTAGCCAGTTTGTTAGTCTATGTCTTTTTATCGGGGAGTTGAGTCCATTGATATTAAGAGATATTAAGGAAAAGTAATTGTTGTTTCCTGTTATTTTTGTTGTTAAAGTTGGCATTCTGTTCTTGTGGCTGTCTTCTTTTAGGTTTGTTGAGGGATTACCTTCTTGTTGTTTCTAGGGCGTGGTTCCTGTCCTTGTATTGGTTTTTTTCTGTTATTATCCTTTGAAGGGCTGGATTCGTGGAGAGATAATGTGTGAATTTGGTTTTGTCGTGGAATACTTTGGTTTCTCCATCTATGTTAATTGAGAGTTTGGCTGGGTATAGTAGCCTGGGCTGGAATTTGTGTTCTTTTAGTGTCTGTATAACATCCGTCCAGGATCTTCTGGCTTTCATAGTCTCTGGTGAAAAATCTGGTGTAATTCTGTTAGGCTTGCCTTTATATGTTACTTGGCCTTTTTCTCTTACTGCTTTTAGTATTCTATCTTTATTTAGAGCATTTGTTGTTCTGATTATTATGTGTCAGGAGGTATTTCTTTTCTGGTCCAGTCTATTTGGAGTTCTGTAGGCTTCTTGTATGTTCATGGGCATCTCTTTCTTTAGATTTGGGAAGTTTTCTTCTATAATTTTGTTGAAGATGTTTGCTGGTCCTTTGAGTTGAAAATCTTCATTCTCATCCACTCCTATTATCCATAGGTTTGGTCTTCTCATTGTGTCCTGTATTTCTTGGATGTTTTGAGTTAGGGTCTTTTTGCATTTTACATTTTCCTTGATTGTTGTGCCGATGTTCTCTATGGAATCTTCTGCACCTGAGATTCTCTCTTCCATCTCTTGTATTCTGTTGCTGATGCTCGTATCTATGGTTCCAGATTTCTTTCCTAGGGTTTCTATCTCCAGTGTTGCCTCATTTTGGGTTTTCTTTATTGTGTCTACTTCCCTTTTTAGGTCTAGTATGGTTTTGTTCATTTCCATCATCTGTTTGGATGTGTTTTCCTGTTTTTCTTTAAGGACTTCTACCTGTTTGATTATGTTATCCTGTTTTTCTTTAAGGATTTGTAACTCTTTAGCAGTGTTCTTCTGCAATTCTTTAAGGGATTTTTGTGCTTCCTCTTTAATGTCTTCTACCTGTTTACCAGTGTTTTTTATTAAAGTCCTTCTTGAAGTCCTCTACCATCATCATGAGATATGCTTTTAGATCCGTGTCTAGCTTTTTCGGTGTGTTGGGGTGCCCTGGACTGGGCGAAGTGGGAGTGCTGGTTTCTGATGATGGTGAGTGGTCTTGGTTTCTGTTAGTAAGATTATTACGTTTACCTTTCGCCATCTGGTAATCTCTGGGGTTAGTTGTTGTCATTGTCATTGTTTAAAGATTGGAGCAGAAGCTGTGTTCCACTCACCAGAAGTCTTAAGATCCTGTGGCGGGTGTTGTGGGTAGCTGGCGAGTGTCAGCCGACCCTGCGCCCTAGCTACCCTGGTGCTTTTCGGACTGGAAGAGGCTTGTGGCCCTACTCAGGCCGGATTTCTGCCTCCCCAACCAAAGCAGTCTCAGGTCCCGCGTGATTGGACTGGAGCAGAAGCTGTGTTCCACTCACCAGCAGTCTCAAAATCCTGTGGCGGGGGTCGTGGGTAGCTGGCGGGTGTCAGCCGACCCTGTGCTCTAGCTACCCCGATGCTGTTCTCAGCTTCTACCTTTTAATCAGCTTCGGACCCTGGCCACTCTTCAGTCTCCTTTAATGCAGGGCAGCAGCAGCAGCTTAGCCCTAGGAGTAAATGTGTGTGTGTGTGTGTGTGTGTGTGTGTGTGTGTGTGTGTGTGTGTGTGTGTGAAAGAGAGAGTGAAAGAGAAAGAGAGAGAGAGAGAGAGGGACTGTCTGTCCATCTATCCATCCATCCATCTGTCTGTCTTGGCTGATTAGGAGTCACCATTGGATGCCTAGAGCATGGTTTAATATTGGCCTGGATCCTAGACTCATCCTTTGAATGTAATAAGATACTGAAGCAGTCTGCTCCCCAGTTGTAGTACTTAGGAAATGCTCTGGGGCTGTTATCCAGTTGACTAGGATTTTGAGACACATGAAAAGGAGCTGTGTGTGACCTTTTCCTTCTTGCCACATTTGAGGCTGGCTTCCCAGAGACCTGGCTCCCTGTACAAACTAGACTCATCAGCCTCCCTCTTTCCTTTCCAGGCTTCCAGAGCTCTGAACAAACCATCCCAGACCCTCACCCCGCTCCCAAAAAGGCACTGAACAGCCTCTGAAATGGCCATCCCTTTCTTGCTTTTCTTTTCAATTGTTTTAGGAAACAGTTTCCACAAGTTACAGAGTTCTAGAAGGAAATTTGTTATAATCATTCTGGTTTGCTTGGCAGTCCTCTCTCATGTGTGGTTCATTCCTGGGCCTATATGATTTCAACCCTTCTTTAGCATTCAATAATTAAGCAAATCAATCTTCTGATAGATAATGCTCATATAGCATCACAAAGCGCTGTTGAAGGTTACTTATTACACTATTGATACCTGAAAAATATAAATTTAAAGGGCCACACACATATAGCACCCTGGAAAGGCACTAAAGAAACCCATTGCTACCCCCATTCCCATTTCAAGTTCAATAAAGACTATTGTGTTTGCTGGGAATGCAATATGACTCTGGTCTGGAAAATAAAATCTCCACTTTTTTTCATTCCATAAATAAAGGCACATAATTGATATTTGGTTTAGGAGCTGGGGATACTCAGATTAACAAAGGAAATTAAAAGGAAGATGAAACCATGTCAAGACAGTGAAGTTGAAATTCATTTGAAAGTGATTTTTTAAAAAAGAAAAGAAAAGAAGAGAAAAGGAGAGAAAAGAAGAGAAGAGTTGGTTATTTTATTTTACATGTGTGGGTGTTTTTCCTGCATGTATGTCTGTGTATCATGTATGGGTGAGCTCATGGAGGCCGGAAAGGGGCATCATAGCCTCTGGAACTGGAGTTACAGATGGTATTTAGCTACTAAATGGGTGCTAGGAACTTAACTTACATCCTCTGTGAGAGGAGCGTGTGTTCTTGACTCCTGAGCCAGGTCTCTCTCAAGTTGCTCTTGAGCAGTTTTAAGGATCAAGTCCACTGAACTGTCCTCAATAAAGTGAGCTACTGCAGCCCTTGGAGGCTGAACAGTATTCCTGGAAGTTTAGCTCCAGCACATTTGAAAAAGTGTAACACCAGCCACAACAATATATCACGAAAAATGTGTTTAACTCTTTCTCTGAACAGATAAAATTTTTAAGTTAAAAAAGTTCTTGAAAATTCTCCATCCTGTCTTGAGAGTGCTCGGAGGCATCTCCAGGAAGTTCAGCCAAGCAAACAAAAGCGTGGCAATATGGAAATACATTAGCTGTGACACATAACCCAGGAGCCATATGGCCAGATGAATCTTAGGAATGCAGCAATGGGAACACTTCCCATTCTTTTCAAAGTCTCAATTATATTCACTTTATAATCTGAAAAGTATTTCCTTTCAAAATAAATAGTATCACTCACTAATGAAATGCCTATTTGATGCCTTATAGGATCATCACAAAAATATGTAAATACTCAGGAGCAATAAGCCGTTCCTTCTCCTGCACTGTCTCACCTCAGTGTATATTTAAATACATTATGAATAGCATACCTAACTGAGCATGCTTACAGCAATACTAGTTAAAAAACCTAATTTCCCTAAGGATAGAAATCAGTTGTCACTAAGCTGTGTAGAAGGCACACGGACATCAGTAATATACATTAAACAAATAACACTTATCAACCCAATGAAAATGCTTCATTGCAAAGAGTAGTAAGAAACCTCTAACAAAATAAATAAATAAATAAATAAATAAATAAATAAATAAATAAATAAAATAGCAGCTAGCTGTTTGCAACTTTCCATTTGGTCCACCACAAAGAAAATGGTATTTAACTTTTAGAAGGAGAAATCTGTGATTTATAACATTACAGATTTATAATATTAAAATTGAGTGCCCTTGAACCTGAAAACATCTTTTAAAAGAGCTGTAAAACACATTCCTTCCTGGAGCATGAGGCAAATTTTAGCTTGGTCACAGCACTGCAGATGTGTATGAAATATGGACATACGTATGTCTTTATATACATACAATCTTCTTAATATATTGTCCCAAAATTTACACCTGAAAACAATGATGAACATTTGTCATCATACCCAGTGTTCTGAGAATCAGGAATTCAGATCAGGAGTGACTGCTTTGCATGGCTCTAGCTGTATGTTCCTCAAAGGCTGCCATCAGTTGGAAGGCTGGCTACCATTGCTGGCTATCCCTGGGTGGAGTGCGGGTCACTTCCTTTGTGAGAACTGCCAATGTCATGGCAGCTAGCTTCCCCCATTACAAGCCAGAGAGAGAGAGAGAGAGAGAGAGAGAGAGAGAGAGAGAAAGTAACTGTGATGCATCTTCGGAAGTCATCACTTCTGCCAAGGTCTATGACAGAGAGGAACTCAGCGCCATGTTTTAAAGGGAAGCACTTTAAGACTCCAGGGATGCATTTTTGAAACTATCACAGTAAGCTCTCAGCATCGCTGCTTTCCTGCATTACAGACAGCACTTTCTCCAATCCCTGCACTTTTTATTAACACGGACTTTCCCATGAGAAAGAGATTCTTCAATATAGATTAAAAGCCAATTAAAAACTTGGACTTTGAAGAAAAGCTAAGACTTTCTACATAAGACAGATCTGGGAAAAGTTACTTCACTTTCTTTCAGCTTTTACACTAGATGTAAAAGTCCTAAACTGGGTTTAGTCATACAATAGAGTGTCAAGGCTATAATGAAAACCAATATTTAAGATTAAAGTCAGTTCAACAATTTGTGTCCAACAATAAAATTTTGGTTGTGACACAGACATTAAATATTATGATAAGAGCAAGAAACCTTCAACTTAGAACCAAAACAATTAAGGTGATATTATGGGTCCATTTTAGCAACAGATATATGGTTGTGTTTAAAACTATAACCATCAGTAATAACAACAGTTGCCAGTTTAAAGGAGCCAACAGATAAGATTTTGTTTACTTAGATTAACTAATTAAATTATTTAATACCAGAAATGTATTTTTTTACTTTAAACTTTTCTTATTATGAAAGAAAATGGACTAAAGTTTTGAAACAAAAGTGTATTTTCAAAATCTCAATTGAAATAATATGTGTAAACACAAATATGTTTTGAGCTTACCCCCAATTAATCCTTGATTTTCCAATCCTCAAAGTTTCCAGGGTAGAGAATTGGAGGAAATACATTATTTTAGAAGGAATTATGACCCACATACTACAAAAAAGAAAAACATTCTATGAATTAAAAATAGAGTCAACGAAGAACGTTGCACACTTGCTGAGCTGCCATAAAAGGTACCTAAAAAGTAGGCCACCTCTTTCATCCAGACTGTGTTTCAGACGTGAGAAAAGGCATCCTAGAAATGTATCATCAGGACAGCTTGCCAGTGGCCATTTTGAAAATATATTTGAAGAGAAATGACAGGTATCAGAGATCCCTTGGGGTATCCCAGAGGCAGAGGAGTTCCAGCTTCATTCAGGCCTCCCATGATACATGATGGTGCCTGTGCAGAGGGACATGGGTGGCAAGGGAGGTCAACATCACAGAGATGACATTTGTTCTGTCTCTAGAATGCACTAAAATGCTCAGGCATCCTGCTTTTTGGAATTACCTCGGAGTCTCAGTTTCTTTTATAGATGAGTTTCCCATTTAGCTCTATAGTAAGTAGAATCTGAATGAGTTTTGGAAATGAGATATTCTTTCTGTTATTATCTTCATTTCAATCGGTATCATGATCACTTTGCTGGTGTGGGGACCTTGCTATATTGTACATCACTTAAAAGGAGAAAAAGGTGTTTTGTCATTTTTAAATGTAACACCAAATATGCCCTTTGCCAATTTCAGAATAAAGGATCATTGGATGGGTTGCATGCAATGCAAAGGTGAAGAGACACCCCTACCTCCCCACAAAGATCCAAGTTTCTCAGAATGAAGAGTGAGCAGGATAGATGGTCAACCCACTCAGTAGTCCTCAGAGTCATGAGACCAAATAGTCTAAACCAGCAACGAGAAAGAAAGTAGAGGCAAAAGATCATTTCACTGACATTTCTCATGAGGATCCTCTGGAGGCTGAGGCAGTAGGGTGGCCAGGTAGAGCCCAGGCTGGCCTACAAGAGTCTTAGAAAATGAAAGAAGCTAGAGTTCATTTGCTCTATATCACCCTAATAATCCAAAAGCCAAGCCAGCTTTGTGTTGACTCTGATACTAAAGGCATAGAATTCATGGTTGAGGAAATAATATGAGGACCTGGTTGGGAGGGGCAGGCTGGGCTGAACATCTATGGGATAAACAGTGCTAGCAGGCATCCTTAGCTTCTGAGAGGAAACCCAGTCATCAAGGCCAGGCATCTTCCAGTCCTCCTCTGCCTTTCTTGGCATTTTTTTAAAATCTGCTGATGTGCTCCTATTTTAAAATGCAATTCTGTACATTATCACTAAACCAATTGCTTCTGAACTTAATGACAGCTGTTGCTATGGGTTGGTTGTGGTCTCAGTGTCCCCAGGGCTCCATGTGTTGAAACCTAGTCATCACCGGAAAGGAGTAAATGGCTGGAAAGAAAGTTAATCCAAGTATTGCTGGGTAGAGGTCCTAAATCTGGAAAGTGGTTAGGACTGGATTTGAGTGGCACTCCCAAGACAAAGTTCTGGAAGTTTCTAAGAGATGCATAGGTCACAAGATACAACATATGGATGTGTGTTTGCCATGTGATACCCTGTACTGCTTCAGAGTTCCCCAGCAAAAGAATTATGACTAGATATATACACTACACTTTTCATCTCCAGCACATAAGCAAAAATTAACCCTTTTTCTTTATAAAGTGCCTTGCCTTGGGCACTTTGTTGTAACAACAGTAACTGTACACCTAATGTTGTTTCTTAAGAGAGGAGACATTACATGAAACTAAACTGCAAAGCATCCAATACATCTCATGAAAATGCACATTTTATGACCAGCATAGTCATAAAAATAAAGATGTTGGGATGAAGAGCCGGCTCAGTAGTTAGGAAAGTGTCCTGCTCTTGCTCCGAGTGAGAGCTGAGTTCCTGGCACCTACAACTGGGCAGCAACCACCAGTAACCTCGACTTCTGACATTCTCTTCTGCCCTTATCTGTCACACACACTTACACACACACACACACACACACACACACACACACGAGAGAGAGAGAGAGAGAGAGAGAGAGAGAGAGAGAGAGAGAGAGAGAGAGAGAGAGAGAGAGGAGAAAGAGGAGCTGGGGGTGGGGTCCTCCTTTGTTCTGGTAATTGTATCTTTAGCCAATAATGTCAGATTTGGAAGTTAAAGAGGGAAGGCTTGGCCAGCCTAGCATTGACATGTAGTAGAAGGGTCTAACTTTGTATTAGAATCCATTGTTCCTGGTCAAGCCGTAGCATAGGCACACTAAGCATCTCAACAATATCCAGCCTTCAGTTCCTCCTTCCCACCCCCATTCCAGGCTGCTGTGTCTTCTTTCCAGCAGTTGAAAGCAATCTCCTGCCTAATTTACTTTCATCCATGGTGTGGAGTATTTATATAAAAGGAAATATTCTAACCTAGGAGAGGCAGTGTAGACAAAAATTTAAGAACAGGGTGTTGTGTGACTTTTTCTAAAGAGGTATAAACAATCCATTCACTGCAGACAGGGAACTCACAACAGATTTTTTAAAAATCCACCCAAGCCTAGCTGTATAAACTAGAGGATTCACTTGGGTGAAGTGGAAACAGGGAAAAGCCTAGGGCAGACTGGTGAGGGAATGTTTCACTGAAGCAGACACAGGAGAGAGGATGTTCTGCTAAAGCAAACACGTGAAAGAAAGCACAATGAAGGATTCTTTGCTAACAACATGCATGTATGCGTCCACCTTACATGTGTAGTTTAGCTCCATTTGTCAGGACTCCTCAGACTCTGGTTGGATGCATGTTTGGATGCACGTGCTGAGGCAAGACACGTGGAGGACAAGTGATGTTTGCAGGGTACAAATAGGATTTGTTGAAGTGACAGAGGCTCAACCAGGCTTGCTTATAGAGCTAGCTGTGCAAGGCTTGTGGGTCTTGCATCTTCTCTGATTTTCGCTTCTCTGAGAGAGACCTCTCCTGGTGTTCCTGCTGGTCCCTCCTGCCGACTTGAGCCTGTTGAGACTGAGGCCTGACAGGTCCACTTCCCCAGTATCCTTTCTTTCCCACTACCTCTGGTTGGTAGTGGGCTACAAGGGAGGTTAAAGTGTTTAAGAGCCATCATTAAAAATAGGATTTGAAAGAAAAGAAAAAGTTGCATTGGGGTTCCTTATAGGAACGTTGGTAAAGAGGGACATAGAGGATTGTGGATGATTCAAAGGCAGCTGCATCAACCAAAAGCCTTCCCCAGCATACATGATGAGGCTGCACCTGCGCAGCTTCCTGAACCATGGGCAGGCAGCACAGCTATCTAAATTCACTGCAACTCATTGCAAAGAAACGTTTCACGGATGAGTGTTGAGAGTGGCATTTATATCAGCAAAGAAATACGTGGCTGCTCACAGGGCTGGGAACGTGTGGCAGCTGAGGGAGGGGTCAGCCCCAAATTAGGACACTTATACCTCTCCCTCTGCAAGGAAGAGAATAACATAGAAGGAGCCCAGAAAGAAGGTAAATGCTAGAAAAAGCGGGCAAGTCTGTGAAATGATGTCTTTTGCATGACACAGGCAGGACAATCAAGATCTCTCCCCAGCTGTGGCTGCCTACAATAGGCCTGCAGAAGCCTGGTCTTATCACTAATCCACTGTGAACATGGGGCTCAGGGATGTTATAGCCAATGGGTACTGGAGGAAGGGGAGGCATCATCTTCAGTTTATCACCAACCACTAATGAACCCACCAGCTCCACTGGAGAGCCCCCAACCATCACTGTGGTACAGGTTAAACTCAGCAAGTCACAATAGAAAACAAAAAGGTGTGAATGTGGAGAAGAAATCTAGCAGGAAGGAAGAAGGACTCTGTGACTGCAGGGGTGTTGGTGAGGGAGGACTGTATTAGTTACAGTTCAGTCGCTGTGTTAAAATGCCATGACCAAAGCAATGTAAGGAAAAGGAGCTTGCTTGGCTCACCGAGTTATAGGGTCCTTTGGGGCAGGAAAGGCATATCATGGAGGCAGAGGCAGGCAGATGGTCATATTTCCATCCACACACTGGAAGTGGAAAGAAGGAAGAGAAAATGGATAAGGCCGTAGCACCTCAGAGCCTGTCCCAATGGTGATCTTCCTCCAGCAGAGCTCCACCTTTTAAAGATCCCATGACCTTCCCAAAAGTGCCACCAACAGGAGACCAACGGTTCGGATATATGAGCCTATGAAGGACATTTCTCATTCAAACCCACCACAAGGGGCCATAGTAACCAGAATGCATGTTATAGAATAATGAAATTCTCAACGAACAAACTTAATAAAACTTCTTTTGTTAAAGGAAGGGACACAAAAAGAGTACCTGGCATAAAGCAGGTACCCACTGTCAGTAAATGTTGCCTGTTCCCTCTGCCATTGAAGTATTTTGCTCAGTCTTTTAAAGAATGGATGACAACTGTAACCAGATGCTTTTTCTTTCATGGCTTCTCTCCCTAGTCTTCCTTTCTCAACCTTTTCCACTTTCCTCAACTTTCGCTTCCACTTGTTAATGCAGGTTAAGAAATCTACCCATCTTCTGTACAGTCATTCTACCCTGTCTTGCTGAGTATCTTCCAAGACGCCCAGGGGATCCCTGGCATCATAGAACTCTCCTTTCGTCATGTTTGTCATACATGTATAGTTTATTAGCTTAAATTATTTAGTTTGAATTATTATTATTTAAGTAGACACTGTGAGACCAGCAATGACTATCTATGTAGAATAAAACTGTTCACAGAAGATCTTAGGAGTCTCCCATGAGATTTTTTTCTTAATCTGAGAACTTTTACCTTTTCACTTAAAAGCAGACATGTGTTGTTATTATTTGACAATTTTATACATGTATATGCTGTATTTTGGTCATTCTCACTACCCATACTTTCCTGATATTCCTAAAGCCCTGCTTCTGGACAAGTCCCCCTCCTTCTTTCTTGCCTTTCATTATTTGATTTGCTTTTCTGTGCCCCACTGAGTACAATGACAACTCCTTGTCTAAGCACAGGTAGTGGGTTGTTTAACTGAGCATGGATAAGTTGTCAGCAGCTACAACATTGAAGAAAGTAACTCCCCTCTCCCAAGATCAGTAAGTGCCAATAACTTCTCTTGGAGAGGAAGAGAGTCATCAGCCCCTCCCCTTATATATGTGTGAACCCTGTAAGGTTCTCATATAAATTATCCAACCTGGAATACCTCTGACAGTTAAATGAGTTGTTAAAATTAATTTTAATTACTAGAAAGAAAAACATGCCGTTCAACCATTACATCAGCCTCACAAATGCATCCCGTGCAAGAAACAGAAATGATCACATCTCTCTAGCAAGAGAAACCTGCCACTCTAGGCTCCATTCCCAAACCTCCATACTTGCTCACTTCATATGTCTCACATAAACTTCCTTCCGTTGCCCTCTTTCAGGCTGTAGTTGGCACCAGAGTATGGCTTCTAGTGTAGCACATGACCTATAGCAGAGCATCACCAGAGGGTCTATAACCACCTGAAATCAGGACTTAGCCACCTATAAGCAGTTATGCCCATTAACTTTGCTAACCTAACCTCCATATTATTCTTAAATGAGGAAGAAAATAGACATCTTGTTAGACTAAATTTAGATAATATAGAAAGACCGTTATGTTATGGTTGTCTTGTCTTTCATCTTAGACATACCATTAATGTGAGAAATTTGTTCTCTGCATCTGCATCTTACATGGTAACAGACAAGACTATCTAAGGTGGACATGCAAACCACAGTGGTTTATTTTAATGCAATTATTAGTATCTTGTGTCACCAAAAGTGAACATTCTGATTGGGAAATCTACATCAATCAAAATTACCCCAGGCTTTTACAGCATATGGTTCCAGCTTTCCTGGGAGAACATGGTAGAAAAGGAAATCTGGAGCAATGGAGACCTACACTGAATTGGGAGACTAGGCTCCACTCTGAAGGCAGAGTAATTGGTCCATGACTTTAAGGGACATTTGCCCTAGAATAGTTGTTATGTTGATAAGAGATAACCAAAAGTTCTCAATATCAAGAGTACCTCTAAATGAACCCATCTTTTTTCTTTGGATGGCAAAGACCTCTGACATTTTGCAGATTGATCCAGGTTTCAGCCTCAAAATGATAACATGAACATACAGTATCCAACCTCAGAGGGCAGGACAACTTGGAAGATCTGGTTTTTTGTTGTTGTTGTTGTTTGTTGTTGTTGTTGTTAAGGAAGAAAAGCATTAACTTGGTTCATGGTTTCAGAGATTTCTATCTATGCTCGGTATGCATGAAGGTTTGTTGACAAGTTAGTAACTGCATCAAGATAAAGGGCAGTATTCACGTCACAGTGGCTAGGAAGCAAAAAGACTACCAATGTTAATATCACTCATAACTTTCAGACATTAACTATTCAGGTATTACTTATTATCATTTCTGAAAGCGCTCATACAATATGTTTTGTTGTTGTTGTTGTTTCAATGAATGTTCTAGAACTCCAAATTATCTCATTAGTTTCCACTTTCAATAGTTGTTGTGACCTCAGGCCTGCAATACAAATTAGAGAACCTTTGCCTTCAGGAAGGAATATCTGCAGCATCATAGATCCTGGCATCTCAGGCATCAGAGGTTACAGAGCCCAAAAGACACATATTTCAAATCAAATTTGCCAGTGCTTAGCACTTACAGGGCCTTATCTCAGTGCAATAAAATTATGTCTGGGTCACAGCCAAGAGTTCACTTATCCAGAGCTAGGTGTGATAAAAATAAATTCCAATTCAGTGAATAAGGTTAGGGTTTGTCATAAGTAAATGTATGGATGTTATTCAAACAGTTTTCATCTATGCTCTTCTGCTGCTCTGATATGATGGTGTGGTGCTTTGACCAAAAGTTTATAAGCTGTAGATTATTAACCAACATGAATATTATTACTTTTGGGGGAAAGATGGATAGCTATGCAGGCACTCAACTGTTGAAATGAATTTTACCTTTTATTTTAATATAACTGGTAATAATCACCATGACCCAGATAGATATGAATGAAATATTTTGTCTCTTAGCTTTCTAAGAGACTAAGTGAAGAAGAAAAAGAAAACAAATTCACAATGTCAGCTGTTTTACTTTTAAGCTGGCAACTATATGGAATTATGTTAAACCATTAACAAATACTTTAGCATATTAAAAATATATATGCCTCTTTTCCATTCTACTGAATAACATTGCATATATGCCATGTAATGTTATGCTTGTTGTATATCAACAATTTATTAATCATGTGTTAAATTAATTTTAGTTTGGAGAAATTTGAAGTGACAAGTTCCAATAAAAATTAATTGGCATTTTAAATGGCCATTTTATTAAAATCAGTTTATACATTAAGTGCAATCTCTACCAGAACACTTATAACATTCACCAAAAAAATATTTTTTGAAAATTCTAAAACTCATCTGGAAACAAACAAAAAAAAAAAAAGATTTTGATTGAAGATCCCAAAGCAATCCTGAGCAAAAAGAATATACTGGAAGTATCACAATACCCAACTTCAAAATAAGCTAAAGTTAACAAAACATGTTAACAAAACAGTATGGCACTGCTATAAAATAGATGTGCTGACCAATGGACTAGAAGGGAAGATTCAGAAATAACACACAGCTATAATCACCCAAATCTAACATGCAATGAAGAAAAGACAAGTTTTCAACTAATGATGATAAGAAAACTGGTTATCTACATGTAGAAATGTGAAATGAATTTCCTGTCTCTCAGTCTATACAAAATTCAACTCAAAAAGAGACAAAAGGCTTTAAGATAAACTTTTAAATGATGTGAGGAAGTGCACACAGGAAAATGCTTCACAATCTAGGCATAGGCAATGGTTTCATGGCTAGAAATCCAACAGCAGAAAAAAAGAAAGAAAGAAAGAAAGAAAGAAAGAAAGAAAGAAAGAAAGAAAGAAAGAAAGAAAGAAAGAAAGAAAGAAAGAAAGAAAAATGTCTGAATGAGATTGCATTAAGTTAAAAGGCTTCTTTCTGTACAGAAAAAGAGACGATCATCAAAAGACTAAAGAGACAAATACAGAAGGGGAGAGAAATTTCACTAGTTATTCAATAACCAAGGATTATTACCTAGACTACACAAAGAACCCAAAAGATAATAAAATAACATCAATCCCATCAGTAAACCAACAAATAATATGAAAAGAGATTTTCAAATATATATATATACAAATGACCAATAACTATGGGAAAAATGTTAAATAATTTCCACCATAAAAATGCAAATCAAAACTACAGCCTCCAGTCTATGGTATAGTCTGTGAACTTTCATAGATCAGATTTGAAAAATGCAAAGCAATTCACCCTGTAAAAGAATAATTTTGGCGAATTCACAATTGAAGATATGTGGGGTGGTCACTGATAATTTTCTGAAAGTGAAGTTTCTTTATTCTACCATTATCTAGCTACAAAAGTCAGTTAAATGGAAGAATAGAGCCCTGGGAGAGGCAAAGCCATAGATACTGTTGGGTTCCCTGTGGTGTAGGAGACACTGCTGTGTAGTGGTTCAAGTCTAGTTCCAGTGTGGCAGCCAAGGCTTTCCAGCATTGGGCTATTCACTTAGAGTTGAGAGCTCAGCATCCTCATAGCCAACATTAAGAAAGAAACAAGAGGTTACTTTTTAAGACCAACACAGAGACCATAGGTGTCAGGTCAGCTGAAACGGAGGCAAGCATGATCAACTTGGGTAGTCACTTAACTGAGTATACATTATGAATAATGTAGCCAAAAAAATTCCAGAGCCACAAATGCATGCATTTTTCCTGTGAAAATCAAGGTTAAAATGAGATAATCCTTTAAGGCTTTTTAATATATCAAACAAACAATTTCTTGAGAGATATTAGACAAATTATGAAAGTGGTCCTTGGAGAACTGAACTTTGATGATCACTAAATTCTCCACCATGAATATGTGCCTGAAAAATGACCTCAAAGGCTACAGAAATACTTCATAACATGAAATAGATGCTATCATATTGCCCATCAAACTCCACTTTCCAGTGAGATTCTTCATTGGAATGAAAGCAAATTGCAACCATCGAGAGGATGGTTTCAAACAAGTCTTTAAATGAGGAAGAGAGGAATCACTCCTGTTTCCCATGAGCCCTCTTTTCTTCAATGTTTTCTTTTGTGGCTGTTCACTAAACAGTAAACTCAAAAACTCTCCCTGTTGTTAGCTGTGAGTCCCAAGTTCCTACTATTGCTGGCAATGGGTTCTTGAGTCCCCATCTGAGAGCCAGGCTCTTCAGCACTGAAGGGTACTTTCCCATTGTTTCTAAGGACATAATTACTCATTGTAAAATGCTGTTGAGAGCATATTTTTAAAGGGATAACATGAATTGAACAGACATTAATTCATTATAGATTTAATTACTCTTTAAAAAAAAAAAGAAATTGAGGAAATTCCCTCTGGGGGAAAAATTAAAATATTCCGGACACTTCTATGTAAATATCTGTAATATTTGAAAACGCTCCAAATAAGCATGGAGAGATGGAGAAAGAGTGAGTACACACACACACAGAGACACACAGATATACACACATATACACAGAGAGAAAAAAAGATACACAGAGACATAGAAAGACAGAGACACAGATTGAGAGGCAGAGAGGAAAGGAAAACTGCCAGGCAGGGAGCTTCTTGTAAGGAAATGAAGGAGCTGTTCCTTTTACAGAACCTAGAAGTGAATCTTCTAGACTATTTGCTTATTCTGTGAAGAGTTTGATCATTAAAAAAAAAAAAAGCCTTCTTTCTAGTGACACTGTATGGTACTAATTCCAAATAACCAAAATTAAAAATATGTTTTATATAACTGAAAGCAAAAACATATTGATAAAATATATTGATTATAGAGGAAAATTATATCATTTCCATCTAAAAATCATCCAGGAAAAAAACAAACAAACAAAGCCGAGTTCAGTTAGACAGTTAGACTCTTTCCATTGGCATTGTTGGGCTAAAGTGCATCCTGAGCTGGCCTTGGGCTGGGGTGTATTCTGCTACCACCCTCCTTCCTTACACTGTGATGACTGTAAGTCCCCAAAGGTATCAGATAGACTTCATGCCGGCAGTGCACAGGACTGTCCTCACAGGAAACCAGAAGACGTGACATACATAGGCAAAACTTCCACCAATCACATCAATTTCCTAAGCGTATTTCATATCCAAAAACATGAGCAGCTGCCTAAGCTCCCACATGCAGTTCAAAAAGTACTCAGTAAGGCAAATTGTTTCCTCTTCCTTTGCTAAAGAGCTTTCTTTTCAGTGACTTTTTTTCCAATTTCAAGTGTAAAATCACCTTAATTGTCTAACATAGGCTAGCACCGTTCCCTAGGAGAGCTATTAGCCGGCACTGGAATATAATCAGCCTTGGTGGTTCAGAGCTATGGAAAGGGTGATTTTTCTATCATTTGAATATCATAGAGGAGAATAACAAAATTTGAATGATTTTCCCCTCTCATTTGGAAGTTATTAGTGGACTTTCCTTTGTTTCATTGAGGGAGAAGAAAATACGAAGTTACAGCGAACCCATATGGCCAGCAGGAAAACCCCATTTAATTGCTTTATTGCCAGAAATGTTAAATAACTTCCTGAAGAGGCAGCTCAAATGAAACACATGGCAGCTATTAAACAGGGTCCCTAACAAATTCTAAACCATGCTTTTCT
Source organism: Mus caroli (assembly GCF_978045245.1). Classification (NCBI taxonomy): domain Eukaryota; kingdom Metazoa; phylum Chordata; class Mammalia; order Rodentia; family Muridae; genus Mus; species Mus caroli. The sequence goes on from NW_028227265.1 coordinate 93,312,339, forward strand.
ATGAGAAACGTCCTATAAGAAACAATCGCTTTTGGTATGTTCATTCCACAAATGTTTGATGGACATCTACTTTGCACTTGAGAATATGCAGCCATCTTTCATGAGAAGTTTCTGGTAATCACAAAAATAGAGATAGAACATTCTGGAATGTTAAAACAAGGACTTAACTGTATTCCTCGTGCCCATCTAGAAAGGCAAGGGTAAAAAGACCATCTCATAAGCTCTGCCTCCTTCCCTGGGGTTCAATGCCTGAAACCTTCCCATTTCCACCTGGAAAATCTCTTGTAGGATTTATTTATATTTTTACTAATGTGTGCATATGATATGTAACATATGTGGGTGCTCCGGGGTGCAAAAAGAGAGAGTCAGATTAGTTATTCAAAGAGGGTGGCTATTGGCAATCAAACATGGGTCCTTTGTAAAAGCAGTAAGTGCTCTTAACCACTGGGGCACCTCTTCAGCCCTGCACCTGGGTAATTTTATTATCTGCTACTTGATCATTTCTTTTAACACCGTACCAGTGATAGAGCTGACCACTGCTACTCAATATCGATTGTGTGGAACTTTGGTTTTTTGGTTTTTTGGGGGTTTTTTTGTTTGGATTGTTGGATGTTTGTTTGTTTGTTTGGGGGGTTTTGTGTGTGTGTGTGTGTGCCTTGTGTATCTTTGTCAGCTACACTGGGAATTCCACACTGAAGAAAATGGTTAGACTTTGTACCCAAGATAGCATAAGACAAGTAACTAAGAATGACCAACAAGCTTGGATTAACTGAACACTAAGTGTCAGCATTTCTAATTCCTCCAACACCTTATAGCCCTCGCTAACTTTACGAATTTAATGTATAGAACATTTCCTAGAGAGACAATCTGACCTTAAAATAAGCCGGTGAAGGGTTATCCAGTTGTTATGGTGTGGTCTAACTTGAACAGAGACATTATCATTGGCTAGGCACATTAAACTTTGGCTCTCCTTTTTCCTATTTTGTAATATGACTGTTGCACTTACTTGGGAGAAATGCGAGTTGGTAAATTAAAGCAGCATGTGGAACATGGTACGACTTCAAAATAATCAGCTTCAGCCACATGAAATATAGGCATGAGGCATATGAAGGGTTAAATATTTTTGTCTTATAACTCAGATCAATGATTATGAATTTATTAAATATTCTACATACTATGAATGTCTTTATAATCAAATATAGGAAACAGCCGTGTGCTGATAGTCAGCTTGTAATATGGGGCAAGCATTCTAATCTACCTTAAATGTCTTAGGTATAAGAAGAGGACAATGGCTTAATTTCTATCTGTCCCAAACAAAACATGCACATCTGCTTTGTAATCTAAGTCAATACCTTGTCACAGAACTTCGCAGACATATTTTCTCCATCAACCAGATGCTCTGATAAAGTAAATTGGAAGCCAACATGCCAAAGACTATGTCCTAGCTTCCATAATTGACCATGGAACTGCAAACAAGCTACTGTAATCTGTAACACACCATGAGGTAGTTCTGAGGATTAAGTGGAATTTTAAAAGAACGCCCTACACTTACTAACCACTAAGTGGGAGTTGATTCTTGTACCATGGGACTTACTCTATGAAGAGTCTTCATTGCCTGTCACCTTCATTTACAACTTTGCCAGCAATCAAAAACCTTCTATTGCCAGTATGCCCACTCACTCAACAGAACTTGAAATTCTGCTGAAGACACTACACACTTTTGTCACATGACACAGGAGATATCAAGCTGGTACTAATCTAAAATCTTCCTCCCTGTTGACTGGTTTTCATGGCACCAGAGGATGTTATGTATTCTGCTGGTGGAGAGAAATCAACAGTGGATTCTATAAGCTTTGATAATGATCATCAATGGTGAGATATCCCCATCGGTACAATAACGGCGTGAATGTTATGGAAGTGACCAACAGTTATCTGATTGTATTTAAGGCCCACTTCACCAGAGGGCAATTCATACTTAAACCTGTAAAACTTAGCTAAGGAGGTCATACAAAATCTACTATTATTATTTTGCTAAGTGGAAAATGCATCAAACTGCCTTGTAAATATGTATCCCTGCACTCATAGATGAGTGCATCTCTCAGCCTTCATCCGAGAAGCCTCTCTCTCTCTGTATGCCTTTCTGTCTGTCTCTCCATCTTTCTCTCTCTGCATCTTTGCCTCTCTTTCTGTCCTTCTCTGTCTCTCTGTCTATCTCTGTCTCTCTCTTTCACATTCCAACATACACTCACAACAAATCACAAGTGTGAGGATGACTTTCTGGCCTCCATATTAATGGATGGATTGTATAGACTGTATAAACCTCTCTAATCTGCATGCACACATATGGTTGTACCCACACACTTTCTTCTACATCACACACACACACACACACACACACACACACACACACATTAATGCCTCTGTGCTGTTTTATATAAGAACAGTTGAATTGAGAGTTAGAAATTCAGGCTCCTTAATTCATTCTGAGTATCCACAAAGAATAGGGTCAACAGACTGCTCTGTTGAAACATTTCATTTTAACATGATAAAAATAATAATGGAATGGAAATTTTTTAAATTCTCATATTAATAAATTAACCCACGGAATCAGTACCTAGAGTAATAATAAGCAAGGAAGCAAGGATGCTTCCTTCTCAGCCTTACGGAAGGCACTACATTCCGTTCTCCCAGCAGCCCTAAGAAACACGGGATTTTCTACCCATTAAAAAAGAGTCAGGGTAGCTCATTCATGGGTTTACTGACAGTAGAGACAGGCCAAAGACTTGAAATGTGCAGTCATTGACCAAATAATTTGCTTTGTGGGCCTCCCAAAAGTTGGACAAAGAAATCCACCCAAAGTCAGAGAGTATGTTAGTTTAATATACCACCAATTCCATTTAAGCACAATATAGGCTGATTCTAACCTCAGACCAGAACATCATTGCAGACTCCCATACCCAAATCTAATGCCTTCACAGACTACTCCACCACGCTGATTTCTTTCCTATTGTCTGGATCTAGTTTTTACTATGTTTATGATGCATTGTTCATAATGATATTATTTTTTTCCTAATAAGGTCATAATTTTGTGCTCTCTTCTTTTTCAGGCTGTTCCATGTGTTGGAGAAAAGGAAATGGCTGGTGAGTTGACATTTGGGCTGTTTTTTGTCTCCTTCCTATATTGGAATAAAATTCCACCTTAAACTAGAATATCTAAAATGCACTAATCTCATCAATTTCTATGGGAAATGTTGTCAAATTCTTAGCAAATAAATCAGTTATTCTCAAAGAAAAGTACAGCCTTTTAGCATTGTATTGTTTCAAGGGCCTTCTCACAGTCTTACAATTAATTTCAATTACATTTTTTCTCTGGGGGGAGGATATTGATGTCGACCAATGTGATGAGGGGTGATCTTTGAAATTTGATTGTTGTTATTTGTCGACTCATTTTTTAATATCAAGTAGCTTGTTCAGTAGTCAGAAATAGATGTTCTTGGTGGATAAAATGGATAGTGCATGATTGAATGTAGCTAGGAAACAGTGAAACTGATGGCGAAAAATGGTGTTGCTTTTCACACTTTGGGATGCTTGTAAGTATTCCACAGTATGGTAAGGAAATGGGAAAAGATTGACGAGAGGCGTGAAAATACGAGAAATTCATCTGGAATTGGTAGAATTGTGTGCTTTAAAATCTTTTGGCCTTTCTCAAGATCATCTTTTGTGTTCAACCTAAAGAAAATAAAGATAAAACGAAGAGCAAATCCAGTTAGAATGTGCACCATTGACGTAAAGCCTCTTGTTTCGTTGCCAGACATGTGACGTCATCTAGTTCATAGGCATGTGATATTTAAGAGCAAGAGAGTGGAGGCAAGTTTCATCAAACCAAAAGAAAGTATGACTCAAGTTCCTTAGTGAGTTTGGGGCTTGTGAGTTTTTATTTACTCATTTTGACTTATGTATTTGTTTGAGGGAAGGAAGTGTATATACCGTGGCATGGGTACGGGAGTCAGAGGATCGATCGTTTATGGGAGTAGGTTTTCTCTTTCTACTATATGGGTTCTGGAATATAACTTGTATCGTAAGTTTTGGGGGTGAGAGTCATCTTGCCATCTTCTTCATGTATGAATAGGGGATGCTCATCTTTTCTTACCGGGATCCTGTTTTGTAGCCAGGAAGTTTTCATTCAAACATCTTAGCTCTTTAACACTGCAGGCTGAACTTCCCTATCATGTTTAGTTATTGGTGTCTGACTTCTTCACTCTAATAATACCAAGAGCCCCTTAGAATAGGAAGAGATGATTATCATGGATTCAATTTTCTATGAAGGAATAATAAAATTCTGTGTTGAATGGGCTCTGGTCATACAGATTAAATACATCTACGGGCATCAGGTGAGTTTAAGTAAGTTGTTAAGCCTCAGGATGTCTTCACACAGATTTTGCTGGGCTGTCTAGTTAAACAAGGACTAAATGGTTAAATGTGTGCATATACATCCTAACAACAAGGCAACTCAGGCCCCTACTTTGTCTGGAGTCGTGACACTCTTTGTCATTCCCTAGACTAGCTGTGATTTAAACAAAGTATATGACAGCAATGTTGCCATCTTATTCCAGAATAACAGCAAATTCTTGCATTCTCCCAAGGAGAACATTCAGGAATAAACTGTTGGCTGGTAGGGAGAGACAGAAGGGAAGGAACTTGCTTGTCTGAGGAGACAGAGTAGCGAAGCACCAACTCCTTCCTCTTCCTTTTCCTCTTCCTTTTCCTCTTCCTTTTCCTCTTCCTTTTTCTCTTCCTCTTAAATGGTGTCACTTGGGCATGGAGGACTGCTTCATTGTGTCACTTCTCAGATATTTCAGTTATGCTGTTATAACTCAGGATTCAGCACAGCATAAGCAGAGGGCATCCCCTGTTTCCTGTTACCTTGCCCAGTTTCCTCCTCTGCAACAGACAGAAACATAAAATTGACAGCCATACATTCTAATATTTGTGTTTAATATCAAGGAGGCAAAGTTTTCTAAGTTGATGGACGGCATGGTGGTGCATGCCGGAAGTAGAAAGGCATAGGATAGAGGTTCACAGATTCAGGGCAATTCTGGGCTACTTAGCATAGCAGCCCTATTTATAATAGCCAGAAGCTGGAAAGAAACCAGATGTCCCTCAACAGAGGAATGGATACAGAAAATGTGGTACATTTACACACTGGAGTACTATTCAGCTATTATAAACAATGAATTTATGAAATACTTAGGCAAATGGATGTATCTGGAGGATATCATCCTGAGTGAGGTAACCCAATCACAAAAGAAGTCACTTGATATGCACTCACTGATAAGTGGATATTAGCCCAGAAACCTAGAATACCCAAGATACAACTTCCAAAACACAAGAAAATCAAGAAGGAAGACCAATGTGTGGATAATTCATTCCTCCCTAGAATAGGGAACAAAACACCCATGGAAGGAGTTGCAGAGACCAAGTTTGGAGCTAAGATGAAAGGTTGGACCATCCAGAGACTGCCCCACCTGGGGGTCCATCCCATAACCGGCCACCAAATGCACTATTGCATATGCCAGCAAGATTTTGCTGAAGGGACCCTGATATAGCTGTCTCCTATGAGGCTTTGCCAGTGCCTGGCAAATACAGAAGTGGATTCTCACAGTCATCTATTGGATGAAACACAGGGCCCCCAAGACAGGAGCTAGAGAAAGTACCCAGGAGCTGAAGGGGTCTGCAACCCTATAGGTGGAACAACAATATGAACTAACCAGTACCCCAGAGCTCTTGACTCTAGCTGCATATGTAGCAGAAGATGGCCTAGTTAGCCATCATTGGGAAGAGAGGCCCCTTGGTCTTGCAAACTTTATATGCCCCAGTACAGGGAAACACCATGGCCAAGAAGAGGGAGTGGGTGGGTAGGGGAGCAGGGTGGGGGTAGGGTATAGGGGACTTTTGGGATAGCATTTGAAATGTAAATGAAGAAAATATCTAATAAAAAAGTGGGGAGAAAACACACTCAATAGAACAAAAGGAACCTAAACTTCCACAGAATAAGACAGAGAGAGAATCCCTTTTTCAGATTCAAGCTGTACTGACTAGATAACTTGCTGAACTGTCTCAGGCCTGTGCTTTTGATGGCAGGAAAATGTGAACAATGTTCTCTGATTGCCTAAGCTTGGATCGTGATGAAAAGGCATTTGTAATGGGCCAAGAACCAAATAAATAATACAATACTGATTTGTCTCAAAAAAATCTATAGATTTATGAGACATACAAATATATATTAATGATATATATGCATATATATGACAGGTATGTTGGTATACTCCTGTAATTAGCTGAAAAGCTGATGCAGGAGGATAGCTGTGAGTTCAAGGAAAGCCTAGAATACGTAGCAAATTCCAGACCAGTCTGAGGATCTCAGAAAGAGATCTTGCTGCAGTAAGTGAATAAAAGGAGTCAGCAAGTGGTCTCAGCCAGTAAACGCATTACCACCAAGCCTGATGATCTGAGGTCAATGTTCTGGACACACAAGGTGGAGAGACAGGAGGTTTCTTTTGACTTCCACACATGGAGGAACACACACACACACACATCCATGTAATGTAAATTCAAAACAGACAGAGGAAAGAAGTTGATAGACAGAGTTCATAGGTTTTCATAAGATCTTGCTGAAGAATTGAACCAGCTGAAATACATCACCTTGCCCAGTCTCAGGCATATCCCATATCACACACTTGATAATTCCTGTTGAATTCATTCTTATCTACAGTAAAACATTTACATGTCTGTGATATATTCCTAAATAAATTTTACTTTATAAATTCCTGGACAACGTGTTTTGCTTATGAGGAAATACAATTTTTATTGAATGTACCAATGTAAGAAAGAGATTAAGCGTTTAAAAGTTAGTGAGGTCACCTGTCAAGGGAACCCCTTGTATCTGAATAGTCTGTGAATAGAGGCATCAGATCATAGGGTCCAAATGAGAATATTATTTACTTCGAAAGTTGTGAAAGAGTGTCTGTATCTACATCTTCTCTTTCTAAGCTTGCCATATGCTGTGGAAAATATCCTGAGTCTATGAATGTAACTCTATTTGCTCCCAGTTCTACAACCCTCTGGTTTTAAGTTCCCACTGAAGAGAAGTGCTACAATAAAGCCAAAGGCTTACTCAGTCTTCCTGGGTAATTGAGTTCTTTAACAGGATTAAAACTTCCTATCCACCCTAAGGGCTGCCTTTTTGCCTTTTTTCTTTCCCTTTCTTTTTTTTTTTTCCTTGCTAAATGAAGGCAGCCTATTGTTCCTTACTAAGAAGGTCTATCTTTAACTTGTGTGACCTCTCATCCAAGCCAGCTGAAGCCTACTAGAGTGTGCTTTCTGAGCCTCTAAACAAAATTGCTTGTAGTGCCATGCACCCTCACTCTTGCCTTGGTCGTTCGTGGTGGTGTTAGCCATCCTCCGTTCCCATCAGTGCTGTTGGGCTTTCCCAACATCTCCACTCTTGCTCTTCCTTCTCCTGAGGGCCAACCCTCCAAGGCGAGCACTTGGAACATCATTCTGTGCGCTCATCCCATAAGTACTCACTGATCAGCTACGTCTCCTAGGCATCCTATTAGGGTCTCACGAAAATTTAATTATGATAACTGCTTGTAGGAACTCAGCCACTTGGAGAATAAATAGCATCTGCAAGTTAGCATCCTGCTCTTTCCAACAGAGCATTTTTTTAGCACTTTGTTCGAAACTTCCTAGGAAAAGAATCATACTAAAACTGCTTATAGGAACCTATATCAGAGCGTATGTTCTTAAGACTGAAATAAATATTCTTTGGATCAACCAATTCACTCGTAAAAGAATTAGACTCATACCACACAAGTATCAGCATATTTTGTATTCCTTCATCTATGATATTTTCATTATTTTTATTAGTCACCAAAGGAGTTCACCTAGAGAATGGCCCAGTGGGCACAATGGTGGGTTATAACTCCAGCAACAGCAACTTTGGGATCATATATTCAAATCCAACATGACATACATAGTTAAGGCCTATCTTTAAAAAAAAAAAATCAAGAACCACCCCACCCCATGCACACAGAGAAAACAAAACAACAGAAAAGAAAAACACAGACGATACCTTGAGCCTCTGGTATCTACCCTGGTACATCTGCTCCCTATCTGTGTAGCCTTCAGCAAGTTATGCAACTCCGTCATTCTTCTCATTTACCAGTGTGAATGAAGAAACCATCACGCTCTTGTTGTAAGCAGGGAAGCCTGGTTCAGTGAGTTCGTAAAGCATAGCTTGTTCTGGTGGTTATGTAGTGCACATAACCACTGCGCACTGGGCCTCAAAAAGATGAGCTATGTCGCTGCTGTCTGTGTGTGCGCCCTCGGGACACCACATAACAGCTATCTACGTAGCTGCCCTTGTAGAAGAGAGATCATCTTCTTCACAAGTCTGAGCTGATTCCGATATGTTATTCTTTGCAGTTGGTCATCTTTTAGCCTCCCTGCAGAAATTATTTTCTCTTTGACACTGAAATCCTCTCTTATGAATATCTATATCTACAATTCAATATCTACAAAAGATTAGTCCTTGATGAGTATATATTTCCACTTTGCTTATTTTTCCACAATCACCCTGTCTACCCAGTCTGGTACTGTTATTAGATCCTGTCTACCAAGAAACCAGACTCACAGAGTATCCAGCCATTCCTGCCTGCTCTTATATCTGCCAGCTCCTCTTCAGCTTGAACTCTTTCTGCCATCCCTCTCACTGGATCCTCTACTTTTCAATGGGATTCTTCAATACTGTCCAGAACTGGTCTCCCTGCATTTTATAGATTTATTTTAATTATATGTAGATATGTGTCTGTGTTTTGGGATATGTGCACATGTCCTCAGAGGCCAGTGTTTGAATCCCCTGGAGCTGGAATGACAGACAATTTTGAGCTACCCTGCAAACCCCATCAAATTTGAATCCTCTGCAAGAGCGGCATAGCTCTTAACCATTGAGCATCTCCCCAGATCCTTACTATGGCTTTTATAATATTCTTTAATTAAACTCCATGCAACTGAATCGAAGGCACTTGTTTCCCACTAGGAATTTCATTGATATACATATATATCAATGAAAATTATATATGTATATATATGTAAATTTTTTCTCTCTATGCCTTTGGGTGGATGTGTGGATGGTTGATTGGTTGGTTGGTAGATCTAACTAGAGTCATCACATCCAACCAGAGAATGCCTTCTAATTTTTTATCTCTATCCTTTTGCCTTGATATGAGGTATAAATGGTTTTTTTGTTTTTCTGTTTTTTGGGTTTTTTTGTTTGGTTGGTTTTGTTTTTGTTTTTTTCGAGACAGGGTTTCTCTGGCTCTCCTGGAACTCACTTTGTAGACTATGCTGGCCTCGAACTCAGAAATCTGCCTGCCTCTGCCTCCCAAGTGCTGGGATTAAAGGTGTGTGCCACTACTTGCAAACTTTATATGCCCCAATATAGGGGAATGCCAGGGCCAAAAGAATGGGAATGGGTGGGTAGGGAAGTGGGGGGCGCTATGGGGGGACTTTTGGGATAGCATTGGAAATGTAATTGAGGAAAATATGTAAAAAAAAAAAAAGATTAGTATGAATGGAAGGGATCAAAATCCCCACAACAAAAATAAAGCTTTGGTTTTTATAAGTAAAAAAAAAAAAAAAGAAAGAAAGAAAAATTACCTCCAAAAAAAAAAAAAAAAAAAAAAGGTGTGTGCCACTAACGCCCGGCTAAATGTTTTCTTATTTAAAAAAATAAATAAATAAAATAGGGATGGTAAATAAGAACTAAGTTAGAAACTGAAAGATGTCCAATTTGGAAAAAAAAAAGATAAAGGTTGTTTTTCTTCATTATGAATAAAAATATTTGCATTAAATCCAGTGGAGGAGAAATATATTTATACCAGTGAGTTTGAATGTTGGTATTACAGAAGCATGAAGTAGCTCAGAAAATAGAAACAATTTAGTCACTAAAATGATCTCTCAGGATGCACGTGAAGAATACTGCAGTTTGTGGTGAAGTGTCTCATGCTAAAATCCAATCTCAAAACACCTTCTGTAAGCTCACACAGTTGTCTGTGCCCGTTGTGGTTAGCGGACATGGCACTATCTGCTAATCTGTTGCAGTTTATTAGATCCAACAGAACTATCACCTCCATAATGAATCATTATGCAGTCAGAGCCAGCCCTTGGTCTCTGCTCCTGGGAGCAGGCTGTGTGCTTTCTGCTGCAGTTCCTTATCTTGCCTACTTAGCCTCTTCTCCTCCTCCCCAGGCCTGTCTTAGTCAACAATGCTGTCTTTGTGTCCCATGAAACTAGAAAAATCAGCTTCCTTGCGGGTTTTGTGTCCAGTTTAATCAAACCGCTATAATCACAAAAAAGACTTCCAGTTCACTAACAGTGATGAGAGTTAACACTCTTCTAAAATTGGTGTTTAACTTTCTCTCTCCTTCCTCCTTTGCCCCTACTTTTCTCCACAACTGCCAAGTATCTCAACCAAGTAATTGATTAGTGGTAGCAGCAATAGCTGGAGATGTACTCCACACGAATGAAAGAAGGGTACCAATGAGGAAAATGACTTTGAATATAACTTTGGCTGGAGTCCTTGGTTGTGTTTCATAGAATGTTTGTTCTCCTGCCTTGAGGTTATTTGGTTGGCCATAAAAATGCTAGAAATCAAGATAGTGAATAATTCAGCCTGAAACTCCTCTGAAAGCTATCTTTCAAAACGATAGAGCGAAGCCACACTCTCTGCAAACTTAGTGTAGCAGGCAAAGCAGAAAACTAACAAACAAACAAACACTGCTTTTTGACAAAGGGGTGAGAAGAGAAATCCCAGGTTTCCTTCATTTCAATCCATGCTCCTTGTAAACACAGTAAAGAACAAAACCCGGACTGAGTGACATTTGGTATTCATTTCCTTGGCAGCCTTTGATCAGTAAAAAGGGAAATGCAGATGAAAATATTTTTAAAAGACAACCATTCCCCCCCCCCAAAAAAAAAAAAACCTAAAATAAAAAGATACTTGCCCTTTTCCTGGTCTGATTATCAGAGATAGTTGTTACCAGTTATCAGTGTGAGAATCTGCAAACTAACTTTGATTGGAAGAAAATAAAAGGGCCACCCAATTTCAGAATTCTTTGCAAAACGTCACTGTTTCCTGTCTCTAGCTTAATATCAATAGCATTAGTTTAATTTCTGTCCCCTGTACCAAATAAACTACAAGCATCTTGAAAGACAGAAATTTGTTTCATTCAGCTCTGTATCCCAGCGCCTGGACTTATTCTAAATGTTTGATGTTTAGTAAATACATGAATATATTTAAAATCTTCCATTGCTTAAATCTCTGTGATGCTGTCAAAGCCTACTGTATGATCTTCTAGTTCTAAGTGAAGCTCTTCCTAAGACCCTTAGCTGCTTGCCCAGTGTCCATGTGATCTAAAAATTGTCAGCTCTAGTCAAAGTTCCAAATGCCCTTTCCACTTTCACTCTCAGAAAAGTGACTTAAACTATTTTTATACAAATAGCATATAAATACTCACTTGTTGCATTATTTTTTTAAGTTTTATGGTCTCTACTTTTCTGCTTTTTTATAAGGAAAGAATTTAGGGTATGCCCACATATAACTTCACAGTTTCTCTTAAATCTACTGTAAACTGTTGGCTGTGTTTGAGTGGGCTATTGAGAAGAAACACATTAGCTTCCAGGTATCAGGAATTCCTTTAACATATGTGTCTCTGTGTGTCTCTGTGTGTGTGTTCGTGTGCGTGTGTGTGTGTGTGTGCGTGTGTGTGTGTGTGTGTGTGTGTGTGTGTGTGTGTGTGTTCTACTCTTAAATGCCAAATTCTTGACTATGGGATATTTTGAAATACAGTTTCTAAATATTTCTTATCTTCTATTTTTAGCATATTGCTAATTAAGTAAAACAATTTTATTATAGCTATTTTTCTCCATTATATTTCAACCAATACTGATAGGTATTTTCTATTAAGTTCTGTCTGCTTCATATTCTCCCCCCAGCTCTTTACAGCTGAAGGTCCTACTTCAGTATTTAGTGTTTCTTAAGATGTATTTCTGTCTGTGAATTTATAAGCTCCTTCTACCATAATTGGAAACTTAAATGGAGGAGAGATGACTGTAGCATCTTATAGAGATGCAGCAAAGCAGGACTCTATGTATCTATGAGGGGTTTGTAGACATGATTGGATCATGAGGGCTCTGACCTAATCAATGGTTCAATCCATTAACACATTCAAAATTTTAGGAGACTCTTGGAAGATAGTAGAACTGTGGAATTCAGGGTCCTGGTTAAGAAGAAGTTGGTCACTGGAGGCACGCCACTGAAGGGTATTCCTTACCTTGGCCACATTTTGTCTCCTCTTTTTCATAGATGCCATGATCTGAGTCACTCTCCACCACAAGCTTCCACCATCCTGAGATTCCATCTCATCCCTGGGTCAAAGCAATAGACACAACTGACCTTGGAGTGTAGTCTCTAAAAGCATGAACCAAAATCAGTCCCCCCTCCATCTAAATTGCCTTTATAGTTATTGTCACAATGATGAAAAGTCATGCCTCCCATTTCATCTCTGACATACAGCACGGCATCTCACACAGAGCAAATGCATTAAAAATATTTTTGGAAAAGTCTGCTTATTTGGCAAACCAAGAGGTTCCTGTGGGAAGTCGGTTAATTGCCAGGATATTGATAAGCAGGACGTTTCATGGTATTTGACAAAGTTAATATTTCTTTTCTGAAAAAGTCCGTGGACATTGTACTCCTCTTCTGGGAAGGACTGGCTATTGGTGACATGAAGAGGTAACTGAGAACTACCAACATGGGCAGAGGGAAGAGTTTTGTACTTCAGTGTTTTAATCAGTGTCTTACTGTCTCAGTTAGGGTTTCCATTCCTGTGAGAGACACCATGACCAAAGCAACTCTTATAAAAGAAGACATTTAACTGTGGTTGTCTTACAGTTTCAGAGGTTCAGTCCATTATCATCATGGCAAAAAGCATGGCAGAGTCAAGGCAGACATGGGGCTGGAAAAGGAGCTGAGAGTTCTACATCTTGATCTGCAGGCAGCAGAAGGAGACTGTTTTCCATGCTGGGAGGAGCTTGGCCATAGGAAACCTCAAAGACGACCCCACAGGGACACATTTCCTCCAACAAAGCCACACCTCCTAATAATGGTACTCCCCATGGGCCAAGCATAAAAACACATGAGTCTGGGGGGTGTCAAACCTATTCAGACCACCACACTCATTTTGCTTTCTGTTGCTGGGACTGGCAGGGGTGAGGGGTAGGGGGAAAGCAACTTGGAAAGAAGAAAAGGATGTGTTTGGCTTACATATTCCAAGACACAGTTTACTAAGAACAGATAAGGCAGGAACTCAAGGTATGAACCTAGTGGAAGCAGGAGATGTTGTACAAGCCATGAAGTAGTAATGCTTATTGGCTTGCTCCTCCTGGCTTGCTCCTCCTGAATTGCTCAGTATATATACTCAGTATATATACATCCAGGACCACCAGTTCATGGGTAGCATCACACATAATGGTCCAGACCCTGCCACATTAATCAATAATTAAGAAGATGCTTCCCAGCCTTGCCTGCAGGACAGACGGATGAAGCCATCTCCTCAGCTGTAGATCCTTCTTCTGAAATAGCTCTAATGATGTCAACCTGACAGAAAACTAACCAGAACAACTGCTACCAACATTTCAGCTACAGAAAAACTAACACATCACTCATCTTTCTTGAAGAATGATCAATACAGAAGGCACTTTTGTTTCCACTTTATTTAGAAAACAAAAGAAGAACGTTCATTGAGTTTAACTTGCAATGATCTTTTCTTGGGTGCCCTTTAACTGCCTCTGTAGAATTTCTCACACGTGGACAGTGATTCAGTTAGTTTCATTAATGATATGAATATAGAGAGATACACACAGGTAGTTATATATTGACTGTAATCTCTCTGGAAGGTGCATTTAATTTGGAAGTTACACATAACAAAAAAAAAAATGACCTTGACCTTTTGGAGATGAAATGGCCTATGCAGTCTTCCCTTAATTAATATCTATTGCCTATAATAACTTTGATTTGTTTTTCTGTTGGCAAGAGTTTGAAATCAGCATCTCTTCCACTGGGTTAATGACCATTTGTGTTGAAGGATTAAGACAGGACTTTGGCACATGGTCTAAGAGCAAAATCATGAGTTGTCATTTAAAAAAATGAATTAACTGATGCCCAATTAAACGCTGGTGTTCCTCTTGATATTGAGTGCAGACTGTCTGGAAAATTAATCAGAGGAAGAATGGATCCTGGATAAGGGAAGCTATTTTGTCCTAATTAATGTAGCCAGGTAGAAATGATAGAGTTCCACACGTGCTGCCTAACCGGAATAGTTGCTAAGGAGCCTCATTCAGCAATCACTGCAGGGCAATGTGTTTGCTTTCAAAATTTGTCAACCACGGGCTTCCATAGAAAACACATTCCAGTGACTCCCAAAGGCTCATGTTGTAATATTCCTCTTAATGGAAAGATTAATTCCATTCTTTCCTATGGATTTAAGGAAGGGTGAGTGAGGGACAACATCCCAGCTCCTGGCTTCTTTACTCTTCCTATCTTTAAGTCTGTGCTTTGCTTGGGTGTATTCACCAGGTATGTCTACCACTGTCCTGTGATTTCCTGAAAGGAGACATCTTTTTTTTTTCCTGTACTTCTGAGACCAGTAGCATAGCAGGTGCTTGAGTTGGTATGTGTTCCTAAATGATAGACTGGGTTAAAGAACAGCGTGCCTGCACTGTGAACAGATGCTCAGCAGGTAAACATTTCCTTAATTATCTAGCTTCCCTGTTTGAGAGATGCCTGCCTGTGTCCTACATCAGAGGGAAGGAAGAACCAAGGCTCAGTGAGGCTCCTAAGGGACCCAGGGTCAAACTGTAGATTCATCAAATGCCTAAATGCCATGATGCCTGAGCTGACGAATCCATTTTTCTATAACCTGGCCTTACCCTTCCTTTCTGACCTTCCTCTTTTAACATGCACCTTCTGCTGTTGCCATGGTAACAACTTCACATTTTTTCCCCCTGAATCTTCTCCATCTGCCATGGCCTTCAGACTTGTGCTTCCCTCCTAGACATTCTCTTCTCTGTTCCTCCAAAGACTTGCTGTGGATTCTCTGTGACATCTCCTATCATAACCCATGCCCAAATTAATTTCACACTGTTGGGAATGTTACAGCTGTAGTATGCAGACCTTCCGTATACCAGCTGTTTATGTCCCTCATCCTAGATGGGTTGTGATATTGCTTGATTGTTTTGTTTACTCTACTTTTGCATATTATCCAAGATATCAAAATTAGCCTCCAAATTATCATTTGAAACATTACTGAATACGGTGCTGGGCACCGAGAAGGAACTGGGGTAATAAAGGAGCATTTCTTTTTCCACTGCAGTTTTAAGTTGAGAGCAGTACTGAGTGGGAAGCACAGCAATATTGAGTGTGGAGCATGGTTCAAAGTGTGATATTCCTCTGGTCAAGGCAAAACAAAGGACATGATGGCATGGGGCACTGAGTGATATACATTTAAGCCCCTCCAACACTTGTCAGGGATTGGTAACTTCTTTTAGGTGCTAAATATTTCATTGTGAGTATATATAGTAGTCTCTTGTCCATAGAGAATATAATGCACAACCTCCAATGAATGTTTGAAACCATAGATAGTATAGAATCCCCTCTATACTTGGCTTGTTTTCTAGACATAAGCTATTCAAGAGCAAACAAGGTCTAGTGAGTACAATGTAAATATGCTGGCTGGGAATGGTTCACATTCCAGGTAGGAGAGAACAGAATAGCAAGATTGCATCACAGAATTCGGAACATCTAAAATATGGACTGTTTGTCCCTGGCTGACTGATCCAGTTCTTGGGAGGCGACTCCCACACCAGCAGAACCGATCTGGATCGCTCCCTGCTTGACTCTATCGGTTGGATACAATACAAATGAATTCTGTACACCTGGGTGCTTAGACATCCATCCCCAAATTTCTATGACTAGACAATTATGGTCAATCTGTCTCTGAGAGTTCTGATGCTTATCTCTCCCTGAGACTTTATATCATTTCCTATTTCTAATACACGTGTTTTCAAACTAAGTATATGCCATAATGAGTATGCTTTGGGTCTCAGAATGTGTCATAACCAGCCACTATAAAGAACCAGTCTCTATTTTCCTATTTATCTATTCTTATAAAATCTAGCAACATCTGAGAATATAATGAATGCTTGATAAAATCATGAGTTTTCACAAAGATATTGTCTTTTATATGACAAAAAATCATATTTCTGAATTGAAATTATGTTTTAGCACATTGAATATCTTTCCATTTCATCTTCTTTCAGTACCATTTATCCAAGTCATCAGCACCATACCTGTTTATAAGATATGGGAGTTTCTTTTTCCTCTTCAGCAAGTAAATGTTTTCTATGTCTTTTAAAACCATTTACTTGTATCCCAGGAAACGGCTCTGTTTTAAATCTGCATTGTAATTTCATTACAGTGCCACTGCTCCCAGTAACTTTACATCTTCAGTACACTATACACTCATGTTTCCTCATTAAAATTAAATATCTAGATACTAATCAATAATACCTAGCACTGTAAGCTCACAAGACGGAGGAATATAAACAATATAAACAATAGATGTGTTTATCTAATGCTTGAAGCCAACACTGTACTGAGCACAGGGACCCCAATGGACAAGTTAGGGGAAGGACTGAAAGAGCCAAAGGGGCCTTATCTGACATCAATGGGAAGGGAGGCCCTTGGTCCTATGAAGGCTCGATGCTCCAGTATAGAGGAATGTTAGGGCAGTGAGGCAGAAGTGGGTGGGTGGGTGGGTGGGGAGAGCACCCTCATAGAAGCAGGGTAAGGGGGGTTGTGATAGAGGGGTTACAGAGGGAAAACCAGAAGAGGAGATAACATTTGAAATGTAAATAAATAAAATATCCAATTAAAAAAAGAAAATGTGTTTATCTAAGGAAATTATGAGCCAAAAATATGAATGTGATACCTAGTACAGACTTTTAAGTAAAAAAATCTTTGGTAGAAAAACTCTGAATTTTTTTAGACATATTCTATACAATTTGTCCTTAATGAAAGAATATACTTACACAGGAGCATTTCTGTAATGTTTTCTTCTACAAACCTACTATTCTCTCAATATCTATTTGTCTGTCTATCTGTCTGTCTGTCTGTCTATCTATCTATCTCTTTTAGTTAAGTCAGGACTTCAACACCTAGGTTTTCTAAAACAGAATCTTTTGTCCTTGTAAAGATGTACTAGGACAAATATGGGCCACCACCAACTACGATTGTGGGAAGGTGTGTCTGTAGTGTGTGGAGTGTGTGTGTGTGTGTGTGTGTGTGTGTGTGTGTGTGTGTGGCCATGTGTGTGCAAACATGTAAAATTCATTGTCCTATTCAGATACTCTCAACTATTTGGGGGGGGGGGGGGAACAGTGTGTCTCTCTCTCTCAGATTTTGCTAAACTGGCTAGGATCAGCCCGTCTCCACATGGCCTGGCTACCACCAGCACTGGGATCATAGACATGTGATACCAGACCCAGCTTTTGTGTGAATGCTGGGTAATCAGACTCAGAGCTTCGTGTTTACCTGGCAAGCACTTCACCAGTGATGCCATCTCCCTACCATGGCTTGGATTTTCTTTTTGTTACTATTTCTTCCTGAGGCCCCCTTCCAGTTGAAATGGTAAAAGGGGGAGCTTCCCTTTGTGGAGAAAGAGGATTGCTCAGGTACCCCAACAGATATAAGATTTTTTTTTCTTATTTTGGGACTTTAGTGGATCAAGGAGTCAACTTAACATTGCAATAAACCTCCCATTGTTTTATAATATTGTGGTGCACCAAGTTTAGGCCCTTTAAAAAGTAGAGGTGGCTGAGGCTGGGGATGTAGCCATGTTGGTACTATACATGCCTACCTAGCATGCCTGAAGGTCTAAGGATCACACATGGGAATCTTTGTAGTCCCACAGGTCAGTTAGCCCAGCAACACTCAGGAGCTGGAGGCAGGACACCTGGAAGTTCAAGGTCATCCATGATTACACGGTGAATACAGGGCAAGCCGTGGCTATGTGAAACCTTGTCTCATAAATAAATAGATAGGGAGAAGGTGGTCATCTCCGTGTGACTTTGTGGACCCAATTCTGAGACGGGACTTACCATTCTGCAACTAATATCAAGCCGTTTCCCTAGAAGGCCCACGGCAACAAAAAATTAAACACATCCCCAATCTCACTAGCATGCGCACATGCAAGGGATACAGACCAAAGAGTCCAGATAGACCCATTCAAAGTGTCCTTGCAAACAGAGATGTATAGACAACAGTCTGCGCACCGCCAGGCCTGAAGAACAGTCTAGAACAGACTCCGGCTCTCTGAGACGCGTCTCAGATTCAGATTACAGAACGACAAACATTTCCCTGCAGGAAAAGACATATGAAATTTCAGCAAAGTCGGTTTAGTTCGATTACAGGCAAAAGTGAGCAAGAAAAGTGAGTGTATTCGTCCCTCCTAGAACCCGAGTAAACCACGCTGGTGCTCTGATCCATAGACAGAGCTGCACATCTGGAAACTCTTTGCTCCATCTGTGCTGGGGTTTCAGCCCCGTGCTCGTTCTTCACCATTTCCCATGACTTCAGCTACTTTGCTATTTTCTTTAGTGAAACTATTTAACCCCTGGAGTTTCAGAGTCTGTTTTGTTGTGTTGTTTTAAAAAGGGAGGCCTGCAGGAGACTTCCTCATACTAGTTTTGGGGGCTGTTGTTGTAGTTGTTTGGGGTTTTGTTGTTTTGTTTTGCTTTGTTTAGGGGAGTTTGTTGTTGTTGTTTTATGATCACCGGAATTTAACTTTTTTTTTCATATTTCTTTCAGTATCTGGTCCTACATAAAGGATATACCTGTCAATAAGCATAAATTTCTGACTAACCCTATGGATACTATTGTAGAATTCCCTTGGTATTTGTTTTAATTGGTTCATTATTCATGTTTAATCTTTGGATCCAAACGTTTTGATTTTATTTATTTCGTGCATTATTAAATGCCGCAAAGCATGTAAAATAAGGTTGAATACTGCTTTCATAGTACTTACTGTCATCCTCTGTAATTAAGGAAATGGTTGCTATTCCTAAACCTTAAATCAGTTACACCAGCGTTGGTCTTTGGGTTGTCAGTTCCTCTTTGGCTTTATTCCCGTTGGTCTTTGGGTTGTCAGTTCCTCTTTGGCTTTATTCCGTCTTCAGAGATCTTATCTCATTGAAGATGTGACCCTCTCCAAAGGGTTCTTATTAACACTGAGGGGTGAGAATCGTTGGCTGCTGGCCCCATCTTCCTCCATGGACACACAATTTTAATTCCATTCTTTTAAAAATTCAAACAAATTATCATGGTACTCGATAGCTACTAAAAGATTTTATCTTACTACTTGTAAGCAAAACTATGTCTACTAAACCCCATATTGTACTTATAAATGTATGTAGCACACTGCACATGAAGAGTCTACAGTAGAAGTGAAAAAAGTAAGATACATATGTATTCAACAGAGAAAATGATCAAGGGTGGCTTATGTAGCGCATATTCACCCTTATTTTTAGTGATACCTTTATATCCTCTTTAGTGAAGCAACCCATTATTCAGTCTGTGAAATTGAACACCTTTTAAGGTTTTGATAGCAAGTCCATATACAATATGGTGGGAATAGAAGGAAGGTGGATGCCACACTGCACCACCACTAACATTCAGTAAACCAGTATATATTGGAACCACGTTCTTGTTCTACATATAAATTTCCCTACAGCCCTGCACATACACCCTCTCTTCCTTCAGAGCTCAACTCTTTCCATCGTGAAGCAGCCCAGAGAATATTATTACCAAGCACCAATGCAATAGGAATCCTGGGTTTTGTAAGTCGATGAAGTGGGTGTTCGACCCTGGGTAATATTAGAGAGCATGATAGGAAAAGGACTGAATGCGTCAGAGTAAAAGAAAGAATGGAGAGACCAAAGATACCCAGACACGGGTGGGAAAACCCTACTAGGAGCGTCATCTTCACAATCTAGTCACGATAGAAACAGCCGAGTGACACAGATTAAACATTCCGTAAATCCAAACATGCTCTGTGTTCTTTAGAGAGGCCACAGGCTTCAGCTTCCCCTTGATGGAAGCGATGTACCCCAGTTTGATCTAAGTGCAGCCAACATTAGCCCTCCGTTCTCTTTAGCTCCCACTTCCTCTGCCTTGCACTTGAATGATGTGATAAGGGGAAACGCACTGGGCGCAAGTGATGTTGGTATGCGCTGCCTTCCTGCTTTGCTTGTTTAGTTGTCTCAGGATTTCCTCTCTCTAGGTCTTGAGAGCACGTCCCTTCGGTGTGAAGGCAGCCTGCCAAGCAAGATAAGTGCTGAGCACTGGGCTGTAAAATTCTCAAGATGCCCTGGGCATTTTATCCAAGGGAGCCATCACATAAGCCGGAGTTGACCAAGGAAGCTGGAGCCCGTACAGGGATGGGCGCCTTGAAACTGGAAAGGAAGATCTGAGGCATTGCTAGGCAAAGGAAGTGTTGGCAAGGTCAGGACTGCAGGGGTGCTTATGGCTTGATGATGCAATCATGCCGCCTGCCAGCTAGAGCCCAGAGCCTGTGTTCAGAGAGGAAAAGAGAGAGAGAGAAATAGGATAATTTCAAGCTTCAACTGGCCTTGGACAGTTATAACTTTTACCAAGAACACTAAATGTTATAATCAGAGGTATTACCCCAGCTGCAAGATCTAGATATCCCTATTCTTGTATGCAACAGTAAAAAAGAAAAATTAAAAATCAGGAACTGTTTGTTTTAAATGATATGTTACCATACCAGAAACCATTGGATAATAATCATTATGATCAATATTACTTTTTATAAAGGAATATATATATATGTATATGTATATATATATGCATACACACATATATACATATATATATGTGTGAACTTTATATACATGTGGATTATGTATATATATATATGACTTTATAGAAAGAGAGAGATGGACTATATATATATAAATATATATATGGACTTTATGTGTGTGTGTGTATGTGTGTGTGCGTGTGGATACATATATCAATTAATGACTGAATAGAGTTGAACATTTTCCAGTTATGTTTTGTTTTGAGTGACAGGTTTTGTTACATTTGACTTCTATGTTCTTATAACTCAATCGTTTCTTCGATAACAAATAACAAATGACATCAGTAGGATAAAGAGAAGACAGTGTGAATTTGGAGAACTAAAGACCTAAAGCTGCTTCTTAAGAACTCTAACTTTTCCAACTGATTTCAGAGCGAATAACCCTTTCACTAAATGCTAGCAACAGCACAGCTACAGGCAAAGAGGTCTGCTTTAAATAAGGGCACTTCCCACTTCAGTGGCAAGGTTGCCACCTCACTTCCTAACGCCAGCCCTGCTGTGTTTTTCTTTTTCTTTTAATATTTTAGCTTCCAGGGTTCTTGCATCATTGACAACCTCATCTTCAGGCCAGATGTGAACTGCTCACTCGCTCGCTCGCTCACTCACTCGTTCAGCATGAAATTCCAAAGGCAATACCACTTCCGTTTCCTTGAGAGCTTGTTTTTCCTTTCTCTACTTGAAATGCTGATGGCACTTACCAATGAAGCACTGCTGTGTAAATAATTAAAAAAAAAAAATGAGCCAATGGCGTTCCTGTAATCCAGAGGGTGTTAGTCACATTTTCTGTAACACAACACTAAAACAATTGACCTACACATTTGGGCTTGCCTTTTTGGTAGTTTTACATGAGCAGCCACTGTTTAGGGTCTGTGGTGACATGTGATATTGTGGTGGGAGTGTGAAAGTGGGGACAGCTGTCCCCACTGTGACCCAGGAAGTACAAAATGAATAAGGGACTAGATATCACAGTTCCCTAAAAGGACAACTGTAATGACTCAAAGCCTCCCCAGTAGGTCCCACGCTTAGAGCTCGCTCCTCTGTCTCCCAGCAGAGCC
Source organism: Mus caroli (assembly GCF_978045245.1). NCBI lineage: Eukaryota > Metazoa > Chordata > Mammalia > Rodentia > Muridae > Mus > Mus caroli. The sequence continues at coordinate 93,334,453 of NW_028227265.1, forward strand.
ACCCTGGGAAACAATCTTAACACAGTGGCCCTTGAGAGATAGTCAACACCCTAACTGCAGCACAGAGGCTGGTTCATACCTTCACACAATTATGCTTGCCCTCATCACTGTCTCTTTATACCTTCTAGGTTTACTTCAGAATGAGGTTTCCCAAAGGACCTTTTTTTTTCCCACTCAGACCAGGGTTCCTGCATCATTGACAACCTCATCTTCAGGCTAAATGTCTTTGCTATGCTGAGACACCATGAGCAAAAGCAAGTTGGAGAGAAAACAGTTTATTTGGCTTGTGCTTTCACATCACAGTCCATCAGTGAAGGAAGTCAGGACAGGAAGTCAAGGAGAGCAAGAACCTAAAGACAGGAGTTGATGCAGAGGGCATGGAGGGGTGCTGCTTACTGGATTGCTCCCTATGGCTTACTCTGGGTTTTTTTTTTTTAATAGAACCCAGGACCCCAGCCCAGGGGTGGCACTTCCCACAATAGGCAGGACCTTCCCCCATCAATCACTAATTAAGAAAATGCCCTACAGGTTTGCCTACAGCCAGATCTTATGGAAGTGTTTTCTCAACTTAGGTTCCGTCCTCTCAGATGACCCTAGCTTGTATGGAGTTGAAATAAAACTAGCCAGCACAATTGTGAAAAGATATTAATATAAAATGAAAATTAGAGGAAAAATCCAGTGAAAATACAAGTTGCAAGTTGTTTACCATGAGCGTCAAATAAATATGGAAAGTATTGAGCAGCCTAAGGGGTTTCTCAATGACTATTCTCCTCCGCTCACATCTGACAGCTATCTAGACCCAGAGCAGCCAACGGCCACACACTGAAGAGATCCACAGAGCAAGAAGTCCCAGCTAACTAAGCAGTTGGAAAAAACAGGGGGAAAGGCTTTCTAGGACCTAGTTCCAGAGGCAAGAAAGTCATGTGGCCATCAAATTGCTTTAATGGTTATCATGACTTTTTTTGTTGTTGTTCTTTTTAACAACTATTCATGAAGGGATTCCGCCCCCTCCCAAAAATGCATCTTTCCAGAGGGGTTTTTGTGAGGAGTCTTTGCTGCCCTTCACTGTCTGCAAGTCCCCTTCTGGCCAAGACATGGTCCACCTGCACTGTGGGGGCTCTTACCTACGACATGGGACACACATTGTTCAAAGTATCCCAGTGGCTCCTGATGCTTCCCTTCTTCTTCTTCTTTTTTTTTTTTTTAACTTTGTTTTCCTTTCCTACGGCTTCCTCTCCTCACCCCTTGGTATGCCATCAGAACAGGAGGAGCTCCACTTTTTCCCCCTGTGCTTTTCTTATTTAAAATATGACATTTCTACTTAAAATGTTTAAGATTACATTATTTTTTAAATACTTAAAATAGATTTGGGGTTATTTTTATTGAAAAGCAACTATAAAACTTGAAAATTCTTTTGTTGGTCATGATAGCAAATATCTGTTCAAATGTTCTTTTACATGTAATATGTATCCATACAAGTAACATTTATCCCAGTATAATAATAACCTATCTTTATTAGGTTGAAATGTCTGTATTCTATTACACTACATAGATTGATAATAATCAGTATTCAATAGGCAATGAATCTGCCAAGATAAAATTCAAGTTTTCTAATATTGGTATAATAGTAATATGTAATAATGTCTTATTATAATACAGTTCAATCCAGTTATCACATCACTATGGAATATGTACATATTCATGTCAGGCCACTTCCTCCTTGACTTAGAGGAAAAGCACCTTCTATGCATGTCCCTGTGAAGATGTGCATCGATCTGGCTTTCAGCTATGCAGTTCTGATGCCTGGCTTCTGTTAGGGAATTGTAAGTGATAGTGAAGCTTGAGTACTCAGATTCTTCTTCAAGTTCTCTGACACCCCATCCACACACCCCATCCACACAGCACACCGGCCTTCGAAATCACTGCAGTAGTCCCTGTCCCATAATCATGCCTTTTGTATGTCTACAAGTGAGAGGACATGCTACTTTATATATTTATGCATGTTTTTACATACGTATATTACTTTTATTTATCTAGAGTAATTTATAGGAGTGTGATGAGTTAACCAGGATATATTTAACTTTATGTACATAACATGTGTTTATCTACATTAAAACTTCTGAAGTATTTACAAATTAGTTGAACCATTTTCCAATCCCATGAGTAATATATAAAACTTACGTATGGCATTTATAAAGCTCCACATGCCTGCTAGCACATGGTGTGGTCCTTCTTCGTTTCAGTGGCAATGCATCTGAGGACAGGTCATTTTGCTTTTCCCCATGGTCGGTGTGTCTGAGCATCCTTTTCTGAATGTATTTCCACTGATGAACCTTCTTTTGTGACGTAACAATTGAATCTCTTTGCTCAGGTTGTGGTGACCCCCATTCATAAAGTGTTTTCATTGCTACTTCTGCACAACTGTAATTCTGCTACTGTTATGATTCATAACGCAAATATCCGTGTTTTCCAATGGTCTCAGATGACCGCTATGAAAAGGTCATTAGACTCCAAGTGGGTTGTGACTCTCAGGTTGAGAACCACTGATTTGTTAGGTAAGGGTCAAGGTTCTTTTTCGAAACATTTATTTAATTCTCCTAGCATGGTTTGTTGAAAATGATTACTATAACACTTTTAAAAACATCAACTTACTGTGAAGTGTGCATCTGCTCTTATAATCTCCTATTCGGTTCCATTGTCTACAGCTCCATCCCTAAGTCATTATCCCTGTTGACTATGACTACTTACAGGTCATCATAGTGTCTTCCAAGTTTGCGCTTCCATTTTTTGGAAGTTGCTTTGACCCATTCAGAAATGAACATGATAGAGTGTGCAAAGTCATCCAAATTCACATTTGGTTTGCTGTTGCTTTAGTCATATTGTCTATTGTGATCATTGTTATAATCCAACAAGTAATGGCATCTAGAAATTATTCACAAACATTTCTTGCACTGAGTACATTTTATCTGAAGGTGAAACCGAAGACATGAGCGTTTTTGCTTATTTCTCAGAGAAGAAATCCTAGGGCTTAAAAATCAGCAAGATATTAATAAATTTAAATTCCAATTTCAATAGTAAGATGCATGAAATAGCTAGTTTGAGTTGGAATATCCTCATTTAAGCCAGGTTAATCAGTCACAGTATGTTCTACGTCTGAGTGAGCAGAGGAGTGGAACAGCTACATCAGGATGCTGGACTCACTAGAATCGAATGCTCTGAAGAATAAAGGATGTGAAGAAGAAAATGAGTAGGAAGAAGAGAAGAATAAATATGAAATGAAGAGTAACAGGAACAGACTCCTTCCACCTGAAATTTTAAATGTACCCAAAATCTATTCTATTTTTACATACTCATGTCTGGCTAAGTCACACAATTTGCTAAGACCCTGTCAGTGATCCAGCCCCTGCTACAGGACAACCAGCTTAGTGAATGGCATGCCTGATCCAGCCTTAGTATACCTAAAGTACTGTGACTCCACAGAAGGGGTCCTCCCTTTTGTAGCTATCCAAAAGGCCAGGACAAGGAGAATTTGCAGAAAAAGAAAAACCTATAGATTGTAAATGCATGATTTATCTTATGTTGTGGTATCTTTGCTTTTTGTAGAAATTAGACTTATAAAAATCATGACCAAAAGAAATTCTGGATGCATCCCTACTCCCCCTTTCTCCTGGGTTAAGAACTTTTGATGATGTTTGTTACCAGAGAGATTCTCATTGAGAATCTAATCCCCACAGCTCCAAATACAGAAACAGATCAAGATGTACAATGGCCACTTGGCAGAGCAAATGGTCTCATCCTGATCTCACTAGTGAAAACAGGCATCATTGCCACGTATCTGCATGCCAGGTGCTAGCTGTTAGAATAAATGGACATAGTAGAGACATTCCTCAGACTAAAAGATGTTTCCTTTCTTTCCAAAAATTCTCCTTGCCTTGGCTGTTTGATTATCTACACAAGGGAGAACCCCTTCTGGAGAGTCACAGTCCTTTAGGCATACTTAGTATCCTAGATCAGGGATTGCCGTTCACTAAGTGAGGTGCCCAGTTGCAAGGGATGGATGACTGATAGGGTTAACTAAATGGGGTTTAATAAGCTCCTTTCTATAGTCTTACATCTTTCCACCTCCTGTCATTATTTATACCATCTAGAAAGCACATGCTAGAATTTTGGGAAGTCCTAAATGTTACAGTTGATTTATACAAAGAGAGAGAGAGAGACAGAGAGAGAGAGAGAGACAGAGAGACAGAGAGACAGAGAGACAGAGAGACAGAGAGACAGAGACAGAGAGACAGAGACAGAGAGACAGAGAGACAGAGAGAGAGAACCAAGTTGCAAAGTGCATTCATGCTACACAGCTTTGGAAAAGAATGTGCTCCTGTCACAAAACCAGAGTGTAGGACCTAGAAACACCATAAAATTGTAAAGTTTCTTTGCTGCTAGAAGATCAAATTAATAAATTCCACAGAATGCGATAAGATTTATAACATATTAGTAAAGCAAGATAATTGTCTGAAATGGAAACAATTAGGGACCGACTTAAATAAAACTCTCTAGGTTTAAATACAGATAAGAATCTCTGCTCCCCAGGGATCAGGAAGAGTTTCACAGTTTTGCCTGGCCAGAGAGAGGCTCTGACTATGGCCGACATTAGATTTTTATCACAAAAATAAGGAACTGCAAAACTGTGAGATCACTTCTCATACAATTCCCAGGGGATCTTGAGGAACCAAAGGACGTGGATCCCACATTCTCACCTACCCAGCTGAGACAGAACAGGTTAGGACAGACTCTCCTCACCTCTTCTAAACATGAAAACCGAGTTATTTCAAATTTGCAAGAACATAGCTTGAGGAATTACTATCTAAACTCTAGTTTCTAAATGACAGTTGTCTGCACAGCCTTGGGTTAATCTGGAATGTCGACTTGGTTAAGAAACACCCAGATCACCAATGGGGGTGCACCTTTGGTATGTATGTGTCTGCAGGTGAATTTCTAAAGAGATTTGAGTGAGGAGTGAAGACCTACCTAAATGTGGGTGACACCATTCCATAGACTGTGTCCTAAATAATAAAAGGGAGGAAGAAAAACCACACTACTATGAACTGCAGTTCCATTTTCCTTCCCCTTCCTTATGGGTGCCAAGGATCAAGCCCCTCCCACGGCCATGCTTGCCACATGATGGAATGCACGCCTTTGATGTGTAAGCCAGAATAAACCTCCTCCCTTAAGTTGATTCTTGTTTAGAACTTGGTTGCAGAGATGAGAAAATCAACTCATACATATGCATAACACTTCTAATGGACTACAAGAAGGAAAATAATAATAATGATGATGATAATAATAATGTTTAAATGGGCTCTAAATTAAAATGAGTTGGCATAGAAATTACAGCATGCTGTTAATTGGAGCATGAGTCTAAATTAAAATGGTTTTATATTATATTTATGATATACAGCTGAGATGTAATCATAGAGTTGAAATATTCACACAACAAAATCTTCAGAAATGGGAATACAAATTTCTACATTTGGCTATAATAAAATTATCAATCAGTGCCCATCTTGATTAAGAACATTTATCTGGCCTTAAAAACTTTTATCTAGCCAGTTGTGATAGTGTGCCTATATTTCCAGCAATGGAGGGAAAAAAAAAAAAACTCTGAGACAGGAAGATACAGAGATTGAGGTCAACATAGCAATGAGATTGACATAACACAGACACGGAGGGAGGGAGAAAGGGAGGGAGGGAAGGAGGGAGGGAGGGAGGGAGGGAGGGAGGGAGGGAGGGAGGGAGGGAGGGAGGGAGGGAGGGAGGGAGGGAGGGAGGGAGGAAAAAAGACATTATTATACTCCCCCATTCTTCAAGCTGTTAATAACAGTTATGTTTCTCCTAATAATTTCTTTTGTTAAAATGTCTCCGATGGAAGCTTAGTGAAATAGCTCAGTGGGTAAACAGGCTTGCCACCAAACCTGACAACTTGAGTTCGATATTGAGGTCCCACATGGTAGAAATCAGCTCCTGCATGTTATACTCTGATCTATACAAAAATGTCATGTCACATGCATGCATACACACACACATGCACACACCAAAATAAATAAGTGTATAAGATGTTTTTGAATCTCTTAGGTCTATAGCTCATTCTCCTTCATGGAACTTATACTAAGAAAAAATTGTGTTCTTTTCTCATACTTCTGAGATGAGCTCCATTAAGAGCCCAGAGTGCTACCCTAACGAGCTGGGTTACAAAGGTGTTGGGTTGAAGGTGCTCTCATTTAGAGACAAGACCTGGTGTTTTCCATAGAGGACATTGCACTGGGCCTGGTTATCTTGAATTGGTGCCCTTCGATTTCCATAGCTAAGATAACTGAAGACCCCACTGCAGGTTCGGGTTACTTCCCCACTCCAGATCTAACTGTTTATTTCATTTGGCTGAAATTAGGAAATTTTAGTTCTTAGCCTAATAGCAACTAAGCCTAGGTCATTAATGGACCATTGCCACTATTAATTTAAGGCCAATCAAGCTGTTGAGGAAGCTGATGAGCCTTGGAGACAAACAATACTGAGTATGAATCCTAGATCCACTATCTACCACTGCCTGCTGTTGGATCATCTTCAGGTTTCATCTGTCTTTTTTTTAAGATTTATTTATTTATAATATCTAAGTACACTGTAGCTGTCTTTGGACACACCGGAAGAAGGCATCAGATCTCATTACAGATGGTTGTGAGCCACCATGTGGTTGCTGGGATTTGAAGTCAGGACCTCTGGAAGAGTAATCAATGTTCCTAACCGTTGTGCCATCTCTCCAGCCCCAGATTTCGTCTCTTGGAGCTGCTGTTTCCTAATCTCCTCCAAAGAGATAGTGAGCCCTACACTCGGTGCCACATTTTCTCTTTGACACCGCCCCCATACTCCTCCCCATTTAATCCTCCTTTTCTAGTTGTCCCTTTATCTTTTGGTAACACAATATTCTTTTTTTTTAATTAATTTTATTTATACTTCATTGATGACCCCCTCCCAATCTGACCTCCAACAGTTCCTTATCCCATTCCTCCTCCCGCGCCCCCCCCCCCCCGTTTCCAAGGGGATATCCCCACCCTGCCCCCTGCCAGGACTTCCCACTCCCTGGGGCCAGAGCAACTCCTTTTTGTTGTTGTAACACAATATTCTATATCTCCTTCCTTGGAAGAGTCTCTTCTCCCCTCGTGTCCTTTACCAACTACCTAAACTCCATGGCTCTTTTAATTTAAACACACATCTCTAAAACTTAAAAACCAACATCCACATAAAAGAGCAAACATGTTATCTTTGCCTTTCTGGGTCTAGGTTACCTCCCTCAAGATGACTATTCAGTTCTATTGACTTACCTGAAATTCTTATTTTGTTAATAGCTGAGTTATAGTCCTTGTATGAATTACCCATTCCTCTCTTGATGAACATATGGGTTGCTTCCAATTTCTTTCTATTATGAGTAAACCTGATGAATGTAGACAGCAATGATCATGGATGAACAAGTATCTCTGCAGTAAGATACAGAGTGCAAATGTTATTTGTTACTCTCCACAACGTTATGTTAAGGCTTTATTGCTGAAGATACCGTGTTTGTATGTCATCAAACGTAGAGAAATTGAGATGGTTTCCAGGTAGAAAATTCACCCCCTACTCACTATTGTGCATGGCGCTGGAAGATATATCTATGCATGTAACCAGAGAAGAAAATATAATCATCAATGTCACCCAGCTATGAACCTTGTGACCTAGGACAGCAACCTGCCTATGACATGTACTGATGTAATAGTGGCACAAACATTATGGAATTAACCAACAGCTTTTTCATTGTATTTAAGACCTACTCCATGAGATGGGACCAATATCTGGCACTATTATAGTAGCCGAGAACATGATACTTGATAGGTTGTGGGCCTAGAGGAAAAGCTACTACTCTTGGTAATATGCCCAAAAAGTGATATAGCAGGATTTTGAGGTAGACCAATTCTCAGCTTCCTGAGAAACCTCCACACTACTTTTGGTTCTAGCTGGACCAGTTTCTACTCCCACCATGAATGAATATGTGTTCCCTCTCCTGCAACCCCCTATCCTTTGCCAGCATGTGTTGTTTTCTTTATCTTGGCGATTGTGACTAGGATAAAATAAAATCTCAAAGTTATTTTCTTAATAGCTAAGGATGTTGAATGTTTTTATGTGTTTCTCAGCCATTTGTGGTTTCATCTTTTGAGAATTCTCTGTTTAGTTCTTGGACTCCATTTTAATTAAGTTATTCATTTTCTGATGCTATTTCTTTAGTTCTTTATATGTTCTATTCTCTGGCCCATGTATAACTGGTGAAGGCTTTCTCATTCTGTAAGCTGCTTGCTGCTTTGCTCGGATGATGGTGTCCTTTGCTGTACAGAAACTCTAGCTGCACGAGGTCCCATTTGTTGGTCTTAATGCCTGCATGATCAGGGTCCTATTCAGAAAGTCCTTTCTTGTGCCAGTAATGTCAAGCCTATACCTTACTTCCTCTTCCATCAGAGTCAGGGTCCCTGATCTTATGTTGAGGAGGTTCTTCATCCATTTGAATTTGACTTCTGTAGAGGGTGATAGATATGGATCTATTTTCATTCCTCTACCTAAAGCAATCCAGTTTGACCAGCACTATTTATTGAAGATGTTACTTTCTATTTTCTCCAATGTGTGTATTTTTTCCTTCTTTTCCAAAAATCAGGTGCGTGTAAGTACGTGGGGCTATGTCTAGGTCTTCAATTCTCTTCCATTGATCAATGTGCCTGCTTTTGTGCCAATAGCATGCTGGTTCTACTACTACAGCTCTGTAAGTATATCTCGAAGTCCGGGATGGTGATAGCTCCAGAGTAAAGTGACTTGTTCTAAAACAGAACCAGCTAGTAAGTAGGTGGACACTTTCTATGGGTTGGGGGGGGGGGTTCTTTGCTTGTTTTGGTTCTCTTCTTTGCTGTGCTGACAACTAAGCCCAAGGACTCACACTCACTGAGCACAGAGATCTGTTATTTAGCAGATAGTATCCTCTCAACTGTATCAGTGCCCACTAACTCATGCCTAGTTCAGTGAAAAGCTACAGGACCAGGAATGGAGAACAACACACTTCGCTGCGGTTGAGAAATCATTTGAAGTTGTTCCCACCAAGGATGAGTACGTGTTGGGGGCTTAAGCCTCAGTTAAGTGGGAGGATGCAGAAGCACTTGGGTCTAGTGGGCAGTCTGAGGTCTCTGAGGGGCTGATCTTGAATTGAATTAGCTCACAGGGGATCCAAAATGAGTCCTGTCAAGAGTGAATTGTTCAAAGAGTGAACTTGACCCTGAATCACTCTCTCCCTTCCTGTTTGGCACAAAGTTCTTTTCCTTCCCCACCCCCACCCACCCCCATACACATTTTACTGCAATGATGGCCCCTCCCATTAGACCCTCAAGAGAGGCTGAGCTAATAGGGCCACTTGAAAGTGTCCTTCAAAATCATAAGCTAAATAAACTTCTGTGTAACTATGCAGCCTCAAGTATTTTGTTATAGCACTCGAAACAGTCCAATGTAGGAGCCTTGCGAACATTGACAAGTTGGGAAGAGTAAATCTCGGGACATATGGGTTATTTAAAAGCTGTAGTTACGACTGTTCATTGCGACTTCTGAGCGGTCTCACTGTTTGCATAGTCTCTTCGATGATTACGTTGTCAAAGATATATGGAAAACCAGATCTGTACTTCAGAAACAGAGCTGCAGGAGGTCAGCGTGGGTTGCAGATTGCCTTCTTGACTTCAAACAATCACGGTAACAATTAGCATTTGCACAGCACCTGACAATTTGCACGCCGCTTTTGCTGCATCATCTCTTCCGCGCAAAGGTTGTGAACTGGCTGGCCCCTCTGATACTGTCTCATGCCAGTACTAGGCTTCCCTCCAACCCTTGAAAGTTATGATGTGGAATCTCAGGGACAGTGAGAAAGGAGATATTAGAAGTCAGAAAACCTGCCAAATCCGTGGGCATAGACGTGGATGTTGGGCGTTTTAGAAACACAACAACATGTCTTGTAAAAGAAGCAATTGGCTCACATTTCATTCCTAAAAGTGTACAGAAACTGCCTGGTACTTTAAAAAAAAATCTTTTGAGGTGAGTGTTTGGGGTATAACAAATTATCAGCTTGCTTACTCGGAAAATAGACTCGCAAACCTGGGCATATAGGAATCTAATTTCGAGGTGAAGCCTGGGTTTATCAGAATAAACCACTGACTGTAAAGGAGCTGCATAGAGAGGAAATAGTGGGAGCTGGTAACTATTTTACTTTAAAAACTCAAGCTCCGGTTTAAGAAACAGAGCAGCCATGAGCGTTGGTCTCTTGACCGGGGGTCAAGAAGATCAAATGCTGAGCTGATGGAAAGAAACCTGGGTGACAGCGCTACCTGCTTAGCTCTCTGCTCCATCTACGGGAAGGAGCGGCTGGGCTCGCATCTTCGGGACACGGCGCCGCATAGCGAGCGAGGTGATTGGGTTACACCGGGCGCATCCCGATAGCGGGCGCGGGAGCCGCTGGCCCTAAGCCTTTCCAGATGTGGCCGCGGCGCGCGCTGGGCTACCGGCCAAGAGGCCGCCTGCAGCCGCGTCCCGAGGCCGCAGCGCCAGCCGCAATGCCTGCGTCCTGAGCGCCCGGGAAGAACGAGGGTCCTAGGGATCCGCCCGAAGTCGCTCGAGGGTGGATGGGGGACCCCGAGGGCCACGTGATGGCTCGGCCCCTGAGAGGCCCGCTGCGGAGGTCCTTCAGCGACCACATCAGAGACTCCACCGCCAGGGCGCTGGATGCTATCTGGAAAAACACCAGAGAGAGACGGCTAGCAGGTGAGGGGCATGGGAGACAGCCAGAAATTAACCAGAAAGCCAGCTGTTAAACGCGCAGATTGTCATTAACTCTCGAAATTAACAGGCTCATCAGCTGGAATATAGCAATCTCTGATTCTCAATGTTTGGGGGTGGGGGTCCTTTTTATTTTATTTCCTCTTATTATTGTTATTAGTTTGATTATTTCGAATTAGGGTTTTTTCGGGTTTTGGGTTTTTTTACTTTTGTTTTGTTTTCTTTAACCTTGAGAAAAAAAGCAAGGTCCTTTGGGGTGTCAGCGGTGGAGATGACGAACTGCAGGCAGGAGCCTGCAGCATAGTCTATCTAGGGTCATCTTCTGAGCAGATATGGCCTGAGGTGGCCTGACCTGACTGGTGCAGGCCAGGGCCTGGCAGGGTGTGTGGGTCAATGGGAGTCCCGCCCAACGTCAGTCAGCTGGTGTTTCCTCCAGCGGAAGCTCAGAGTTCCAAGAAGGTACCAGGTGTGCCCGAAGTAGCTGTTTGAACTGCACTAAAACATCCGTACCTCGGCGCAATTCAACTGTTGTAGGGCTCCCGTGACAGGCACCAAATGGCAGCGCTCTGGTGGAAGGACTCCAGCGGGGGGAAAAAAAAGGAGTTCTCTGCCTGATTTTGGAGAGGAGGAATATTCAGAAACTGACAGCAGATAGCATCTAACTGGGGTGGGGAGTGACTGGGAGGAGATAGGTATTGCAATTAGCCTTCTCTCCTTTGTACCTTTAGTGGGCTTTACTATGCCATCCACGTGGATGGGCCAAAGAGTATATTTTCTTGATGACATCGTTGTTGTTGTTATATTTGTTATCTGTCTTAGACATGCCTCCAAAGGTTGATCCAGGTTTCTGGGCTACGTTCTTGACAAAAGGTCACTTGAGACCAAATAATTGTCTCAAGAACTTGAAGAATGGGAATTTAAGGTGTGTGAATGTGATAAGGCAGATTATGAAGATAAACACGCAAGTTCCATACCTTGGTAGGCTGTGTTGGAATGAATGTGATTCATATATTATCTTTGAGGCAAGGTCTCACGGTATATCCCAGACTTGGCTCCCCCTCAGCTCCCTAATGCTGAGGTTAGAAGTGGGAGTCGCCATATCCTAAATCAATGGGTTTTTTTTCTCTCTTAACCTAAGTAATATTGCCCATGACAGGGAGAGGTTGAACAATATTAAATTGTTAATTAATATAACAATACTTAATTAATAATGCAGGGTACAGAAAACGAGTTACTTTTAAATCTTTACAGTGTTATTACTGCTTGAAAACAAAATGCAATGCCTTAAGTAAAGCAACCAAACTTCATAAATTATCCAATCAGAAGTTCCAGTTGATGAAAGGAGGTCAAGGATATAAGATATACAAGTATAAGATGCCCCACTAGAATTGACTGACTTAATCAAAGAAAGAAAAAAAAAACCATTCCTTCATGATCATAATGTTTTTTATTATTAATACAACAACATTCGGATTATGTATTGGTGTTTTCGCTTGAATGAGAGGTTACTTGAAACACTACCATTTTCCGGGATTTCCTCTTTGATTTTCACGAAATGTTGAGTTTGACAGCTAGGGGGACAAATGAATATGAGAATATTATGGCTTGAAAGTTCTGTGTCCTTCACATTTCTTTCACATTTCTTTCTTTCTTTTTTTTGGGGGGGGGGTATGTATTAACAGTCTTATTTGTAGAGTCCAAATGCAGGAGCCAATATAAAGTCAATAATGCAAACCACCTGGAAAACATTCATTACTTTTGATGTATGATGAAAAAAAACTAAGCATTGTGTCAGCTCTGGTAGCAAATAGGATTTTGCTACTCCAGTCGCTCTGAAGGAATTCTTCGCGTTACTTGGCTCCGCGAGAAGTGTAGGCATGCTGGGTTGTTTATATAGTGGAGAATATGAGCAAAGAAAATGAACCTGCGTTTCAACTGACGCTGATGACTGGGGACCTGGACACTGTTGTGTCCTCCCTGGTCGTTGGCTCATGGCTGACACTGTCAGTATTTGTAAACTAGAGACTGGTCTGTTGCATATCCAAACCTCAAGCGTGCTCACTGCCACTCATCCCTTCCAGCAACTCTCCACCTAACCCTCCCACTGACCAAAACATGAAATCCCAGATGTTTGGAGTTCACGGAGATCCATTTTCTGAGCAGTGGAGAAAATTGTTATTATATGACACCCCTGCTTGACCTTCCCTTGCAGAATGGAGGGCAAGGCGGTAGAAGATCCCCCACCTCCCTCTTCACTATGCGACAAATGAGGTGACAGGTAAGGGAGTTGGAAGCATCAGTGGAAAGTACTTCTGCTCATAGTGGCTAGACTGCCACGGCTGTGGTGCTGATGCCCCCGGCGACTTGCACAGGCTTCTCTACGACCAAACACAGGGTGTGGCTGTTTCTACTTAGGCAAAGAGTTTGATCATGGGATGGAGTTTTACAGTTTCCTTTTTAGGTTATTTCTGTCTTGCCCATGTCTTGATCAGAGTCGTTCTCTCTCTCTCTCTCTCTCTCTCTCTCTCTCTCTCTCTCTCTCTCTCTCTCTCTCTCCACTCCCATAAGTTAATATTTCTACTTTTGATACCTTATTTATTCCATGTACAAACCTGTCATTTACCTCTCCATGCCTTAAAATTCCTTAAGGATTCTGTCTGTCATTTAAAAGGATCTGCAGTCTTCTATAAACAAAATACAGATCTGCCACTTGTGAGAAATGACAGAAAGGATTGCTTTAATTTCACCCCCTTTGATTTATGCCCCCTCCCTGTGCCCGGTCATAGCCCCTATCAGTTTTGCTTACCTATGTCCCCAGCCCTCTGGGCTTCTTTCTTAAGAGCAGATTGTATCACTAAGGATTCAGTGAATGGGAACTTGAGAGCCATGCTAATTGATTGATGGGGCACATAGCCCCATCTGGCTGAACAGCATGTCTTTCTCATATCTCTCTAGCTCCTGTCTAAGGAGAGTTGCTGCCTGCCCATCTCCCTCCTACTTGGTACCTTGACATCTTGGCATCAAAGTGCATTTTATTCCCCAAAGCCATTTGCCTCCTAAGTGTTTCACACAAGGCTCCTTGGCCTGATGTTAAGATGGTATTCAGATAAAGCCTATGGCTCACTTCTCAGAATATTTACAAATGTGTGAATAAAATAGTAGAAAACTGTGAAGAAAGCCAATTATTGTGAAACATATCTATAGACTTGTTCAGATCACAAAATGGTGATGTAGTAGCTTAATATGAACTAATTATATGGTGATTTTAAAATATAGGAACTTAGGTATATAGTTTTTAAAGACCCCAGGGCACAGACTGCTCTGTTCGTGCTAGACTAAGAATTACCCTGTGTGATGACCTGGTCTAATCTTATCTCTTATCTCGTTGTCACTAACCAGCATAAATAGAAAAACCTAAGAAGCAATGGCTATTGCTAGGTCACCAGCATAGAGCCTGAAACTTTACTGTTAGGTAAGAGAATGACAGTAATGCACAGAGGTGCCCCGGAGTCGGTCACCGAGGTCATAGGAACGTCAGTGGACAGAAGAATTCCAGCTATGTGTAATCAACAGTGAGCTGAGATCCACAGACCTGCAGCGTAGGGGTGGATAGAGATGTTTTGTGATATATATACAAAAGTGCAGTGTGACATGGAAAAGCATGGTTTTCATTGACGACACAGTCCCAGGGACATCTAGTAACTATAGGAGGGAGGATACCTCATCTACATTGATTATTGTGGAAACTGCTAAAGGGAGCTTAAGAAACTCTTAAGCTTTAGTGTATGAGTTCCTACACTGTCCACAGACTGTAAACTGCAAGTCTCTGGTGCTTACTCTGGTCTTCAAATGTTGCCAGTAGCTTTTGCTGTGCACCAGCTCTTGACCCAGTGAGGTACCAAGGGTTGTAGTTCCCATGAAGAGCACCCATAAACACCAGCTCCTATCATTGCAATGCCAAGTTATCAGAGTGAGCTGACTCTAGCATGGTGTATACTTGACATAATTCCACAAACCAGACAACTCTAAAGAAAAATAAAATAGACTAAAATTGAAGGTTAAAAAGGAGTTATATATATATATATATAAACACTGAAAGTAAGATAAATCCAGACTCTGCCTATGTAATAACTTTCTTCAGCACGGAAACAGAAATTGATAAATTAAAAGGAAATTAGTCATACTCTTTTAAAAGATTTAATAAAGTGAAATAAACGCACAGTATAAGCCATATGCATTGGGGGGAGGAATGTAATGTCTCTATTAAAGACATACTATCTTGATCGCTAAGGGAGAGTGGAATCTAAGTGTCTCAAATGTTGAGACACAAGGCAGGGTGCTATTTCCAAAGCTAAGCACCTTAGGAAGAAAAGAGGGTAAGCGACTATAAAGTGAGAAAGTTTAGACAAATCACAATCTAGATGAGCTTCGGTTGACATAAAGCAAACCATTTAAGGATATGCATCGAACCAGATCTCTGGGATATTGTATTGTATGTTTGCTCTCTTATGTCTTCTGGGAAGTAGATATCTGTGTTTCAAATGACCGGGTCTGTAATAAGCCAGCAACGTTAAGTGTTTGGCCTGCTTTGCAGGATACTTGCTCTCAAGGATGCTGGCACCATTCCAAGGAAGGGCAACCACAAACACTGACTCTGTGAACTGCTTTGTGTTCCCTGCTTTCACATCGAAAAGCAAGTAAGGGCACATGGAATGCCTTTTAACCAGGAGTGAGGTATGCCTCCAAATATGCAGTAAACAGAGACAGCTTCACTCTAGATTTTTTAAAGGGAGACAGCCATTGAGGATGCTTGTGATGTGAGTGAGCGTATAGCTGCCAAGTTTACTGCCTTTGATAAAGAGAGAATGAGTCAGTGAGTGTCACGGCCATCTTTGAGGAGAAAAGATGAGACATAGAGAGACTGAGATTGCGGCTGAGCCTCAGCCTGCCTGAATTAGTTAAGACTGCAGCTCTTCCAAGCTTATGTGAACTCAGAGACTGAAGTGGTAAGCATGGGGCATACACGGGTCTGCACCAGATCCTCTGAGTATACATTATAGCTTTCTGCTCAGTGTTGGGGGAGGGGGGAATCCTGCGTGTATGAACGAGTGGGTCTCTGATTCTCTTGTCTCCTCTTGGGACTCTTTTCCTTCTGTCGGTTTGCCTTGTCCAACTTCCATGTGATGGTTGTCGTTTCCTCTTATTTCATTTTATTTTGTCACATTTGGGTTTTTTTTTCCCTTAGAAGCCTGTTCTTTTCTAATGATAGACAGAAAGGTCTGGATGAAGAAGAGGTTGGACCGAACTGGGAAGAGTAGATGGAGGGCAAACTACACAGGATATGTTGTATGAGAAAAGAATATTTTTAATAAAAGGGAATTTAAAAAAAAGATTGTGGCTCTTGAACTGGATAACTTTGAACAAAACTGTGTTCTTCTCCAACGCAAAGAGGCTGATAACAATGCCTGCATCATAATACACAATTACAAGTTAAGTGAGCCACAGCTGGACCTGCTCAGAGGAGCCACTGGCATACTGAGAAAGCACTCTTGTTTGGGAGGGTATCACCTCAATTGTCTTTTCTTTATGGCCTACTTCCTGAGGGGCTTTGCCTCTGTAGCACACTGTCACCATGATCTACCTGGGGCTTTAGAACAGAAGTAGCTGAACCAATCCAAACACCAAACAACAACAACAAAAAGTTCAGTAGCATATGAGTTTATGCTCTACACCTCCACAGAGCAACAATGGAAGACCTAAAGCAAGTGATTTTTTTTTCCTTTGAACAGACCTTTGTGAGCTCCCAAAGGAAGGAAGCAGACAGAATAACTGTCTCTGCACATTGATGAGGAAGTCAGCCTTGCATGTCCGTTTGTCAGACTAGATAGGCAATCTCTGGACATCTTCCCTGGGTGAGCTGGGACCGGCTTTGAACACTGCTATATGGATGGAGCTGAACATGACAGAGAGCAGCAGTGCCAGCTGGCTTACAGCTGCTAGCATGCAGCTCTGCTCCGGTGTGGGGCAAGCGTGCTAAATGTCGAGGCTGGCACGTGAGAGGTGTTGTCCTGCATACACGGCTCTATGGAACAAAACAGCTGAAGCTCTCCTATTTATTGAAAGTGCTATGAGTAACTGACACTCTCACTAACCAATGGTTTCTGTAGTCTGAAGAACTAGATGTCTACACCTCGGCAGGAAGACAGATGTTCCTGATTGAGGAAGCTGAAACGGGGCTCTACAGCAAACTTGGCTTTAGAAGAACCTTCCTCTGGAAGCTCCCTGCTCCAGAGCAATGACTTAGGTGGAGATTGAGATTAATCATAAATATTGTTCCATTTTGGGTTCAGTCCCTCACTTACTTTTTAAAGTATTCTGTCCTTCTCAAAGAGGGAGGACCCACTGCCCACATGATCTGTGCTGGAGGCACGCATGTCACAGTAAAGACCTGTATTGATTGATCCCTCAATGTGATTCCCTGTAAGGGTTCAATAAACATGGTATTTCCAAGCGTTTGCCTGGAATTACCGATGAAGAGCCAAGTATGCCTACCGCATTACAATCAGACTCAAGATAACGGTACTGCTGTTGCTCATGTCCTCTGAAGAGTAGGCACTAGCTCTCCTGTGACTGTGACCAGAAGGTGGAAGCTGCCAGCAATGGCTGCCATCATTTTCAGTCATTGCATGGTTGCCTAGGAAAAGCCAGAGTCCATACTAAAAGCTCTAGAGAAATTTTCTCATCTCATGTTCAAAATCATCCTGAGAAGGAAATACTACTATTTTTAGTCTTATTTAAATTAAAGGATTCAGGGGAAATATGCTAGAAAAGCATTAATGAGTTTCAGAGACAAAATCCAGAAGCTCCCAAACCTATCAATTACCTTAAATCCATTTTACAAAGACTTATTATGTATTATATTACATAACAAACACTGTACTAGACACTGAAGGCCACACAGAAGACAGAGTCCGTGCCTACCTGTCATAGGTATGATATCTGAATGCTACCTGCAGAATGAGGAATGAAGTCAGCCCCATTTGCTCAAGAAGAATGGTAGATTAGCACCAAGCTCTCAGAGATGGATGAAGCTTGTCACGGACCCGCCATAGTCAGGGATATGATCATGCACACAGCCCTTTATAAAAATTGTAAGTCAAAACAAATACAGAAGGCACATGAAAATGGGAAAGAAATTTCTAGGGAGGTGGAAGAATGGGAAGGGGTGGGAGAGAGAACCAAGAGGGTGGAAGGAGAGAAATCAGAACGTACTCCATGGGTGTGTGAACTTGTCAATAGATAAGTTTCAAAAAGAAAATAGCAAGTTGTAAGTCTGAACATATCATGATCAAGGAACGGGTATAAGAACAAGATAATGGGTATTCACAACACAGTATATGGTCAAGAGGATATTGATCATATACTCCATATTCAAGAGGACACTGAGAATACACTGTACTCTCAAGAGGAGATGGAGCATACATGGTATAGTCAAGAAGACAGTGATCAGACACTTTACAATCAAGGCAGGCAAGACACCCACTGAAGCAAAGGGTACAAATGGGGGTTATTCTACCAGGAGGGAATTGCCTTTATCAATTTCATACTGCCTGGTCATAGACACTATGGTAGACAACTGAAATGATAGAGAGATAAATTAAAGATCTGACTGGTCACATTGCTTCCTCCACTGAGTATATAATAAGCATGTGAATAAACACACATATACACAGCATACTTGAAAATGTATATGTTTGTATTTCTCTATAGACATCTTGTACACCTAAGACTTTATTCTTGTATAACAAGGGAGCATGCTTACCTTTTTTGAAGCAATCGTTGACCCAAACCTTACATCCAGTGTCATGAAAGTTTGACAGTGAGAGCCAGAAAACAAAGGAGTTACTTTCGGTGATTCTCCCAACTTATTATGTGCTCCCTCTACCCTCTGTAATGTTACAGTAAAAAGAGTCATAGTGCTGAAATCAGTATAGGGACAGAGAGGAATCAACTTTTATACTCTACAGCAAGAATCTTAATTTATCAATCATTTCCATCTATCGAAACAATAAGAATAAGTGAGCACAGCCTGGAGAGATAGCTCAGTCGATGAAGGACTTGCCAGCAAAGCATAAGGACTTGAGTTCAATCTCCATGATCTGTGGGGAAAAAAAAACTAGATGTGGGCGGGGGGGGGGGGGTGAACCCTTGAAATTCCAACACTGGGTAGACAGAACATTCCAGAGACCTTTCTGGCTATCCTAGCCTAGATCCCAGTGGGAGATCCTATCTGCAGGATTGTTTCTGAGAAATGATTATGAAGTTAACCTTTGGCCTCTACACGTGTGTACATGCACATGTGTGTGTATATATATATATATACACACACACACAGAGGCACTCACACTTGCACATGTATACACACACTCAAATGTCCACAAACACACACACACACAAATGGAGATTAGAAACTTCTAAACAATAAAAAAAAAAAAATCACAAAGATGTAGTGAACTTTGGATACTATTGTTAGCTGATGAGCCATGAATATATCCTGGATCTCTGTGCTGGTCTTTTTCTCTCCAGTTAGCTTCTTATCAACATGGAGCATCTAAGAAATCACATACACACATGCAAATGCCCCTCAGGAGATATGACATCAAGGAATTTCTCTATATAAGGACTGAGGAGTCTGGATTTACAGGATGCCGGTGTAAAAAGTCACGACACAGAAGCTGCCCGTTGACAACCTGTAGTCAGGGAAACAGCACATTTTATGGTGTCTAGACTTTGTTTTATCTTGTAAATTTTTGGTGACATATTTAGCTTTTCGCAGACAACACTCAAATTACTGAGTCAGCAGTCGGTACGGCTCAGTGTATCATGACCCCTCATTGCTAATCTGGTCGTGAAAGCAGGATGTTGTAGGTCTGGATTGAAGGATGACCTTTGAATGTTTTTCATTCATGCTTGATTACTGAATCCTAGAGGTCTAGACAGTGTTGTTGATTTCTCACCAACACAAACATCTGGCCCACATGGGGAGGGGGAGAGAGAGAGAGAGAGAGAGAGAGAGAGAGAGAGAGAGAGAGAGAGAGAGAGAGAGAGAGAGAGAAGGGGAGGGGAGGGGAGGGGAGGTGGGGGAGAGAGAAGGAAAGGGAAAGAGGAAGGGGGAGAGAAAGATCTGCTAGATGAGTAAGACCATTTCTAATCCACCTATACAATATTTAAAGATAAAACTCTTAAATGAAACTCATCTTAGGTCCTAAAGAATACCATCAAGTGTATGGTTTTCCACTCTGATAAGATTCTCTTTGGACCCCAGTTTTTCATCAAGGAAAACAAGTTTATCCTGCCATTTCAGGCTGCAAAAACTATCTTTCTTATGTGCTCTTACAAGAAATTACAATTTCACTTGGTGACTTCCAGCCAAGTGAACTTAACACAAACATTGACTTGTGTGTACCTCATCAGAGACAACTGGGAAAACAATGGGTGTGGACAAGGACAGAGAGACACAGCTCGCACCAAGGTGGACTTTAGTTTTCCAACCTTTGAAAAGTTACTAGAAGGCCTTGCTATTTCACATGGACTCCTTTGGACATCCGATGATACATTCACTGTATCGGGTCTAGGTAGAGGTGTCAAGATTTTTAAATAAATATGTATTTGTGAGTTTGTATATGTGTGATGTGTATACACCACATCATATGTGTGGACAGGCCCATGTGGTGCAGGAGGATGGTGGGTCTTCTGTTCTATCTCTCTCCATCTTATTCCTGGGTGTTTTCACTGAACCTGGTGCTTAGTCTGGAAGCCAACGAATTCCAGCTAGGGGCTACAGGCACATATAACCACTGTTGGCTTTGTACATGTTTGCTGGGATCCAAATTCTGGCTCTTGTGTTTGCATTGTAAGTACTCTTAACCACTAAGGCATCTCTCCAGCCTCTACAGAGAACATTTGTAAGAGTCAAAACTCACCAGAGTATTAGATCACTGAGTCAGAGAAGCTGGGTCCCTTCCCCTTAGGCTACAACTGCTGGTTATATCCAGCTGAACGGCGTACAAAACACACCCACAGCCATGAGCACCAGGTAAGAAACTCACTAGATAATAAGACCACTCCCACGCACATGACTTACTAAAGACTTCTGTGTGCCAAGTACAGATGCATCAATGTCATGAAAATACCATGGAATTTATTCTGGGGATATTGGAAATTGATTAAATATACATTTGATAACTAATTCCAACAGTTTACTCCCCTTTAAGGAAAGAAATGAAGTTAAAGAAAGGTCTCCCCCAGTGTTTAAGTGATTCTTTTTTATAAATTCGTGGCTTTAGAATGTGAGACTGTTTCTCCTCAGAGCTTGTTAGCACAGCAAACTAATTGCACAACTGAAGATAAACATAGGAGGTAAACTCCAGAAAAATCATGTCAAAGCAGTGGCTGAAAATGTAAGAGTGAATGCCCTTTGCACCATTTAAGACAATAACAACAGTCCCCAACCAGCTACTCTGCACAAACCTCAAGGACTAGCCAGCACATGCTGGCAAGCTGGAAAGAGAAAACAATGAACATTTGATTTTAAGGAAGAAGGGAAAGAGGAGGGGAGGGGAGGGGAGGGGAGGGGAGGGGAGGGGAGGGGAGGGGAGGGGAGGGGAGGGGAGGGGAGGGGAGGGGAGGGGAGGGGAGGGGAGGGGAGGGGAGGGGAGGGGAGAGGAGGGGAGGGGAGGGGAGGGAAGGGAAGGGAAGGGAAGGGAAGGGAAGGGAAGGGAAGGGAAGGGAAGGGAAGGGAAGGGAAGGGAAGGGAAGGGAAGGGAAGGGAAGGGAAGGGAAAATGTAGTTGGGGGAAGGGCAGGTAACTTGCTGTGTGCCTTCTTAGATACTGTGACAAATAGATCAAAACTGGGCACCCATCTTTAACAGACACCACCACACACACATTCCGAACTGCCATTCCTGTGATGCCAGTCCACAGAAAATGTTTTCATTTCAGTGACCCTGAGCATGACTCCCATGCTGCCACATATACTGTCCTCAGAGCGACCCTCCGACCCTCCGTAGCCTCTCACCCTCATTAACCCTCCCACTACACAGCCACCCCGCCCACCACTCCCAAACGTTCTTAGCAACTGTATACTAGCATCCAGTTCCCGATTCTGTGCTTAAAATGAGTGACTGCATTCAATAAACTCACTGTGTTTAACTCGTCCTTGAATGTAAATGTTTTCCTTCTCATTGACCTATATTGTTCCCTGTTTGAACATTAAATATTTCAATGAATTAATAATAGAAGTTCATTATTTTAGCTCTCCTCTGATATTGAAATAAAAGCCTAGTTTTCTTTTTTTTTTTTCTTTAAGTCTTGGTACCTTAGGTAATACCTGGGTTTTGTTTTGCTATTTCTGACGGAGCTTAGAAAGGCATTTGACTATTTTTATTACTTAAGGAGAAACTAACCCATCCTCCATACCAACTGAGTCGTAAGGGTCAAAAGCCAAGTGCTTTTAATAACTTTTTAAGAGTGAGTTATCTTTGTTCACTTTGAAGACTGTGGTATGTACTAATTTCTTTGTAAAATGAAAGAGATGTTGCTATAGCTAATGGCCCATGCAGTGGCACCACGGGACACTAGGTCCCATCGTCTCCCGTGACTTGGGCTGCCTTTTTTTATGCCCAACTCATTGTTTGTTGATTAAATACAGTTTGAGTAATGTTTGAAATTGTCCTTTCTTCCACGAAGCCTTGTCTCTACAAATAATCTCTAGGTAGATTATTAATTAACTCATAGCAAGGTTGTTTCATTAAACATTTCAGACATTCAAGATATACAAGTCTCAACCACTAACAAGTAATAAAACCTTCCCATTCCCGGGAAGGTCCCTGTACACTGCTCCTGGTTGGCATCACCCACCCTGCTTTCTCCTTGTAGCTGAGGCTTACCATCGTGGTTTTATCGCGTCATATGTTTAGACATTCCAAACAGTATTAATTATCTCTGCACATTTGCAAGCATCAAGGAGTGTAACACTGCAAGTATCTGTCAGCAACTCTCCTGGCTCAGGCTTAAGTTCCTGATATCCGTTCATGTTCCAATCCAATGTGCTCATCCTTATTGCTGCTAAGGAGTCATGCAATAATTAACTGGCGTTTAGCTTCCTTATAGCTACATGCTAATACAGGTACTTGCTGTTGCAAATATTTTTGTTCAAATCCCCATATTATGTCTGTGTAGAAGCTTCTAGGTGGTGAAATAATTCATCAAAGGATACAGTTTCATAGCCCAAGCTATGCACATATAGCCAGAGAATTTAACAAGTATTACCCACATACCAAAGGTTCATAAGAATATCCACTGCGGAAAGAAACTCCACATTGTATAAAGAGCACAGAATAGTTGCTTTTAAAAACATTAAAATGTAAATGATATAGATAATAGGATACCAACAATGTCAAATGTATACATGCATGTATAAACATATATACATAAAAGCATGCTTATAAATTATTTTGCATATCATGAACAATATTAAAGTATTAATATGATTAAACAAATGCTACATGAACAAAGTTATTTAATTTTGGAAAAGTACATTCAAGAGTACTATATTGGTGTCCATCTTCTTCCCACTGCAACTACTTCCACGATCCCTCATACCCTTTAAAATTCACCACAACTGCGGGGCGTGGTGGCGCACACCTTTAATCCCAGCACTCAGGAGGCAGAGGCAGGCGGATTTCTGAGTTCGAGGCCAGCCTGGTCTACAAAGTGAGTTCCAGGACAGCCAGAACTATACAGAGAAACCCTGTCTCAAAAAAAAATTTCACCACAACTTTATTATTCTTGTTATATAGCACAAGAACCCACATACCCAGCAAACCCAGAAGCAGTACTTGAGACTGAAGAGAGGAATATGCCAATACAAGAGGCTACAGCAAGGGAACAAATGAAGCTATAATTTCTGAAACACAAAATACAACTAAAAACACAAACAGAAAAACCAAAGACAGCAATCAACACACACCTTTCACTAATAACCTTAATTATTAATGTTGTCAACTCTCAAGTCAAGAGAGGCAATATAGAAGGAAATGAATGCAATTGAAGTTTTGAGTGAAATTTGGACATAATGAATTAATGAATGAATGAATAATTGTGTCTCAGTCGGTGTGGCTTCTTATTCAGAGGGAGCTAAAATGTAACTAGGTGTCTATTTGAAGGAGATAATAACCAAATTTAATCCTGGAGCCTAAATACAACTAAGGGAGACCGTGAGTGTGGATAATAAAAGTTAAGTGCATTTGACAATTAGAAGCAGGAAAAATTAGTGTTTCCATAGTAACATCCTCATAGTGACTTAAAGTAAGAAAGACAAGAACACTTAATAAGAGAATATTTCCTCCCTACTCTAAAAATCATTGCAGGCTTCCATGGAGGCCAAGGGTTCCACAGACCAACTGTGGGTCCACAGACCTGCCACAGGGGAAAAGTGTTTGAATGACATTGAAAAAGAATAACTTCTGTCATGCCTGGAATCCTAGCACTCAGGAAGTTGACACATAAGTATCACTAGTTGAAAATTACTTGAAGGCCATTCCAAGCTACATAGTGAGACTCTGGCTCATAAGAAAGAGAAGGAAGGAAGGGAGGGAGGGAGGGGAGAGGGAGGAAGGAAGGAAGGAAGGAAGGAAGGAAGGAAGGAAGGAAGGAAGGAAGGAAGGAAGGAAGGAAGGAAGGAAGGAAGGAAGGAGAGAGGATGTTCTTGTATCCATTCATTAATTTTCATCTGATCTTCCTTCTCACAAGGTTGATTGGAAGCAAAATACTTGACAATGTCTGAACACTTTAGATAGCATCTTAATGATGGACGAAGTCAACCCCACCTGATTTCCTTGTGAATTTACAGTTTGCCTTATTAAATGTCTTATTCTACTTGGCTGAGTTGGCCATGTGTCATGTTGCCACAATGTAAAGTCCAGAGGAATCCACTTACACAACAACCATCAGCTCTTCCCTTAATTGCAATGCCTTTGTTTCTCGTAGAGAGTGTCCCCCTCAATTCTTCATGTTATTTTTCATCTCTTTAAATATAAACCATGTCCTCCTCGGTTCTCCTAACGTCAGTTAGAATTTCTCTTAAGTAATTTTCCTTTCTAACCATTATTGACTTATTCCATCACAGTCACTTTCACAATCATTTTAGCGTTGATGTTCACAAATAATACTCAAAACCACCAGAACCCACCACCTCAACCCAGAAGAGATGTCATCAGAGAAAATGGAGAAAGAGTTCTGCTATCTTTAAAAATAGTTAGAAATAGTCTAAGACTGGAGTTTTGCCTCCATTTTCTGCTATCTAATTTTTCATGGATCCCTAACGCTCAGTGTGAGGGTCTCTCTGCTTAGAGATGTTCCTAATTGTCACTAAATACTAAACAAACTTAAAGTCAGAGTCTGCCATTATCTCTGTACCACAGATGAGGAAACATACCTGGAAAGGTTAAATATCATGCCCCAAATCACTTAACATGTCCAAAATTGAGCTCTTTGATTCACACACACACAAATATGTCTTTTTCTTTTTCATCTCAGTTCATGGGAGTCACCTCTGGTTCCTCTGCCCTGTCATACCTTAAATTCCTTCCGTCAGACAATTGTATCAGCCTTTTCCTGTAAACACATAGACAATCTGATCACTTGTCACCACCTCACTGCCACCAGCCATGACACTGCCACTCTGCATGTGTGTTCTTACAGATTCCTCTTAACTGGTTTCCTACCTCAACCCTTGTCCTCTTTGTACGGTGTATCCAAACACTACAGCTAGCGTGATATTTAACCAACCCTCCTGCATCTTTCTGTCTTATTTACCAGAAAATCCTCTGTGACCAACAAGTCTATGCCTGACCTTGGACTTGCCACTTCCTCTACCTTACTTTCTTATATCCTTTTGCTAGTTCACCACATCCCATGCTCTCTGGCCTCTTAGGCTGGCCCTTGACATTGTTCTTCTCTCAGCCTGAACACATTTCCCAGATAGTCATATACAGTGTTCTTCTTTGGGCCATTCTTGCATCTGTTAAAATGTTTATATCTGCTGAAAAGACACCCCAGGTCACGTGATACACCTGGGTTCTCTGTCAACTAACTGCAAACCACTTAAAACTGTATATGTATGTGTTTTGCATGCGTGTGGGGGATGTGCATGTGTGTGAGCATGGGTGTGTATGCTTACGTGTGCGTGCGCTCATGCGCACTTATGTGCATGCATGTGGAAATCCAAATATGACCTCAGATGTCATTCCTTGGATGACAGCGATTTGGGGGGGGGGGGTTGTTTCTTTCTTGCCTGTGTTCTGTTTTTGAGGCAGGGTCTCTTACTAGCCTAGAATTCATCAAATAGGTAGGTGAGGCTGGCTGGTCAAAGAGCCCCAGCTACCTACTGTGTCTCCCCAACTGCCGGGATTACAAGATTGGGCCACCATGCCCAACTTTTTAATGTGGAAACTGAGGTTTGAACTCACGTACTTGTATTTGGAAGAAAAGTACTTTACCAACTGAGCCATCTCCCCTGAGCTTTATTCTAGTTTATTCTATATGTTTACCTACTATCTCTTTCTCCCTATAGTACGTAAGTTCTAGAAGGTAGGAACTTAATACTGCATGTGTTCATATTTCCAGTACTTAGATCAGCAACCATTTGTGAGATGATGTAATCCATGGACATTTGTACAAACTCAAACAACTACATACACATTTCCAAATATAATGACTTGCATGTCATTATTCCATATTAAAATACAAGTGCATCCTGTGTAGAACCAAATAGGAAAAAAAAAATAGTTATTAGAAGTTGAGGCAAAGCACCTGCCTCACATTCTTCTGGGGCCATTCAGATACTCAAAAGCCAGTCCTGCTCTTGCCTATCATACATAGTTTTTCATAAATCAGTTCTAGATTCTACTATTATTTTAATGTGGATAATTTCTAAAGTTCAAACTATTTTGTGTGTGTGTGAGTGTGTGTGTGTGTATGAGTGCATTACACTTTTATCCATCTAGAACTAGTTAGACCTTTCTCCCTCCCTCCCTCTCTTTCTCTTTTTTTCCTACATTGTCTAATTCTGTATTCTCCACACTATCTACTACAAATTTTTCATAAGTATTAAATGAGATAATGTCATCATCTATTCTTCAGACTCTGCTTCTCTGTGTAGCCACGGCACTTCCTTATATCAAGTCAGCCACAGATCCAGCTCATCCTGCTTCTGTGTCCTCGCCTCTTCCTTCCCACGCCTGTGTCTGCCCTCATGAATCCTACTAACCATAGTCTCTCCTCAACAGTCAAGGTCTTCAAACTTCCTGAGCACAGCATCCCCACTTCATTGTCACACCATTCTCACATGTACTTTTTTGTTAGCGTGGTCCAGCAGTCTTCAAGGACATATACTTCCCAGTCATATTAATCCCACACAGCTCTCCTGGCTTATGAAGATCCTCTTTCAACCACTGACACCCTGCTTGTCAAGCCTGTCTCCTGACTGTTCACTAAAGTCCTGCATACCTTCACATCCACGGCTTGCTCCTAGCTTCCAGCAATATAGCCTTATTCCCTAATCCAAATCTTCTTCGTCCTCAAATCAGTTCCCTCACTTTCCTTGTATGTCAAGCTCGGCTTTATGAAACCCTCTCATGGAAGTCTCTCTCAGCATGGGTTCTTCATTTAAAATTAGCAAGTGATGAATTATATGCTTCTGATTGCCTTATATCTTTGGTGCTGTTTGATATTGTATTCTCTACCTGATCCACTGGGGAAACAACAATGAAACTCACTTACTTGTGTACGGTGCTGACATGTAAACACAAAGCATCCCAGGACCCTTTTATCAAGCAATGTAACACAGAGAAATTCAAATACGCCACTATCCCAGTCTCATTTGCAGACGACACAAGCATAAATGCCATTTAAGTGGGATGGATGAAGGAAAAGACAGAGCAAAGGAAACATGGTGATGTGGGGGAACCAGAATTGTTCAATTATTCTAACATCTGTGGCTTTCCTTTTTAATTAAAACAAATTATGTGTATTGCGTATGTTGCTAATATGTATATCTGCTACCATGTGCATGCCAGAGGATGTCAGAAGAGGTGTCAGATGCCTTTGGATTAGAATTACAAATGATGTGAGCTGCCTTGCGGGTGCTGGGAATTGAACCTAGGTCCTCTGGAAAAGGAGACAGGGATCCTGATCACTGAGCAGCCATCTCTCAGGCCCCATCTGTGACTTTAAGTAACAAAGACAATGAAGCTGGAGCCTGGAGCGATGGCTCAACAATAGAAACAGCTGTTCCCCTTACAGAGCACCCAGGTCCCAGCTCCCATATGGGGGCTCACAAATACCTGCAATGAACTTCTGGGCGTCTGGGGATCTCTTCCGGTCTCCCTGAGCACCAAGAGTATGTGGTGCACAGTTGCGCAGGCACCCACACATCCACATAATACATTATTTTTGAAATTCGCTGAATGGGAAAAGCAACTGTATTCCTTTATACTCCTCAACCACATATCAATCTGCCATCCAGCTGGTAAACATTGAGGAACACTAGCAGATTGCTCACACACGCTTTAGTTAGGCAAGACATTCTACCCGTGCTCACTTCAGGTCACCATAGACCCTTATGATCCACAGCACCAGGTAGACCGTGGGTGTTCTGCATTCATTGTCTCTTACGTAGGATAGGGTGGCCACACACCTTAAGTATTCATGGTTTTTCATGTCAGGTGCCACTGGAACGACCAGCACTTTATCATTTTAATTACAATTCTTCTTCCTCTGCTTACTTACTTGAAAAACAAAACTGAACAGAGTGCATGTCTAGAATATCCCCTGTTCACACAAGATATAACAGGACCTTGCACAGAGCAGAAGTAAAATAAGAAAAACAAAAATTACTTTTCACCAAGGGTGAACAGTCTTTCACGCTTCAGGAAGGTGACTGATCGACTCAAGTGCTAAACCATTTAAGGTGGGTTTCATTTTGCCAACTTATAAAGGAGGAACCACGAGTTCAGAATGTTAGGTAACTAGTCCAAAGTTACGTAATAGATAGTAGTTTAAATTTGGATGGGAACTCAGTTCCCCTGAGTCTGAAGTCCTCAATGTTCCTATAACCTTATAGGGATTACAGAAAAGTCACCAAATGAAAACTACAAATAAATAAACGGAATGTGTATGTGGAGAGCCACTTTTAGAAGCTGAGGAAAAAAATGCTCTAAATTCCATTTTTCTATGTCCATATGTGTCCATGTCCACAGGTACCCAAGTGGAGGCTAGAGGAAGACACTAGTATTTTGTTCTAGCATACACTGAATTATGCCCTTTAGCTGGGGATCTTTCATAGAACCTAGGCCTAGGCTGGCGGTCAGCAGTTCTAAGCAATCCTTCCTCTACTGCCCACTACAGAGATGGGGTTGCAGGAGTGTGCAGCTAAGCCTGGTTAGGGTTTGGGTTCAGTTGGGTTGGGATGGGTTGGGTTGGGTTGGGTTGGGTTGGGTTGGGTTTGCTTTGGTTTTTACATGAGTGCTAGAGATTTAAACTGGGGGTTCTCATGTTTGCACCCCAACAGCTCTCCTGAGCCACCTCCCCAGCCCATCTCTTACCATCATTTTTCCTTTCCATAGCATGTTTGTATAAACAAATGGTAGAGATGGTCTTCCCTTCCTGCCTTCCTCCAGACTCTCTTGATCTGTTCCTTCAAGAGACTCAGAATGGCCACTCCCTCAAGCATCTTCTGTGAAGCTGAGTACTTATCATGTCCCCAACGAAATATGTGAAGGAGAATTATTGGCAAGAGCCGAAGAGTTCTGAGTGTGACGCGTGGACTATTTATCTTCAGGTGCTGGAATGTTTTGTTTCAGTCGCCCCTTGCTCTTAGGACTTGCTGGGTGATCCGGGTTGAGATAGCAGCCACTTGAAACTAAGTGAATTGAAACTTGCTGTGCTTAAGTAATTACTTAACCGTGGCTCCCTGCCACTTTGCCTTGGAGAAGTCTGCTGCTAGAACGGGCCTATTTTATTTCAAGTTCTCTTTTGATGGTTTCCTTCTTGTATTTTCTTAGACACTGTGGTAGTTATTAAACATTGCTTTGCTTGGGGGAGGGCAGGTGGGCTCCAGTTAATTTCCCATGCATTCAAGCAAGAACAGCTGGTCA
Organism: Mus caroli; assembly: GCF_978045245.1. Lineage (NCBI taxonomy): Eukaryota > Metazoa > Chordata > Mammalia > Rodentia > Muridae > Mus > Mus caroli. Next base: position 93,364,549 of record NW_028227265.1, read on the forward strand.
GAAGGAGAACATTCTACCTTCAGAATCTTACTTTCCCACAGTCTCTACAGTTTTTATTTGTCTTTCTTCTGTAGCTCACATAAACAAAGTCTGTATCATATCCCCAGTTGACATTTTTATGTAATCAGTATAGTTTCTTACAGTGTTTTCCATGCTGAACACAGCAAACACTTCCTATTGAGAAACAGCCAGAACATATCATTCCACATGATCAAAAAACGCAAAGTGGCTTATATCATACATGATCATTCTATCAGAAGTTACAGATTATTATTCACTTGTTCAGTGGTCATGCCTAACATTTAATTTTTTAAAGAAGAGTATATATAGTTCGGGGGATTACATTTAATGTCCTATAAAAATTTTGACTTTGTAACATGAATCACAACCACCGTGAACAACTATTTTGTTACGCTTCGATTTCAGTGAGTGCCATGGAGACTTAAGGTGGTACTTTATCTTGATAACATATTTTGGTGCCACCAAGATTGGGCACAGACTACAAATATTAAAGATAGAACTATAGTGAAAAACACATTTTAATAACACCTTTACTCTCCTTGGTCCACTAATGTCAGCATGGTACAATAGTCAATAGTTACCCCCAAGTCAGCCTAGTCTACAGAGTAAAGTTCAGAACAGCCAGGATTAAACAGAGAAACAACGCTGTCTCAAAAAAAAAAAATCAGTCAATAAATCAAAATAAAATCAATGACAAGCCATCATTCTCATAGAAAATCATGTCAAATAATTTAATGTGTATTCACTACTTTTGGGCAACTTAGTAACTTCAATAATACTCATGTTCTTCTTGGAGATAAGGCTAAATTACTGATCAAACTCCTTCGAGCACAAATATGCTGTATGCTCCAGTATTTGTTCATCACTGTGCACTGTTGTAGCAAAAGCATGGAACAGATGTACTCCCAAGTCATACCACTTGGGGCAGTAAGCAGAGAAATGGGCAAAGGAGAGGATTCTTTCACAGCTATGGAGTATTTCTTGTCTCCTAATTCCAAGGCCAAGGGTTGCCAAGATGACCATGAGCAATGGCCATTCAATGAACATTATAAAATAGTTGTTCAAATTGGACCCTGTGTGATATTAAAATGAAAGGTAACACAGTGGAGGTGGGGGAGGGTAACGTGGGGGTGGTGGATGTGGCAAAGTTAGGAGAAAGAACACAGGCAAATGTGATCAAAACACATGGTATGAGATTATCAAGGAAGTAATAAAATGACGCTGATTTTAAAAATGCAAAACAAAGAAGTTGTCTGGAGAGTCATATGTCAGCGGTGGGGATAGGGCCAAGTAGATAAATTAATCAAAAGTAAAGTGGGTTCAAGGAGAGGGGAGGCATCGTGAATCTTAGTGAAGGGTGCCTAGTCCGTAAAACCAAAGGGAAGGTCAAAGTGGGTCACACCAGGGGTCAACTTTCCCCTGTGAAGAGGAGTGTTGTTCGCAGTCCCTATACTCTGTTCATATACCCGCTCCTGATTCGTGTGTCTGAAAACATTTTCTGAGTACTTATCAAACCACTGCAAACCCCCAGGACACAAAGATGGACAGGGCTCACCTTTGTCTTAGAAGCCATCATGGCATTTATTGAGTTCCTTTTAAACCAGGGACTGCCAAAAACTTCTCAAATACTTACCACTAATTCCTACAAATGCAGTGAAGTATATATAGTCTTACTACTACCATGTTACGATTAACATAAATGAAACCTTGACTTACTTTAGGTACATTTCCCAATATCATATAATGAAGGAGCAAGAATTTGAATCCAGAGCCTCTATGTCCGGGGTCTACACCCTTCATTGTGTTTTCTTCAGTGTTTGTCAACTGAATTCACTGGGCATGATGCAGACCAGTGCATAGAATCACCAAAAGCAACAGATAACATACTTAGATATTTCATCTTTGAGTAAATCCGAAATTTATATCTATTCTCCTAATCCCGAATAACTTTTCCCCTTGCCATTTGGACATTTCTGTTTTTATCCAGGCTGTGGTTTCTCTTGATGTTTAACAACTGAGGACCAAAGTAGATTAGGAGATAACTAAGGAAACTCCATTCGTGGAAAAGATAATTTAAATAACATGAAAATAATCATCTAAAGCCCACTAACGTAACTTCAATCACTAAATAACTGGGGGAAATATACAAGGAATCAATTACACATTCAGTCAGTATAATGAGAAACAGTAGAAAGAAAGAAATTTCCTGGTGCCTTCCCTCCAATCCATGGGGCAGACATTCTAAGACTATTGGTGGATGACTAAAATCCTCATCCTAAACAAGCAATTGGTTGTTTTTGGAAACCCAGATAGCAAATGAGTGGCTATCAGGTGGGTGACATATACATGGAGGATACAGTAGACACTGCTAATGATGCTCATCACAGGAGAGAGAGCAGCATAGTGTAAGGATTATCACACTACCCAGAATAGCACACAGTGTGAAACATAAGAATTGATCATCGCATGACTTCTTCCCTAAGATATTTGTGAACCACAGTTGATGATAGGCAACTGAAACCACAAAAGGGAAAACAGTGCATAAGCAGACTCGAACATTTTGTAGAATTCTTCACATCTTTATTCTACTGAATCTTTTCTTGTTCTTGAGTTGTCCAAAACCTAGGAGTGGTTACACATGGGAACATAGAATTTTAGATACTTATCTTAGCACACTGAATCTGAAAATGGAAGTCTGCTCTGGAAAAGGTAGGGTCACATGCCTTGTGTCCACAGATCAATTAATGACAATGTCTAATTATTTCTCATGGCCACATTCACAGTTTTTTTTAATGCTTTTTGTTCTTTATGTATTTGAGAGTGAGAGAGAGGGACTGTCTCTATATCACTCAGGGCAAAGGAATCCACCTGGAATTCCCAAAGGGATCTGAAAATCTGGGAGATTATTTGCATCTTTGAGCTGCTTTGTTTTCAAGATTTTTTTTAAAGAGGCATTTGCAAATTAAAGGAGAGACAACATTCACCCAAACATTAGCTGGTTTCTACAGTTAACATCTGGGCTGCATCCTGACGTCAGAGCTGCAGTGATGAATTCCAGATGTTATAACTTAGCATTGTTTTTGCTGCTCCTAAGCATCTGCTGCGTCCGTTGCTCTCGGACTCTTAGGAATAAATGAAGGTTATTAGGGAAGAAAAAAAGAAGTGAAATTGGCTGGCAACGCTGACCCAAGTGACTGCCTTCTTCCCCTTCTCCTAAGGACACAACTAGGCACTGCAGGGTTTGCAGCCTGTGGGGAGCCAGACTCCAGGGTCTGCTCACATGAGGTCATTTTCTTTCAGTTGCTATTCAGAGTTAAGACAGGTGATAAGATTGGCTAAATCCTCTCAGGTTTAGTGACTATGGTAGCTTTTCTTTTCTATCTGAATTTTGTTTTAACGCATACATATTTTACATACAGGCAGAGTGAGGGAGAGAAGGGAGGATGGATAAAGGAGGAGAAAGAAAACCACTCATTAAAGAACAATTATGCTGGAGTAGATCTTGCGACAATGAAGATCGAAAGAGTTTGGAAAGGCCATTGTTGGTTGATGACACTTATGCAGGGAGCCAAGCAAACTTCCAAGAACACTTTTTTTCCCCTTCGAAACCCATCTTGGACCAGAGCTCAATAATTTTTCTGAAATCTCTTAACTGGCCCCATCTTTTATGTTAATGAATCCCATATAAGTTTCAACATTTTATTGCTCACTTCTGTCTTAATTCGAATTATTCTGACTGCCTATGAGGTTCTGACTAGTGTTCTGTTCTATTGTACCTTTGGGGGACTAGACTGTGGAATGGCTTCTATTTCTTTCCATTCATTAGAAGAACTTTTCATGAACCTTGCGTGCATCCATTATAATGTATTTTAAGATATACAGGGGACTTTGACATTGAACACATGACTTCTGCATGTGTGGAATCACCTTTATGTCTTAGGTTCTTGGTTCAAAGTAATATTTTTGTTAAACAAGCCATGGAGCAAGATTGTAGAAATGTAAATACAGATAATGACACCTTTCTTTCCCCACCCCCAACCATCATCTCCATTACCGTGGCTCAAAGATACTGTAAGAGCGAGAGGAAGGAGTAAAGAGATAGCTTAGGTAAGATGACCTCTGTTCAGTTCCCAGCATCCATGTCACTTGGTGACCCCATCTCCAGGGGACCAATGTCTTCTTCTGGGATTCTATGGGCACTGAACACATAATGAATGACATACTACATCTATTGCTTTAAGAGAGAGAGAGAGAGAGAGAGAGAGAGAGAGAGAGAGAGAGGACAAGTGTCATGTGACAGGTCCATGAGCTTATAAACTGCTCAATTTTCTACATGATAAACCTTCAAGTGTCTTAAGTATGCAAAAAAATGACCTTTTCATTTTAGTTTTTATTGAGTGTGTGTGTGTGTGTGTGTGTGTGTGTTTGTGTGTGTGTCTGCACGTGCGCACATAAGACAACTTATAGGGATTGATTCTCCCCTTTTATTATGCAAGTTCCAGGGAGCAAAGTGGAACCAAAGTCAGATGTCGGGCTTGTGGCAAACACCTCAATCTGCTAAGCCATCTCCCCAGTCCCAACATTCCCTTCTCTATCCATCACAAAGCTCCTTAATTATTTCAACATTTCTCACTGGGAAAGATTTCATGACCTCTAAGCAGGCTCTTGTACATTCTGTCTCGAGTATTAGCTCTCTTTAGTAAACAAAAGACACCTGCTCTGAACAAGCCAGGACAGTGTAGGATTCCGTCCTTCCTATACTAAGCCACATGACAACATTCCCACAGTCTAATGTTACAGTACATATGTTTGGCGTTTCTATAGTTGTGCACTTCTGTACTCATAGGATATCTTTTCTAATATCTCAAAGCCTTTTCTTTCTCTAGTACAAATTGTCTCAGTTCAATGTAATCTTGTACATTTTATATTTATCTTTCCTTAGCTATCAGTTAAGCCTTAGGTAATTCTAGGTCTTTATCTCTTCATATATTCTCTCCTTATTTCAGTTATTTTAATGCCTGTATATTTTGTAAACATGCCATTGGTTACTTTTTAATAGAGAGATTTAAAAAAAAATTTATGTATATAGCTGATTTGCCTGCATGTGAGTCTGTGCACTATACAGTATGCAGTACCTAGGGGAGCCAGACAAGGGCGTCAGACCCTGTGGAACTGGAGCTACAGGCAGTTGTTAGCCTCCATTAGCTGAGAATAGAACCCTGATCATCTGGAAGAGCAGTGAGTGTTCTTAACCGCTGAGCCATTTCTCTAGCCCCAACCTCTGGAGACTTTTAATAACACTATTCTGTCTAATTTGATTCAAATACTTAAAGATTTCTCTCCAGGTCCAGGTCCATATGCACATTTGTCCAGTGATTAGCACTCATAAAGATCAGTTAAGCAGGCAAATAGAATTCTATCCAACACCCTGGGCTCTTGACTGGTGTAAAAGGACATCACTAGAAGGCGTGCCATTCCACTGATATGTAAATAATAGTTTAACAACTCCATGAAAGGGAATGCATCTTCTCTTTAAATTGGTGAAGCAATGTAAGAAAGGAAAGAAGGAGGAGAGAAAGAGGGGGGAGAGGGAGGGAGGGAGAGAGGAAGGGAGAGAGGGAGGGAGAGAGGGAGGGAGAGAGGGAGGGAAAGAGGGAGGGAGACACTGGGAAGCATATTCTGTGAGAAATGCTGTGTGAGAAGAAAGAAAAGGCAGCAGCCATGAGCCCTCACCAGAAAGCAACCAAAACCTGGACTTAAGAGAAAATTAATGTTGCTTATTCTGTTGCTCGTTCTACTCAGCCTGAGACGTCTCACGCAGCAATGCAATGAACTTTCATAGAACTCTATTCACTATAAAGTCCTATCTGTTCATTGGTTCTGACTTTCTTACTAGCCTACCCCTGCCTGTATGAAACCATGGCAAAAAATAGAAGGACTTCATGGATGATGTGAATTGATAGATTTACTCTAGAAAAGAAAAATTAGCCGTCTAGTCTTGTGTCTATGGGAGTTCTTCCGTCTAGCTAGTCCAGAAGTCTAGTTATTGAAGAATAATATGTGAGCTGGAGAGGTGCTGTGTTGGCCAGCTGGCTTCACCCAGGAGCAACTGGGAACGACAACAAATTCTCTGGAACAGTTGCAGAAGCTAGGGAGCCAGCAGGAATTATCTTGTTCTGCAAGGGAGCAGCAATGTGTTGGAACAAAAAGTGATCAAGTATGCTAAAGCAATAAAGAGGCGATAGGAGTAGAACAGAAGCATTTGGTGGGACTTTACAGGGAAACCTTTACTTAAGGAACACTCATCAATCTTCTCCCACAATTCAAGGCAGTTGGGGCCCAACAATGACAGTGACATAGTCTATATTCTAAAGGGTCTCATCATCTATCACTCAAACAGAATAAAGCGACTGCAATGGGAAACAGGTAGAGTGTCCCAAGGCAAAGTGAGAGACTCCACCCAAGTCTGGCAGGGCCCCATGGCAATATATTTCAAGAAGATTAGAAAGACAAGAAGTGGCCAAATATGTGAAAAACTGGCCTCAGTGGGTTCCTGACGTTTGAAGATGTGTGCCTGAAAAGGAAAAAGAATGCTAATAGGAAATAGTCTGGAGTGGCAGATAACTGCTTTGGAACATGTTTCGACTTTCTATTAATAGCTGTTATTTTTATTTGGGTTGTATTAAATCAGCATGGGACAGATTTACACATGTGTGTAAACTGAAGAGAAGTTGCACTAAACGGCAAATAAGGGAAGAGCCAAAGAATGAGGTTGCATCTCTAGAAAAAAGAATCCTAAGACACTCATTCTAGGTGGGCTGAAAAACAGAAGTGACAGAGACTCCTGCCTAGGTTCATATCCCCTCCCCTACAGACTTGCAGACTACAGCAGCGACTATAATGGTAGCAGAGACTATGGTAAGGGGTATCTGCGAAGCCAGGAGTGTCAGTCACCTCTACATTGCTGTATCAAATACTTGGAGGAAATCAAATAAGAAGAACATTTAATTTTGGTTTGTGGTTTGGGGTGGTGGTGGTGTCAGTCCATGCCATGATGGCTTTCTGTTTGGGGCCTCTAATGGGGCTGCATAGCAGGATGGAAACATGTAATGAAAGAGGATGCTCACCTGATGGAAGATAGAAAGCAAAAGAAGTGTGGTGCCGATATCCTTACACTCCCAATAACCTAACTTCCTCCCACTAAGCCCCCATCTCCTTAAATAGGTTCGACCACATCATGGTTCTACCACATATCAGTTCTACCATAGGCTGGTCATCAACCCTTCTAGATATAGGCCTTTGAGGGATATTTACTCAAACAACAGCCTAAGATATAGCACAACTGAAACCCTCCACACACTCAGTACAGTGGAGAGAAGGGAGCTTGTCAAACATGAGTCTAGCTGAACAGTGGTGGCACATGACTTTAATCTCAGCCCTCAGGAGGCAAAGGCAGATAGGTCTCTGAGTTTTTCAGAGTGAGTTCCAGGGCAGCCACAGCTACACAGAGAAACCCTGTCTCAACAAATAAACAAACATGGAAGATGTCTACACAATGTCTCCTTCCAGTCGGGCTGCCAGAATTGAGGGGAAAGAAAGTTCATGAACCTGAGCTGGAATCCTTAATTAATATGAATGAACTAGAGGTTAGAGTGATGGAGCACCACTGGCCTCCATTTTCCAAGTAACAGTTAAGAAAATGTTGCCAGGGAGCTGGCGAGAGGGTTCAACGCTTAAGAGCACACACTGCTCTTCCAGAGGACCTGGGTTTGATCCCTAGCACCAATGTGAGGCAACTCAGAACACTGCATCACTCCAGGCCTAGGGAATCTGACATCCTCTTTTGGCTTTCTAAGGCTCATACTCATATGCACAGGTGTACTCATATGCACAATCGCACATACAAATACACACATATATTTGTATTAAAAACAAAGACAAAAAAAAATCTTTGAGAAACAGTCACTCAGAGTCAGAGAATTTATTCTTCTACAATCAATGTAATGGGATATAGAAGCAAGATAATCCTGAGAGAGAAGAAATAAGCTGGGGGGGGAAATACATGTGTCTATTAGGACCAACAGATGCAGAAACTGATGCAAATGTCAGGGGATAGCATGATATGGAGGATAAGGCCAAGAAAGAACAAAGCAGGGAAATGGGAAGGAAGAAGGACTGGACCAGACCATGTAAGAGGCAGTTTACCTGCACAAATACATGCTCATGACCAAGAATAACCCTGTCCCTGTGTTCTAGGAGCCTCAGTTCTAAATGATTTGTATTTTGCTTTGTAGCCAGTAGTTATAGAGAGTAGATATACCCTCTCCCACTACTCCAGTACTATGGCTGAGTACTTATACATTATATACTAGCTTCCTACCTGTAAACAACATCCCACTAGAGTAAATGCAGATGAGCAAGTGCTTATGAGCTTCGAGCAGTTCCACACAGTTCTACAGTGCTAGCTATGATGTTAGCAAAACATGACATTATAGTGCTAGAAATTGCCTACACGTCATTGCAAGCTTTAAGATCATAATGTATGGCCTCAAAGATAAACTACCTCTTTTCTTTGTACTTGTTTGATCCAAATTTCTAATGTTATCCTCAAAACCAGACAGTTGTGCCCTCCTAAAATAGTTAGGTACACTGCCTGTGAGAAACAACATGTAGAAGTTGAGAGCATGGCTCTTTTAGGATTAGAATCCCTACAAAGTGGGTAACAATGGGCAAATTATTTAACCTCTGTGTTTTCTGCTCTCCTCATTTATGAGATGGGGCTTCCATGAATAATCTCCCACCTTGGGTTGTTGTGAGGGTTAAATGAGTCACTAGAATCGAAGCACTGACATCATAGAAGTTCTAAATGCATGTTAATTACTATAATTGCATAGGGTGTGCCTCTCCTTGAAAGGTATTGTATCCCCTATAGTTGAGATCGTATGGCAAACGATTGGCTGGACTAGCTTTGCAAATTGTAATTCTGTCCTGGTAACAGCAACAGTGCCAAATTGCACAAGCAGATAGCAATGTTTGGCAGTTTATCTGAATCTTTCACTGTTAATGGAACAACTGGAGCTGACTTTCGTTTGGCATCCCACCAAGTAATGAATTCTTGTCATCCTTTCAGCAGTATATTTGCCTTTTATCTCGGATGTTTTCAGTGGTCATACACTAGAAACATCCACAAGCAACACTTTTGTGGAGCAGCAGGTGAATCTCTGCAATGCGGTTTGAGTGCCCAGCCTATCTGCACGGTATGCTTGTTAACAGGGGAGTCTGTTTCAGCGTGTATTAAAGAGAGACACTTAGTCTGAGGTTCATTCATCACTGTTTTGCAATCCAGGGTCACTTCTAGGTGGGGCTATGTACTGTCAACACAACAGGAATGAACAGTATTTATGATCTACACGATGGGATGCATTGGCCTTAGGACACTATCTTATTCACTCCACAAATATTATAAATATGTCCAAGGCACCATGCTCCATCCTGAGGGACATAACCCCACTATCTAGACTATCTCCCAATATTTAAATAGGGGCTCAGATATATGTGATAAAGAAACAAGTAAGGTATGTAAGTGGGTGTTGGGTGATGGAATGTCGTCGTGCAAAGTGAAAAGGGAGGGGGCCATCTGACCAGGTATACTTAGTGCTTTGTGGGTATCTTTATTTTGAATGTGGTTGGAAACCAGACTGGGCCTGATCCTTAGGAGCTCTTTCTTCAACAAGATTTCTTGATATGAAACTCGGCAGAGGGTAGAAATGTGGGCAGGAAGACAATAGATATCCAGAAGATAGTTCCATTCACACAGGTGCTGAGAAACAGGTATGACCAAGACACAATAGGAGTACCAAGGAAATGTGTTGTTCTTAATCATAATGTTCATGGAACACAGCATGGAAAAAGCAAAGGAGGTTTCAAGTAGTAGAAACAAAAGCCCTGGCTGGGTTGGGATGCTTGGTATGGTGAAATGTGGACAATGGCATATGAATGTGCAGAGGGAAGACCATGAGAAGTGTAGAGTGTCAGGCTAACAGGTAGGAACTTATTTATAGGCATATGAGTGAAGAGTTGTTTACAGGAGCAGAAAAGATTCAAGGATGCTATATCAAATCTATCAGAGAATCATCTAGAGCTTACGAAAGCTAGAAACCTGATGTTTATCCTACAATGTACAGGAAGCTCAAACAATTGAAGAATGTTTCGTTCAGGTAGCTCAACTGGTCTGAAAGTCTTATAGACAGCCAAGCTGGTCTGAGAAAGTCTCTCAAATGTTTGTACTAGTCCTACTTGGGGGCTCTAGTGAATCTGTTCAGTTTCAGGGATATCCTGAAGCTATTGAGTTGTTTACTTCCTGAGCATCCCTGCAAAGTGGAGTGTTTCACCATTCTTCAGCACATCTTATTTCTTAAGCTTTCTTTGGGGATTGAAGGTTTTATCTGAGAATAAATACCCACACAATAGATGTTTAAGAGACTGGCGTTTCCCCAGATCAGATTTCACAAGAAGAAGTCAGAAAGGAGATGGAAAATGGACAGAACCTGAAGCTGATTAGGGAGGAACATGTTTAAGATCAAGGTAGGACCAAAGACATTAACTTGGAGTCATCAGCTGATAAAAGCAAATGAGATAGTTAAAAAGAACACAGGAAGAAATGGCACTTTGTGTTGCCATAAAAAATTGAGATGTCAGCTATTAAAAAGAATGAATTTATGAAATTCCTAGCCAAATGGATGGACCTGGAGGGCATCATCTTGAGTGAAGTAACACAATCACAAAAGAACTCACACAATATGTATTCATTGATAAGTGGATATTAGCCCAAAACTTAGGATACCCAAGATATAAGATACAATTTGATAAACGCATGAAACTCAAGAAGAATGAAGACCAAAGTGTGGACACTGTGCACCTTCTTAGAATTGGGAACAAAACACCCAGGGAAGGAGTTACAGAGACAAAGTTCGTAGCTGTGATGAAAGGATGGACCATTTAGAGACTGCCGTATCCAGGGATCCTTCCCATAATCAGCTTCTAAACGCTGACACCATTGCATACACTAGCAAGATTTTGCTGAAAGGACCCAAATATAGCTGTCTCTTGTGAGACGATGCCGGGGCCTAGCAAACACAGGAGTGGATGTTCACAGTCAGCTATTGGATGTATCACAGGGCTCCCAATGGAGAAGCTAGAGAAAGTACCCAAGGAGCTAAAGGGATCTGCAACCCTATTGTTGGAACAACACGATGTACTAACCAGAACCCTGGAGCTCTTGTCTCTAGCTGCATATGTATGGAAAGATGGCCTAGTTGGCCATCAATGGAAAGAGAGGCCCATTGGACTTGCAAACTTTATATGCCCCAATATAGGGGAATGCCAGGGCCAAAAGAATGGGAATGGGTGGATAGGGAAGTGGGGGGCGCTATGGGGGACTTTTGGGATAGTATTGGAAATGTAATTGAGGAAAATATGTAATAAAAATATTAAAAAAAAAATTAAAAAAAATAAAAAAAAATAAAAAATTGAGATGTGGCTAGTGACTTGAAGAGGTTCATCCCTCATGACCTTAACTTTCCTAATGATAAAGAAGACAAAGTATTGATCGAAGGAAAAATTGATGAGAATTGTCTGGATAACCAACAAAGAGAAATGACATTTTAGTATAACTCAGAATTCAAAAAGGGAAAAACAGTCTGTTCTGTTATTACCATGCAAAACATCATTGTTTCTGGCAATTATCAATTAGTACTCTCAAAGTCTCACCCAAGGCTTCCTTCACAGAACATGAGACAACATTGCTTTTTAAAAACTTGGTAGAGTCAAGGTCTCTGTGATAATTAGTCTTAATTGTCAATTTGACACAATCTAGACTTGTCTGGGAAGAGAATCTCATTGGAGAATTGACTACATCAGATTGGCCTGTGGGCATGGCTGTGAGGGATGTTCTTAAATGAGTTAATTGAGCTAGGAAGACCCACCCTCAATGTGAGTGGCATCATTTCATGGTCATGGCTCAGGAGTGAATGGAAAAGAGAATTGGCTGAACACAAGCTTGTGTACATCTTTTATACCAGATGGCAGATCTGATGTGAGCAGCTCTCCCTAACTTATGCTATGGGACTCTCCTACTGTAATAGACTGGACCCTGGAATCATAAGTGAGATAAAGCCTATGAACTTTCCAGAATTGCTTCTGCCAGGGAATTTGGTACAGCAGCAGGACTAAGACAGTCTCTATAACCTCAAGAACCCTCGACAGTGGCTTTCTCATTCTTGCTAATGCTTGAGTTCAGTTTCAAGTATTTTATTGAGGACTTTTGCCTCTGCGTTCATTGGGGACATCAGTCTGTAATTTTCCTTTTCTGTCATATCTTGGTTTAGAATTAGGATAATGCTTTGTAAAAGAAATTTGTAGATAGCCCTTCCTTTTTATTTTATAGAATAATTTCAGAAATACTAGTGTTAGAACTCTTTTGGGAAGTGTAGGAGAATTCTGCCCCAAATCCTTTTAGACCAAGACTTCTTTTGGTGAGGAGATTTTTAATTCCTGGTTCTACCTCATTGCTTGTTACAGGTCTGTTTCCATCATTTATTTCATCTTGGTCTAATTTTGGTGAGCCAAAAACACCCACGATTTCGTCTATTTCTTTTGTACTTTCCACTTTAGTGGAATAGAAAGTTTTAAGGTCTGTCCGAACGACTTCCTGGATTTTGTTGGTATCTGTTCCAATGTTTGTCTTCTCATCTCTAATTGTATTGATTGCAGTCTGTTCTTCCTTTTGGTTAGTGTGGCAAAGGGTTTGTGAATGTCATTTGACTTTTCAAAGAACGAATTCTTTTTTCAGTCTTTCTATTGTACTGTCTTGTCTTTCTTCATTTCCATTGAGTTCCAAGTCCCAAATTCTCATAATCTCTGAGCAAGACAATTGCAAGCTATCTGTAAGCTTAAATCTTCACAAACAGAAACAAATATAACAGTGGTAGAAACACATATTGTTCTTTCTTTTCTCTTAATATTGAAAATTTAAGAAAGAAAGAAAGAAAGAAAGAAAGAAAGAAAGAAAGAAAGAAAGAAAGAAAGAAAGAAAGAAAGAAAGGAAGGAAGGAAGGAAGGAAGGAAGGAAGGAAGGAAGGAAGGAAGGAAGGAAGGAAGAGCGAGCATTTCCACCATGCATCAAGAACAGTTTGTAACACTCAAAAGACCCTGGGCTGTTAGGAAAACCTTTATTGCTCTACTTAGATCTGAGTCACCGGGAATTAGGGGTATTACACTGTGGGAAATAAGTGTTTCCAAGAGAAGCTGACAGGAACTGGGTATGTCTGGGAACTAAGCAGACAAGATGAGGAGCCCTGTCACGTGACATGTTTGCCTTCCTCACCAAGTATTAGTGGTAGCATTGCTATTATGTTAGAGTACCCCCATACTTTTTAACTTGTAAAAGAGTTGAAAGAGTTGAAAACTACCATTATAATCCTGGTCCGTGAATAATCCCAGCTCCTTCAATGGCTTCTCTCAGAACAGTGAGCCAAATGGACAGATCTGCGCAGACTACTTCTTTTAATGAAGCATGGAAAAATGACCAAAAGGCAAACAGCCCAGAGAGAAAAGGGAAGGCACCAAGGGTCTGGATATCCCAAAAGGACTAATTATCCCTTGAAAGATCATGAGGGCTGTGCTAATGTCCCTTACTTCCTAACAGCACAGTGGGGTCTCCACACAGCCAGGGGAGGTCCCCACACAAGAGAGTCAGCCTCAGCTCTCAGTTCTTGCCTCTGTTGAAAGCAATCTCTGTTTTCCCTCAGTTACCTAGGCATTCAGAGGACCCGAGGGTCAGGAAAAAGGATTTCTTTATATTTTCCTCGTTTACACAAATAGACTTTTTACCAAAGCATTAATTTTGAAGGCATCTTTTTTTTTACCATCTACAATTCAGTTTGATCTAAAATATCAAAAACCTAAAATAAAGAGATAACTAAAATGAAAAGCCAGAAAAGATGAAACAAAGAGATATATCCCAAATCACATTAAAACTTTTAGCGTAGAAAGATGTGCATACTTATTTGAGGTAATTTCCCATGCTTGATACTGTGAGTATTTGCAGGACATTAAAGTAAAGTGATATCTCTCTCTCTCCTCTCTCTCTCTCTCTCTCTCTCTCTCTCTCCCTCCCTCCCTCCCTCCCTCTCTCTCTCCCTCTCTTCCACTGCAAACATTTCTCACCTAGGATGGTTTCTAAGCATCTGCTTTTATTATGGATACAGCCAAGTTCATCCTCTGCTTACAGGAGTCATTGCGAATCTAACCATTTGGCCTGGCAAAGCCTTCTACTGAAGCACATTTCTCAAGTAGGATTTTTGAGCTCGTGTGAAAACATAACTAACTTGGGTGTGAGATGACTTTGGGTAGATAACCTGGGCTGCTGCTCCCCTTGCTCTCCAGCTGCCTTTTCCTCTCTCCTTCTCTCTCTCTCTCTCTCTCTCTCTCTCTCTCTCTCTCTCTCTCTCTCTCTCCTTATTCCTCTTTTCTCTCACCCTTCCCTGTGGTCCTCCAGTCTCCACCTCCTGTATCTGGTTAGGAGAAATAGTCTCACACTATCCAAACACTTTACAGCTTAATACTTGACATACTGAGCTGTGGCAAACATCCTTCATCTATGTTAGTAACACCTCCCCCAGGAATGGTCCAGATCTTACAGTGTGCAACATTTTTTTCCCACTCAGAGCAAAGACATTTATAAATCAAATAGTATATCTGCATTTGCATTTAAATAGAAATTGACTGTTCACAACTTAGCCTTGCAAAGTTGCTAAAACTGTGTGTGTGTGTGTGTGTGGTTTTTCTCCACCTAAGTTAAAAGATTAGATGAACCATGTGACTACTCCATTACTCAAAGGAGAGCTCTTTTCAACTGGGGATATGGCTTGATTAATAAAGCACTTGCCACACAAGCACAAAAACTTTAAGCCCTCACTTAAAAGCTGGGATTGTAGCACACAGCTTCAATTCTAATTCTGGGAATGTAGAGACGAAGAGATTCTTGAAGCTTGCTGGTCAGTCTTGCAAAATCAGTAACCCCGGGTACAGTAAGAGACCCTGTCTCAAGACATAAGATAGACCAGCATCCAACAGACCTAGCCTTCTCTCCAAGCTGCTAAGTGAAGCTTCATTTTTGCAGGGGAAAGCAGTCACTGGATAGGTGATTAACTAGTCAGAGTGCTGAGAATAAGGGATTGAATGTTTGGCCCTAAATGGGGCATCTATATTAATCTTTCAACAACCAACACTCACAGAACATCGTAGAAGAGGAGGCACAAAGAGTGTAAAAGACAAAGGGTAGGGAAGGGTGCTATATGATCCATCTTCTGGATACGACGTGGCTATCACACTCGTGAACCCACAGCATTGTGCTGACCAGCATAAGACCTACACATGATCATGCCAGCTACAGTTCTAGCCCAGATGGAATAGATAGTCTCTTGGTCCCACCCCTTACCAAGGAGCAATTGACAGTGAATAATTGCTTAAGGAAGAAGGCTGATTCCTTTTAAGGATGTAGATTTCCTTTGTTCCAGTGAATGGCCCCATGCCTGTGCATATATGGGCAATGTTAACTGGACTTCATGGATACCCCACTCCCCTGCTCCTCACAAAACAAAGTCATGAGATTGGAAGGGACGAATCTTGGGAGGATGTTGGGGGGAATTATGGGAAGGGAATGTAAGAGAGTATTTAATTCCTTTTTTTTTTTTTTTTTTTTTTTTTGCTATGACAAAACACCATGGCCAATGCAACTTATTTTGGCTCACAGTTCTAAGAGGGAAGATCCACAATAGTGAGAGAAACATGGCAGCTGGTAGCCACATTAGGAAGCTGAAAGGTAATTCTTCATCTACACCCAAGGAGCAGAGAGGCTACCCTGGAAGTGGGGCCAAACCTACAACTCTCAGAGCCTACCTCCAGTGATGTAGTTCCACCACACCTCCTAAAAGAGTTCATAACTTCCCCAAACAGCCATCCCCACTGGGGACCAAGTGTTCAAACACTTAGACCTATGGGGTGATCCTGTTCATCCAGACTACCTCAAGGTGTAGAGATGAACATATTCCATCATATATATGTATAAAAATTGTCAAAACAAGGGGGGAAGTTGACATAGAGACGTAGAGAGCAATTGACTAACACACCTGACATAACTGCCAGCTTCAGCATGCAGCACATGATATTTACACAGGCCCATACCCACACACCAAGGAATAAAAAAATTAAAGGTAATGTTTTGCGGTCATTCTTTACAGCATCCACTTTTTCACCTTTGAGTCTAGCTTCAGCCCCCTCCTTTCTTCTAAATGCCCCATGGTTGAGAGGGAATGAATGCCAAGAAGACAAAAGAAAGCCCCTTCCAGCTAACTGCTCACACACACACACATACACACACACACACAAACGACCAGCACATCTCATGGAGGGGAAACTTCCATCGGAGGTTGACATTTTCCCCTTGGAGTCTCCATAAAGGGCTGTAATGAAAGGAGTCTTCCTTCTGGCGCTCCCAGGTGTCTACTGTGCATTTGCAGATTAGGACAATTGATGTTTAGAGCTTCACTGCGGCCACTCAGATGCCTCTCCAGCCGGCTGAGGCTGAGGGGATGCGCTGCTGTTTATCTCTGGCACCAGGACAAGCATGACAGAAATGCAAACTCCTCAGCTTTCCTCCTGAGCTCTGCTTTCTCTCTCGATTGACTTCAAGTCACCTTGTCCCTTGAAGGCTAGAGAGCTCATCATGGCCTGAGACTACATATGGAAAGTTTACCCTCTCAGGGTTTCTTCCTACCTGTAAGCGTGTGTGTGTGTGTGTGTGTGTGTGTGTGTCTGTGTGTGTGTGTCTGTGTCTGTGTGTCTGTGTCTGTGTGTCTGTGTCTGTGTGTGTTTGTGTGTGTCTGTGTCTGTGTGTTTGTGTGTGTCTATGTGTGTGTGTCTGTGTGTGTTTGTGTGTGTCTGTGTGTGTGTGTGTGTTTGTGTGTGTCTGTGTGTCTGTGTGTGTGCTGTGTGTGTGTCTGTGTGTGTGTGTGTCTGTGTGTGTGTCTGTGTCTGTGTATGTGTGTGTGTGTGTGTGAGAGAGAGAGAGAGAGAGAGAGAGAGACTGTCTGTCCATCTATCCGTTTGTCCGTCTGTCCGTCTGTCTGTCTGTCTGTCTTGGCTGATTGCCATTGGTTGCCTAGAGCATGGTTTAATATTGGCCTGGATCCTAGATTCACCCCTTGAATGTAGTAAGATACTGAAGCAGGCTGCTCCGAGGTTACAGTACTACTGCCTATCCCTGTGAACTTGGTTGGCAGTTATATGCCTGGGATCTGATGGAAGGGAAGGAATTACAGACTTGAGTCGCATCTTTTTTCACTAGGCCACCATATCTGATATAGCTTACCATGCTTACCATGCCCTCTCCATTTAGTGACCCTGGTACTCTCTTGAATCCCCACACATTACAGAGCAATTCCTATCTTTAGCCCTTTAGTGATAAAGCACCTGTATTCTATTCGCTCTTCTTCGCCTCCCTCTTCTCTGACAAGCCAATACTTTGCATTATGTAATTCCCTCTTTATTGTTGGAAAGTTTCCTTCCATGTGCACCCAGCAACTACTTCTGCAGTTGTTTCTTCAGAATAAACAGAAGGTACAGCCTGTTCCTTGCTCTGCTTTATGGACTGGAGAGAAGAAACTCACTCTCTCAGGTAGATATGCTCAAAACTCTCTTACCCAGTGTCTTTTTATATGAAGCAAGAAAGAAGAAAACCAAGTAACTGTGAATCCAAAATCTGTCTTCCAAACCAAGCTATGTTGCTTAATTTGTTTTACTGTTCCGACTAGACCTAGAGCCCTAAAGCCAAAGATGGGCCTTCTTTATACCTGTACCTCATAGAAGCTGGCAGAACGAACAAGGTGCACACAGTAGGCTCAGCCAATGTTGGCTCAGCTTCTGGACATTTCAAGGAAACCCACAGCCTCCTGGAAGCACACTTCAATGCATATGTATGCATCATATAAAAGGAATGATTTTTATATGAGCTTCCAGGAAAATAAACTGATCTCCCCTGCTCACTGTGCAACGTAGGGCACATTGGACAGGATCTGCCCTGCCTGTGGGCTCCCAGCCCTAAGATTCTTGAGAGTTGATATCTAGCCTATCCTCAGATCTCCAAGTCCCAGAGCAGGAGCTAATCCTGGTTATGGCTACTAGTCAGAGCTTATTCCTAGACTCCTGCTAAGCCATACAGAATCGCCCTGTAAGTCAGAAGAATGCCCCCTCTTTTCATAGCACCCATCCTACAAGATAGATGGACATTTGACACATTAATCAAAGCCATTCTCTTCTTTATGGACAGGAGAGTAGGAGGAGCACATATGTATTGCAGTGTTCCTCCAGCAGGGTGTGGATTTATTTACCTTAGAACAACCAGGAGCTGAGCCAACATTGGCTGAGCCTACAGTGCACACTACTTTCTGCCAGATTCTGTGGAGTTCAAGTATAAAGAAGGCCCGTCTTTGGCTTTAGGGCACAAGGTCTAGTTGGAAGACCAAAACAAATTAGGCAACATAGCTGAATTTGGTAGACAGGTTTTGAATATGCTGTCAGTTGGTTTTCTCCTTTCTTGCTTCATATAAAAAGGCATTGGGTAAGAGCGTTTTGAGACTATCTACCTGAGGTCATAGTAGGTTTCTTCTCTCCAGTCCATAAAGGAGAGATGGCTTTGATTAATGTCCTGCTGTCTTGTAGGATAGGTGCTGCAAAAAGAGGGGATGTTCTTCTGATTTACAGGATGATTTCATATGGCTTAGCGGGAGTCCAGGAATAAGGTCTGACTAGTAACCACCATCAGGACTAGTTATCTGAACTAATACCTACTGGCTTTTATATTAGCTGACTCTATACAGAGACTTTTAAGGATTTCCTTAACATAATAAGTTTCTAGTCTATCAGCACACATGCAAGTATTAACATACAGCTGCAAGAAATTTTATTGGGATGTGTGTGTGTGTGTGTGTGTGTGTGTGTGTGTGTGTGTGTTTCAGGACAAAGATATCTACCAATAACTATGAATATTTACTCCAAAAATGTCAGAATGGTGCTTTTGTCCCTTCCTTCCTTCCTTCCTTCCTTCCTTCCTTCCATCCTTCCTTCCTTCCTTCCTTCCTCCCTCCCTCCCTCCCTCCCTCCCTTCCTTCCTTCTCTCCTTCCCTCATTCCCCCTCCTTCCCTTCTCTTCCTCCTCTCTTTCCCTCCTCTGTTCTTCCTATATCGTCTTTGTTTCTTTCTACATATGTATTATATTAGTGCTGTTTTAAAAACAGTTGGGAACAGTTGGGCACAACCCAGACAGCGAAACAAGACCCCTTGTGCTCTGCTCCAGAGATACTGTAATTATTTCTCTGCAGGGCACTCAGAAGCCCAGCAGTGGGAAAGCCTTTGGTCTCCTGCCTCTTCCCCTTCAACACTGGGCATGGTTTCTCCCCACACTTACTGCTGGTCCTTAGAAAGGAAGAGGGTGAAAAAAGGAAGAGGGAAATGATATGAGCTCTTGTAGGTGAAATAGAATTATATAATCATTTAAGGTTGGAGCTGAAAAGGAACCTATAGCCCCCTAAACCATCAACCCCGTTCCTTTCACGGGGAATATTTAAACCTGGAAATCTTCAGTGGTTTCCAGTTCATTTGTTGGATTAGAGAGGCAAAGTTATTTTTAGGACCAGTTCCATCTCCTTTAGTCCCAGACTTCAGGAGCCAGAAACAACCAGCTAGAACTTTGTCCATCTTACACGCAGTGGATCACCGAGCATGTGGTAGATAGATCTCTTAGATAAGTGTGACCTCACAGGATCGACCCTCAAGTTGTATTATGTTGCTAAATTCTTGATACAAAGTTAGTGTCACCACCCATTAGGCCATTTATCTTACAGAGCCCTAATTTATATGCTCGGATCATTGCCAGCTCATGATGATATGCAGTCCATAGAGTAAAATTCCCTGCCTTAGAATTCTGGAAGTCTCTAGAAGGACTATTTTCAGGGATCGGGGAGCTTTTTTGTCTTGTTCTTATTGATTGTTGTTGTATTGGGTTTCAGGTTTCCTTTTGGGATTTGCTGTTGTTGTTGTTGTCGTCGTCGTCATCATCATAGTTGTTGTTTTTGTTTTTCATGTCCATAGGGGATCTCACATATAGCTGGAGCTGGTCCTGAACTTACAATCTTCCCAGAAGGGAAGGCACGTGCTACTACACCCATCCAGCTAGCAATTAGTTTTGGAAAGGGCCCAGAGGCCTGTGGTTTAATACACTCAACAGCATCACTATCAGGTGTTGCCTGTTTTAGATGTTGTTGGTGATTTCATATGAGTGACAGTCAAACAGCCAATGGTCAGGTTAACAGGCAAGTCAGGGAGGGATTTTTAGGTTTTAACACCAGTTTTGACATTAATTTTCCAGAGAGAAGCAGACAGGATCTGGTAGTCACATCTCCCATTAGTTCAATGAAAAAGCAAAGCTAACGTAAAATCTAAACCTTGAAATCAGCAGAAAATGAGAATCTCTGATAGTAAAGGCGTAAGAAAAATGAATAAGACTTAAAGAAATTGTAGCCAAACACAGATTGGTATGTGCCAATTCATTCTGCTAAAGCCACACAATCTATTCTGCCTTCAATGTTGAGTTAATACTTGAATATCTTCTGCTATGAATACTTTGAGATGGCTCCCATTCACAGTACACATTTTAGATTTGTCTTAAATAAATCACTTAGAATTTTTAAAATGGGTTCATCTGAGCCCCAAAACATAATACTAGCTTAAGTGCAGCCCTCTAAGCCCCACATTGTCCTTCACTGCTCCCTGCTTCTTTGTATATTAAGTAGCAGCAAAGGTCCTCTTCAAATGTCTCTCAGAAAGTGTTTGTCGCCTGTGCATAGCCTTTGCCCTTTATTTTTGCTTTAATGTATGCTTTAACGCTGTGAGACATTAAAGGTCACGTGACTGGAAGTGTATGTGGCAATTTGTCCAAATTAACTCTTACTGTGGTCTGGTGGGTAAGGATGGGCCATCTGGCTCCGTTTCTTATGCAGCGCCTTTCAGTTGAATTTCTGCCAGGCTTAATTATCCTTCATTCTAAAAGAGAAAATACATTTCTAGTAATCTTAGGGATTAATTACCACAACATTTTGGCCTAATGAGACTTCCCTTACATAGCTCACCTATTTCCCCTGCAAAAGAACACAGATACAAATTAGCCCTGAATGATCCCTATTTTAGAGCAGAATTAGAGCAACAGACCCTGAAGAACTTTACCATTTTGGGAAGTTGAGAGAAGATAGAAAGGACACTGGGTATTCAACTTGTTTCTGGCTTTTAGTCTCAAGAGGAATTACATGCATTCTCCCCTATCTTTCTTCTATGTTCCATTTTTTTTAAAAGATCTAGCATTGGTCTCAGTGATTCATTATTAATATCTCATCTCCTAGCTGTAAATAAAGGTCACGGTTGTTCTTGACCCACTGACAACTCTCCAAGTTAAAAACAAAGAAAAGGACACTAAGTGATTCATGTTTGTGTATAAATTGAAATCAAAGGTAATTATACCCGTTCTTTTAAGTGCCTCCCCCTAGCTTTTCATTATTAAATGGTTATATGTGTAAAATTGCAAGCACATCCAAACTTGCCATCCTCACCAAATGACTGGATAGGATTCCATCATAAAACTTAACACAGATATCCACGGCCATGACTAAATTGCCTGGTGCCAGACGAAAACAAAGGAGAAGCAAAGATTTCACAGTCTCAATGATGCCACAACATGCTCCATATCCCGTCATCATTTATGACAATACGATTTGCAAATTAGTTGTTTTAATTTGGGATGGTTTCTGTTCTTGTTGCCTTATGTCAATTTCTCTTTTTTTGATAAAATTCTGTGGCCCAAACAGTTGAGACAAAATTAAGCTTTTTAGCTTTGGGGAACTTAGCTTTTGTGAACAGAGCTTAGTCTGACTTGATAGGGCTTCAGGATCTAACTGTACAACTCCCTGGGGCATGACATAGCAAGGTAAATGCATGGACTGTTTATCTTCAACAGAAACCCTACTCTGTCCTTCTAAGACAGGGACATGAAGAAAAACTGCTTCCATTTTTGATATCTCTTAGGATTTCCACATATACAAAGCCTTTTCCTCAGAGGCTAAGTACTTTGTCTTAAAGTAGCTACATGGCCAAAAAAACAAAAGCCTTAATTAAGACTGACTGACTGCAGGATGCTAAGAAAGATTGGGTGGTAGTGTTTATATAAACAGGAAATGCACTTGAAATAGACCTCTCCTCCCTAACTTTCCAGTTACTCATTGAATGTTTCTTTGAAATCCATCTTTGCCTTGGACTGCTTGCTGAGGGGTGAGTATCTAGCTTAGAGATAATTGCATAGTGTTACTGAATTATTAAGTATAAAAAGGCTAAACAGAAATAACCACCACATGATCTAAGGTTTTTACCCTGACTTGTACAATCCTTGTTATTTTAAAAATAAGGAAAAGGTTAAAGAGAATAAGGAAAGAAAATGTGTTATTTGCTATGGCTTGGGAGACTTTTGAGGTATTTTGTGTTACCTTATTGCCTCACAGGGGAGAAAAGGTAAGTCATCTAGTCAGCCTCACCAGTCAGACCCCAGATCTCTTCTGCATATAAAGGGGGGAGGAGTAGATAGACAGAGATAGGTGGGAAGATAGAATTGATAGACAGAAAGATGAAGAGAGAGATAGAGAGAGAGAAGTATATAGAGATAGGTGGGTAGAGTAGATAGGTAGAGATAGATGGGTAAATTTGATAGATAGAAGATAGATAGATAGATAGATAGATAGATAGATAGATAGATAGATAGATAGATACATGATAGACAGAGGTAGGTGAGATTTGATTGAGAGAAAGAGCTGGGTAGAGTAGATAGGAAGACAGACAGACAGATACATAGATAGATTGATAGAGGTGGGATAGATAGATAGATAGGTAGATAGATAGATAGATAGATAGATAGATAGATAGATAGATAGATAGATAGATAGATAGACAGAGGTAGACAGACAAGCAAACAGACAGACACACTTACTGCTACACAGCTGGGTGGAATTGATCTATTCAGGCATGTCTCAGTATCAGGCCATTGCATTAACAAAATATCCAGATGGCAAGCCAAATTGCTCCATTTTCCTTCACATGTTTAAATATTTTATTGACGCTGAAGCAGTGTGATAGAAGATGAGTCGAATGTTAATTGTGAGATTACACAACCTCTGTTTGGAATGCCTGGCATGCCTTCTCATCTCTGCTAATCCTCTCTTTGGAATATATCCATGGTGGGAATCCAATACTAAATAACATTCAGATTCAAAACGTTTTATGGGAAAAGAAATACTAACCATTAAAGTAAGACGGACTAAAACATATTACTGATGTTGACCGTGGCCAGAGTTCTCAAGTACATAATAATCAGTCATAAAATACCAAGTTCTCAGTAACCAAAAGTTTGACTAATACTGCTTTTTGCTTGTCCAATATGAACTTATTACTTCCAAAAGTATTGATATTTATTTTGGGAGAATCAAGCAAGTAAAACTTTATTTTCTAAAGGCAGGCAGGCAGGCAGGCAGGCAGGCAGGCAGGCAAGCTGTTGAAGTGAGTCAGCAGGTAATGGCACATGCTGCCAAGCCTGACACTCTCATTTCTATCCCCGGACCCATATGGTGTAAAAAAAAAAAAAAAAAAGCTGGCCCAAGTTACAAGTTGTCTTCTGCCTCTGGGTTTATGCTATGGTATACATATGCTCTTTCCCTCTCCCTCCCCCTCCCCCTTTCCCCTCCCTCCATCCCTTCCTCCCTTCTTACCTCCCTCCTCCATATCTCTATTTCTCTCTCTAAATAACTAGATAAATGTTAAAAAAAAAATTCCAACTTAGAAAAGCTCGATCTATCATCCAGGGGATGAGATAATGGCATACACAGCCGTTTCCAAGAATTCTGTCTGATGAAGTGTGACGTGTGACACATCTAGAAACTTGTATTTGGTTTTTGAATTCCAGAGATGTTTATCTAAATATCAGTCTCTCAGAGCTGCCAACGCGATATTAAGGAGTCTTAAGTGGGGTGGGGAGCAGAGATCCATGGATTCCTCTACACTCTTGGATTATAGCTGAGTTACGGGCTTGGAATGGCAGTCGATAGGGATGGCTGTCCATTTCTTTTGGGTATGTGAAGGACTGTGGAGGAAAGATAGCCTGACAATGCCCTATTCAGGCTTCAGAGTCTTGCTCAAGCATTGTCTTTGTTCCCCACTTTAAGCCTGTTTTTCACATTCATGAAACTGTGGTGTCGTTGACACCGCACTGTGTCCATGCAGAGGCCAATGGCCAAGAGAAACAGGATCACTTTTTTTCTCCCCAGAGGACAGTGCCACTGCATTGACTAGGTATCTAAGAAGTCATGAATGGCTATTAATGTCATACCAGAATGAACAGAAAAGTTCTGTGGGCCAAACTGGACATTTCAGATATGTAGGGATTCGTTGCGTTGCTTGTGTTCTCTGGACACCAGGGGACCTGATAGCCAATAAAAATATCTACAAAAAACTCAAACGCAATTCAGCCTATCTACATCTAAGAAATGACAGCTGGGGCTAGGGATGTAGTTCCATGGTAGAGTGCTTGCCCATCACCTAAAAGACCCAAGATTTTCTGCCCTGAACTGAAGAACAAAGGGAGGGAGGAAGAGATGATAGCTCAAAGACTGTACTTTTGTAAAGCACTTTCAAGGTCACCAATGATGTTCATCAATAGTGAGAGGACAGGAGAGTTTAAAATCATTCTGCTATAGGGACACATGCAGTGCTTAATCCAATAAGCTGTGTGAATTTGGACAAGCTGGTTCTTAGCCTGTGGGCTCTTATACCAGAAAAGCAGACCAGACAGCTGCTCCCTGTTCTCAATGTCATCATTTACTTTTTAAATGGATTTTAAAATTGTGTGTGTGTGTGTGTGAATTCCAGTGCGTATAGGTGCGCCCCCTGGAGGCAAGAAGTGGGAGTAGGATCCTATGGAACTGGAGTTACAGGCTGTTGTAAGCAGCCTGGTGGAGTGGGTACTGGGAATCAACTCTGGTCCCCTCCAAACCTCCCCTGGGAAGAACAGCAGGTGGTTTAACCTCTGCACGATCTCTCCAAGTGCCCTGTCCTTTTACTTTTTAGTTGAACAGCATCAAAAGACAAATAGGCAATGACTTTCAAGGAGGCGATGTTCGATCAGCCAGGAATTTGATTAGAACTCCCGGGAAGTGTCTGATGCCTGGCCGTGACAGTTTCTAACGCTATCCACACCAGCAGAGACTGAACATAGCATTTATAAAGATATCCCGTAATCAGCATTTTCTGGCTGAGAGTGCAAGAAATGCATTGCGGGCTGGTGTTAGCGAAACATCAAAGTCCTTTCTTAGAGAGCTGTTCCGTTTCCCGCCTGTTTGGTGTGCATGAAATCAGTGAACCTAATAAAGTAAGGCTTGTTAAGAAGAGCAACAAAGTTGCTGGCGTTCTTTATGAGTGGGCAGCCGCCACAGAAGAGATCAAAGCCAGCTCCGGTGGGGTCTGGACATCTGTTTTCTTTTTACACAGAGTGTTATTTGGTTAGTTGTTTGACAACATCAAAGCTTCTTTCTGGCCATTACTTTTTAGGTCCACATGGGACCCAAATTCATTTTACTAATCCGTCTGGTCTAAGATGGAAGTGTTTTCCATAGTTGCAGGTCACCAACTGGAGTGAAGTGAAGACTCCAAGAATCGAATGCATGTTTTCTTTACCAACCTGGGATGTAAAGAAGCACCTTAGTTTATTGCAGTGAGGAAATGTTATATACGACATATAACCAAGGAGAACAGTTCTTCTCCTCCACCTCTTCTTTCTCCCCTCCCGCCTTTCCTCCTTATTGAATTATCACTTACATAGTGCATATTCACCCATTAAAAACACACAGATCAATAGACTTTAACAGAACTGAATTGCACGCATTTAATATTTTCTATAACCTAAGATAGTCTCTTAGTCACCTATGATCATTCTCCATTGCACATGTAACCTGGTCCTAGACAACTATTGACCCAACGTCCATGTTTGAGTGTTCAGACCATGCCATACAAGGCGAATCATAACCTACCAAGGCCTCTTTGACTGTGTTCTATTGTTGATACAATAGTTTCAAGGTTCATAACCACGCAGCACTTGTCAATATTTTATGACTTTATATTGGCACAAAATATTCCACTCTATATGTGTGCCACCTATTTTATCAATAAGGGACATTTGTACTGTTTCTATAATAGGTGTCATTATGAGTAATGTTGCCTTATGTGTTTGCATATAGATAAATATGTGAAAATACATAATCTTTGTTCTAGGACAGATGCCAAAATTTCTAGGCCATACATGTTAAATCTGCCCATAACCTTAGGAGAGACCGCCAAACCGTTTTCCCAGGCAGCAGTTGAATTTTCCATTCTCCTCAGCAGCAAATACAACTTCAGCTTCCTCCACATCAACTTCAGCTCCCCCCACACCCTCATGAACACTCATCACTGTCTGCTTTTTTCTTATTAGCTATCCTAATAGACGCGCAACCAGCTATCTGTGGTTGTGATGTGCGGTTGCCCATCCTGTATGCATGGCTGATAATGTTGAACATGTTTCTGTATGTGTTCACCATTCATATTTGTAAGCATTCCCTGAAGAAATGCCTGTCCCTGTCCTTTGTCCATTTTAAAGTGATGTAGGTGTCATGTTATTATTGTGTTATGAATTCTCTATATATTTTAGATGCAAAGACTCTCTCAAGTACATGATTTTCAAATTTTCTCTAATTCTATTTAACTGTTCCCTGGTAATTGTATATTTCCTGGTTTGAAGAACCATGACTTCTTTTAAAAGAAGTCATGAGTCACAATAAAAAAACAGAGCATTTTTCAAAACCCCATGGGTGCTAAATATACAACCTCCCAACAAAACTCTAATACAAGAATAAGAGCCTCGAGAATGTAGTCATTAGGGTTTCTTCAGTCTTGTTCCAGCAATATTATTTTTATTTGCATATTTATGTATGTATATACATATATTATATTTGAACACACACATGCGTGTGTGTGTGTGTGTGTGTGTGTGTGTGTGTGTGTGTGTGTGTATGAAAGGATGGAAACATTCAATATAGTAGTTTTTTGTCTGAATACTAGTTTGGGTACAAACACCAGCTGTGTAAATGCTCAACTCAAAATGAACTAAATAAAGTACAAAAGTCACAAATTTGTAATGTCAAATGATTATTTTATGATTTGTTCATTTGCATATGATTCCTAAAGTTAAGGAATAGTAAAAAAAAGAAGAAGTAATAGATTTGCCACATTAAATCAGCTCTGACAAACAGTTCACACCAACCCTCCCAAGGCCTTTCTTCATCTTCAGTCACATTTTACCTTCGTGAGTCTGCCTCCAAGAAGTGCCACTGATGTTAGAGAATTCCGCATCACACTAGAACTGACATCTCAGGTCTTTAATCTAACAGTGATGCATTTGAGGAAGCAATTCTGCTTCCTACAGCTAATATAGTGCACGAGCTTTGGCAAGCATGAGATCCTCGCAGCCCAGACCCGCCATTTAGAAATCCATCAGGTTTCAAAATCAAGGTCCCTTGGGTGTAGAGGATTTTCCTAACTGATCTCTGAGATAATCTGCAATTGGAATTAAATAAATGGTAGGACATAGAAAACAATACATTTTAATTAATAAGATCACTTTGAGCAGAGACTTCAGAATACATTTAGTGCTCAGCCCCACCCCTAATCCTTGTAGTTTATACAGAGTACTAATGAGCCATTTCCCATTTGTGTTCTAGGTTTTTGTCAAAGCTGCTCATGGAGTTTAACCTCCTCTAAATATTAGTTTCTGTGATTCTGGTTTGTGTCCTTCTGACAGCTTTGAATTGAATCACTTGATAAAAACACAGAACCAATTAAATCTTTTGATATAGCAAAGTAGACCATAATCTTTCTTGGATCAAAACCTGAGTGTATACAGAACTCCCAATGACTCAGAGTCAATATGAAAGGGGGGGGGGGAGAGAACCATCCCTGTATGGAGAGTATTATTTTCTGAAGCAAAATTCAGATCACATCTGCAGACAACGGAGTTTAAAGCGGTGTAACACATTATGGAAAGGTAGGGCCTGTAAGTCCGATACATGATACCCATCAGAAGATACCATTAGCATCTCCCCCAAAAGCCCTGGAAAGGAAAATTCACACTTTCGAATTTTAGTTCTAAATCTGATCATGCATGCTGGCCAGTACTCAAGTATAAGAAAGCATAGGTGCTTGCACAGTTGCTATGTCATCAGGCTACCAGCACCCATTGGTAATAGTAATTGGAAGAACAGGGCAAGTTTGGATAAGGTGCTGTGTTGTCATGTGTTGCTCTTCACTATACAACATTAGTCTATGCTATTTCTGGAAGGAGTGTACAGAGTATCCTTTATTCAGAAATGGCATGTGATGTATTACTAAGTTGTGTGTCAGCTACAAAGAAGAGTGAAGGAGTGTGGAATAAATAAATATATTTGCTAAAAAAAAAAAAAGAAAGAAAGAAAGAAAGAAAGAAAGAAATGGCATGTGAAAGTACTTTGGGTTTACAACAGAAAATTCAAAATGTAAGTCCACACTGCATTAATCAGAATATTATATCTAAACAAATTGATTGGTGTTCAAACAAACAAGCCGCAAATAAAAACCCAACAGCTATCTGTGTACAGAGAGGAAAACTTTGACTTGTTTGCCAAAATGGATTCAGCCGTGGGCACATCAACCCCAGTGACATAGATGTTTCTTGGACCTGTTTTAGCCAGCACTGGAGGCAGAAACCCTTGAGTAGGGAGACGTGAGTAAGTTATTTGCCCTTGCTTGTTGTAGGTGCCAGCCTGCTTTTCAGTCTTTCCTAAACTTTAACCAATCTCTTGGTTTTGCTGGGAAACCTCTAAATTCGAGTGTGATAATGTAGATTGAAGTAGCATTGAAAAGAAGAAGGAAAAAAGAAAGCCTTTTGACAGTGCTCTGCAACCACTTCAACCATCTAAGGAAAACTTACTCTCACTCAAGAGTCCCACTCCAAAAGGCAGAGGCCCCACCTTTACAGACTATCAGCTCTCTGAGTGACTTTTGCACTGGGGTGCAGAAGGAACAGGCATTTCCGTCTTACGCAACAGCCTTTAGTTGGTTAAGATTAAGAGCTGGCCTCTCCAAGAATTCTCAACTCTCTTTCCTTTCCTGATGTAGCTAGAGGAACTCATGGAGCAGAAATAGCCGAGAGTATAGAGCTGAGCGCTTTATCTAAGCATCTCATCTTCACTAGTAAGTGTCTAGAAAATTCCCAAAGAGGTTTCCAACTCTAAATATTTGTTTTGTTTTCTTCCAGGGCTTAATGCCAAAGACGGTTATAGGCTGGATTAACTTTGGCCATGGGGAAAGTAGCAGCACTGGAGATAGAAAACATGTGAGCTCCTAGTCCTGCTAATGAACTGGCCCTAGCACTTGCTGGGCTGTGCGTGCTTGCCCTGACAGGAGAGGGAAAAAGGCTGAAAAGGAAGTGCCTTCTTAAGGAAGGAAGCAGGCACAGCAGGAAGAACAAACCAGAGCCTTCCCAAAATAGAGTTCACCTTTGACCGTCTCTTCAAGTTTCCTGCTTTGAGTCCATGTTCCGGTGCACCAGAGGACACGTGTCCAAGCCCATTTAAGCCTGTCCTTGCCCATAAGCTCTAATCTTTTTCTGAATTTGATGTCCTTGTCCTTTGTAGATGTCAGAGACGCCCAAATCAACACCATTTGTTCTTTCATTTGCTAGAAGATTCTTTCTACTTTTAGCCAAGAAGCAAATCATTACTGAAGTCTCGTTGCCAGATGATTTCCCGGAGGTGGTCTGCTAGGACACAAGACTGAACAGGAACCTCCTGAAAAACAGATTTGTTATAGTTCATGTTTCAAACAACGAGTATCTCCAACTTTAGATTGCAAGCCATTTTAATTTATGTTTCTTCCCTTAAAGAATCCCACCAGCCATGCCAGGATATAGGCATGACTATTTTTCTGTTCACCTTTGCCCAAGTAATTTTTTGTAATAATAAGATCTCAGTTTTTTGCCCAAGAGATTGTTTGTATATTAAATACTATTTTGTCTTATCGTATGCCTTCAATAGGTGTAATAACTCCAAAATCCAAACTAATACCAAAATGGGTTGATTTTGGTGGTCTCAGGTAAATGGTTATGAGAAGAAATAGCTTTTGCACATACTTCAAGTGAATTTTTGTTTTTATTAGGGTTGGTTTCAGACATTCCTTGCATTTTTTGGAAATCTTTTGATTTGCTCCTGCTTTAATGTGTCATGTAAAACTCTCTACCTTTTACTGAGGCATATTAACCACTGGGGGAAAAATTTAAAACAGTAGAAATAGTTGAAGCCAGTTTTAAAGACCTGAAAGCTAAAGTAAAACTTTCAGGTTATAAACCTCTTATTTTCAGATATGTGTAGTGCTAACAGACCAATAAAATGTAGCATTCATTGTTTATTGGACACCACCATTCCAATGGTTTTAGACAACCAACTCATTCTTTTATTATATTTCCTGTAGGGGAAAATAAGTATTATGGAATACTTCTAAACTAATCAATATTCAAAGTTTGTTTTGAGACTAAGTTGAAATGAAGTTAATTGTGTGTGTTCTCCTATTACCACAGTGGAGGAATATTATTGGTAGTCTAGTATTCTGTGTTTGTGGTCCCCTTCAAAATAAGGGCACAAGGAATGATGAAAAACCAACATCACTGTGCCTAGATGGATGGCTTAGACATTAAGAACAGGTACTATTGTTGCAGGGGACCTGGGTTTGCTTCCCATCACCTGCTGAGTAGCTCATGTCATTCACACGTGTATACAGTCACACAGACACACAGATAATCAAAAAGAAGTCTTTAGAATATCACAGAAAACAATCATTGTGTTATTTAAAGTGAGTATTCTGTTTGTTAAAGACAACACAGATTGATTATATACAGTGATACTGTGCAAGGTATTAGGTACCAACTTTCAGACTTTCAGTGGGAGGCAGAGGAGGCTCCAATGTGATGGTTTATTAGAGCATGTTTACATAATTTATCTGCCATCTAGTGAATATCTGTATATCATCTCTCTATCATCTATTTATGTGTGTGTTTAAATATTTCAATTATCCATGTTAAATTCTAGTGTCATTTCCCTTTTTTGCAGAGGAAGAAACTGAGGCAGAAACAGTCAAGGATATTATAAAAGCTCTCATAAATTAGGCATTGGTAGGACTTCAATTTTATTCGGACCTGCTGGACTATAGATCCAAAGTTTCCCTTACTGTCGTAGGAAAGTAAGAGTTAGTACCCAGAAAGCAGAAGAGATCAACATCAAAGTCTCAACAGAGTAGGGATGTTATAGTTGAGGAATTGTGAGGTGCCGCTTAAATCTGAGAGACAGATTTGAAAGTTTAGCAAATGTAGTTTGGAATTCCTAGCAAAATAATTGGATGCCAACACCCCAGGACAAAGTCAAAAGCAAAATGTTTAATATATTACTTTTAAACTTTTGAAGTTGTGTCCAACCTAAATAAAATAATGTCTGTTTATCAGACTGAATCCTAAATTGGAATGCACACTTCTTAACTTAAGCACTTTAAAAATAGCTCAGAATCTACTAACAGAATAGTGTACCCTAAAATAATCTAGAACACAGAGTATATAGGAAATAATCTATACTTCCAAACATCTTAAGTTAAACTTTCCTGCCATAATTAGAAAGAGTAGGTTTAACTTGTCTCAGCAGTGCTGGCCTTGACCTTACAATGCAGAACCATTGAAAGCCATCTATTCCCACTGAGGTAAATGGATTGCTGAGTCAGGATTCTGGTTGTCAGGCAGACTGTGAAGCTTTTCCGAAACCTAGACATATTTATTTGGGAGCCATAGGTGGTGATGATCTGCGACCCTTGTGTCTGACTGGAGGATGGGATTACATTTGCTTAGTTCATGAGGTAGACCTGTGAAAGGTGGAACAACCTTAATGTGGGGCTAAGAAAACCCAAGGAGTATTGTGTAGCTAAGAACTGAAGACTTGAAAGATGGTATTCTGGGGCAACCTCTAACCCTGCCATGGCAGAAATCTGCAAGGTAAAGTCCAAAATACAATCACCAGCAGTCTCTTATGTGGGGCTGCACTTCATCACTCCACTAGCAGTCTGTCTTGCTGACAGATCCCTCTGTGACTGTCTGTCAGTGGGCCACTTCTGCAGGGAGCACACACACACACACACACACACAAGGCTCTTGATCTCCATGTGAATAATCCTTATTTCAAACTGACCTGAAACTTGTGCTTTATTGCTACAATAAATCAAAACTAAGCGGCACATATTTAGTTCTTACAGTAATGATGAATGAATTCACTTTGGATACAGAAAAAAATAAATATGCGTGTGGGCCCCTAAGTTTCTTCTCCACAAGGACTCAGTATTTGCAAATCATATGTTACTGTTTTTGAAAAATGAGGATGGAGTGATCTGAAGAACTATATACCTTAAAGTCACAGAGGAAAAGAGAGTAATCTATGGTAGTATTCAAAGAATATAATATTCCACTTTATATGTTGCTATTGATCATTAGCTGAGGTGGTTTGGGAATGTTTGGTCTCCTGTGAAGACGTACTGTGTGCTTTAATTAATTATTCCAGGATCAGTATTAGAGAGATACTCCTTAGCTGTCCTCCCTGGTCACGCCAGTCTGCTCGGCTTTCATCTTTATGGGGGGATCACCTTACCGCTGACCACGAGGCTCGGGACTGCATGTGCTTGGAGCCCCTCCCATATCCTCCTCTTCTTATGAGCCAATGCACATAGCACAAATGTCACCATTTCATCCACCTTAAAAACTGCACTTGAGAAACAGCTACTATACTCACAATATTTCAACTTTCACCAGTATCTACTTGCAGAATATTGTCATCCTTCCTGGATATGATCAGTATACAAAGGAAAAATGGATGGAACTTTCAGGGACTAAAAAAATACTATTTAAAAAAGAAAATAATGTTTTTATCCTCGTGCTTGAGAAGTTACCTTCCATAGCTTCCTCTTCCATTCCTGAAAACCATTCACTTGTTCTCTATCTCTGAAATAATCTATTTCAGAAATTTCTCAGAAGCAAAACCTACAGTACATGCCTTTTATGTCTAACTTCTTGGATGGTGAGAAAAGAGACAGGGTCTCCCTATATGTCCCTGTCTGGCCTAGAACTTTCGATGTAGACCAAGCTGGTTTGGAACTCAAAGATCTCCTGCCTTAGCCTCCAGGCCAAGTGCTGAGATTAAAGGCATGTGCTACCACCCCTTCTTTTTGAGAATGGATAGTGATCAATAGTTTGAATGGATGTTTATCCATCCATTCATAAGTCCATTTGTGGGTGTCTAAAATGTCTCTACTTTTTGAAGAAATGTTTCTACTTCTTCTATTATGAAGAGTCCTGATATGAAAACTTTACGCACGTTTTTATTTGAACACTCATTTTCACCGTGTGTGTGTGTGTGTGTGTGTGTGTGTGTGTGTGTGTGTGTTAGTGTTTGGTAATAGAATCAAGGCATGCTAAGGAAGTGTTTTAGTACTAGATGTATCTGTAACTATGCCCAACTGCTTTACAAGGCTCTTCATTGTAGCTTGGAGGCTTCATCAAGAGCAGTACCACCTCTGCAGCAGTTGTTTTTCCCTTGAGGAGAATTTCCCTTGTCAATCCTGTTCAGTGAAATAAGTTTTCTCAGCCTTGTAAGTTTTTTTTACATCCTGAGTCTTTTGAGCATCCTTCCTGCCTCTGGGTGGGTGGGGAATATGGGATGTTTCAATACTGAGAAAATAGCTTTCCAAGAGAGATACAAGTAGGGTCTGTAACTTAAATTGAGTTTTGTCTTCGTGCAGAATACCTTCAAGTATAGTCATATTACAGCATGCTACCCTTAGTACAGATTTCATGGGACACACACCTGTCCCACATCACACAGCTAAAGAACAATGACTAGCTAAGTCAGAGGTTCTCAGCCTGGAGTGATTTGTTTCCCATGGAACATCTACAATATCCAAAGGATTTTTTGTTTTTGTTTTTGTTTTTTTGTTTTTGTTTTTGTTTTTGTGTTTTCAGTACCGAACGGGTTAGAGGTATGTATGCTGCTTAATTCGGGACAGCCCTTCATAACAAAGAATAATTTGATGCAAAATGAGGTTCAGAAACTCAGATCTAACTCTTTGCTAGGAAAATAAAAGAGAAAGAGGGAGGGAGGAAGGAGAGAGAGAGAGAGAGAGCAACTGTGTGGCAGACCCTTTAGGAAGTGAGCATAAAGAAGTGGGCACTTCAGCATACCATTGAGTCCTGGCAAGTTAAGCTGGTTGGAAATGTGGGGCAATGTGAGTCGTGAAAGCACCCGGGTGTGTTGGGAGGAGATGCTGCCGGCGCAAGTGGTAGAACTCCAAAGTGGACTTGAGCCAAGCAGAGCAAAGAATGTGCTGTGAAAAAGCAGGAACTAGATAAGTGGCTTAGAATTCAGACCTGGCCTCCAGCCGTGCGTCTCTTCCACTCACTAGTGGTGTGGCTTAGAGCTAATCAGAGGTGTTTGCTTAAATGAGAGCTCTCTGCCAAATGGGAATCATTTGAAGGTCTTTGAGATGAGACCCACTTGTCAAATCATTTCTAACTGCAACTATGAAGCGTTGCTTTTAACATTGTCAGTGTGATGGCTACTAAATTGAGTTGGTACCTGGGTGGGAGTGAGAGCCTTGGAAGCTGGGGAGAGAGAGGAGACCAGGTGGGTTAACCTCATCTAGAGCAGAAAAGCAATGGGAAAGTGGCAAAGGGAAGGAGCATCATGAACACAGGAAAAATACCATCTAGAGGGCCTCCTACCAAAGTGCATAAGAGATGCAAAGATCCCAGGTAGAGGCAGCTGCAGTCCCCAAGGACAAGAGCAGGAACCTAGGCAACAGTAAGCTGACTAGAATGACATGCCTGGTGGGCACACTGAGAAATAGTTTGTAACCTTTTGTAGAGTTGGGCAGAAAAGTAAACAGGTTGCTCCACAGGCTTCTATTGTATTCCTAGGTAATAAGACAAACACAGCTGAACAAAACACACAGTTTCCAATGGGCATCTAATATTTTAAAGACAATCAGTAAAACTGCAAACAGATGTGGATAATAAGTCTTCCTTGAGTCATGTTGTTTTCTTCAACAATGATATACACAGCACACTTTTAAAAATGTGCATATATGGTAAAATGTATTGTCTCTTTGTTGGAAGTTTATTTTCTCCACATGTGATAAACATTTAAATAAAAATTCTACCAGCATATCACACAGTAAATGTCCCATGCTAAGTCTTTTTATTTATTTTTTAAAATATTTTATTAGGAATTTTCTGCATTTACATTTCCAATGCTATCCCAAAAGTCCCCCCCATACCCTCCCCCCAACTCCCCCACCCACCCACCCCCACCCCTTGGCCCTGGCGTTCCCCTGTACTGGGGCATATAAAGTTTGCAAGTCCAATGGGCCTCTCTTTCCAGTGATAGCCAACTAGGCCACCTTTTGATACATATGCAGCTAGAGTCAAGAGCTCCAGGGGTACTGGTTAGTTCATAATGTTGTTCCACCTATAGGGTTGCAGATCCCTTTAGCTCCTTGGGTACTTTCTCTAGCTCCTCCACTGGGGAACCTGTGATCCTTGCAATAGCTGAATGTGTGCATCCACTTCTGTGTTTGCTAGGCCCCGGCATTGTCTCACAAGAGACAGCTATATCTGGGTCCTTTCAGCAAAATCTTGCTAGTGTATGCAATGGTGTCAGCATTTGGAGGCTGATTATGGGATGGATCCCTGGATATGGCAGTCTCTAGATGGTCCATCCTTTTGTCTCAGCTCCAAACTTTGTCTCTGTAACTCCTTCCATGGGTGTTTTGTTCCCAATTCTAAGAAGGGGCACAGTGTCCACACTTTGGTCTTTGTTCTTCTTGAGTTTCATACGTTTAGCAAATTGTATCTTATATCTTGGGTATCCTAAGTTTTGGGCTAATATCCACTTATCAGTGAGTACATATTGTGTGAGTTCCTTTGTGATTGGGTTATCTCACTCAGGATGATGCCCTCCAGGTCCATCCATTTGCCTAGGAATTTCATAAATTCATTCTATTTAATAGCTCAGTAGTACTCCATTGTGTAAATGTACCACATATTTTGTATCCATTCCTCTGTTGAGGGGCATCTGGGTTCTTTCCAGCTTCTGGCTATTATAAATAAGGCTGCTATGAACATAGTGGAGCATGTGTCTTTCTTACTAGTTGGAACATTTGTCGCTTCTTGATCTTACAGCACAAGCCATTGCTGTTCTATTCAGGAATTTTCCCCCTGTACCCATATTTTCGAGGCTTTTCCCTACTTTCTCCTCTATAAGTTTCAGTGTCTCAAAAAAACAAAAAAGTAAAGCATTCCAAAGTAAAGAGACGCAAGGCTGTTGGTTGGTTGTGTCTTAGGATGTCCATTGCTGTGAAGAGACTCTATAACCAACACAACCCTTATAAAGGCAAACATCTAATTGAGGCTGGCTTACAGTTTCAGAGGTTTATTCCATTGTCATCATGACAAGAAGCATGGCATCATCCATGCAGGCATGGTGCTGTGGGAGCAGAGAGTTCTACATCTTGATCCGAAAGCAGTAGGAAGAGGAGCAGATTGACTTGACCTAACTAGAGCAGTTAAGACCTCAAAACCCTCACTCCACAGTGACACATTTCTTCCAAAGAGGCCACACCTCTTGCAATAAGGCAATGCCTCCTAATAGTGCCACTCCCTATGAGCCAAGCATTCAAACACAGGACTCTAAGGGGGCCAAGCCTACTCAAACCACCACAGTTGGTTTGATTGGTTTGTTGTTGTTTTTCATTGCTATAACACTGCTTACAATGATATCCAATACATGATAGCCAACACTCAATATTTACTAGATGGATGGATGGATGAATGGATAGATGGACGGGCCAATCCATTAATTTAAAAAGGCATATGTTGTCCGTGCACTCTGGCAAAGCAGTTGAGTGATTGGACAAGTGCTGTCTACTCCATGGCGTTGGGTATGGCAGTATCTCACCTCTCATCATGAACTAGCTCTTGACAAGTTCATCTTGCTAAACTCCATCTGTTGTCACTCATTAGTTACCACAGGCTCTCAAATCAGTCGTTTTCTACCTTTTCCCTCCTCGGGAACCCAGCAGAGGTAAATTCGTAAAGTTTGAAGTGGATGAAGATAAGAGCCCAAAGGGGTCGATTTTCTCTCTTCGGAAGTGGCAGTTGGTTTGTCTCCTTACACCTTTCCCCAAGAGAAGTATTTCCACATTCCTGAAGAAAAACACTTGGCCCTTAAAGGGGTGTGGCTGGCTGGACTCTTCCAGCCTGGTCTCCTCAAGCAAGGCAGTGCAGAAAGGAAGGCTCTTCAGTAACACTTGACAAGGTGCCAATTCCACCCCTGATAAGAGCAGCCTGGGACACAGCAGTCACTAGGAGCACAGGCTGCATTTCCCAGTGCAGAGCCCCACATGGTCCTCCTCACAAAGCAAAGGACAGGCTGACCTTGAAAGCCTGCCAACAGAGTTCTGGAAATTACAAGAGCGACTTTCCTGGAATTGTTCAAACAAAGCAAGAGCTCGAAATGGATCAGAAGAGGATTCGCCCCTAGTTAGAAAGATCCTCATCTGAGTATATTTTTCCTTCCCTTCCACAATGGTGAGCACTTCCAGTTTTAACAATATCACCTCGCTTCCTGTATTAGTCGTCAGATTATTTTCCATATCCTCGAAACCTTCATTTAGCACGGGACTTGAAACCCCAGGTACCATTTATTCAGAATATATCCTTGAAAGAAAATCAATTAAAAGTATTTATATGGAATGCATTAAATTATAAATGCCACTCAACATTGGTTCAAAGTGTTGGGGCACAGTTATGGCCTCATTTCAGGCAAAGCTGTGATGGCTACAAGATGAAGGTTCAACACCTTCAGCCTCAGAGCCTCAGGGAGAGCTCAGAGCTCAGGAAGAGTCTCTGAGGCTCCTCGTTGCTGTCAGGGGCTGTCCCATCTGTTTCATATTCAATGCATGAGGAAAATGACTTGGGGGGGGTTAAATATCATGTCTTTCAAAAGTAATATGTCTTTGGATTGAGTGCTAATAGGTTTCCAACATCTTTCAACATGCTATTATTTGGATATTTTATAAAATTTTGAGAAGTCCCAATGCAGTGAGGAATACATCATTCCACTGTCTCTACGAAAAACAAAGTCACCAATCCTCGGCCATTTCTGCATGTTTGGAGAACTGGAGCGTGACAGGTGTGTGGTGCACAACTGTGCCCCTTTGAATTGTGGGTGCCAGCATGGTAGTCATCTGAGGGCTCATTGTGATTTATGACCTTCACTCAGCCAATAATAATTTCTGAGGAAGGGTTTTTTTGGGGGGTGC
Source organism: Mus caroli (assembly GCF_978045245.1). Taxonomy (NCBI): domain Eukaryota; kingdom Metazoa; phylum Chordata; class Mammalia; order Rodentia; family Muridae; genus Mus; species Mus caroli. The sequence continues at coordinate 93,403,239 of NW_028227265.1, forward strand.
TTATAAATTTATCATCAAAATCCTGCTGAGGTTGCTATTATGCTGATTTTTTACATTTAATTTTTACCTTTTTTTCCTGAGGAAGACTAAAGAAAAAGCAATACATTAATATTTATTGCCCATTCTCAACTATACTAAACGTCTTTTCTTGAGATCTGAAGACATATAAGATATGAGAAGGCAGATTTTTAACTCTGAGAGATAACAAAAAAGAAAGCAATACAGATAATAGTTTAGCCGGTGTCCTTGAGAAAGGCAACCTTAATGAGGTCAGACGAGAAAGGAGGGAAGGCTGAGACTAGAGGCCAGCGTTTAGTCAAACGGAAAATACTTCTGCGTTCCTGCCTCTCAGACCTGCCAGCCTCGAAAGCTGTCATGGGGTGATACTGAAAATGTTTCACGTATCACGGAGATAACGAGAGGATTAAAGGCATGTTTGAAGTTCTTGGAACTATTCTAGGAAAGCCACTCCAGAAAACACAAGCAGTATCCACAAGACTGTGCAGTCCAGCATTCAAAACAGGCAGTTTGTGTGTGTGTGTGTGTGTGTGTGTGTGTGTGTGTATACATATATTTCACCTTTCTCTGACATTTTCTGACACTAAAATATCACATTATAATTAACATTTGGTAAAACTAAGTTTCAAAAATGATCTGAGAGTCGAGCGAGGTGGTTCATACGCGTAAAAAAAAATCTTGCTGCACAAGCCTGGGAACTGAGTTCGGATCAGGCCACTCTTTTAAAAAGAAAGCATGACCAACCATGACTATAACAGCAGCCCTATGGGAGGCAGACACAAGAGGATCACCAGGGCTTACTGTCTGGCCAGCAAAAATGCCAGGCTCCAGCCTTGGTGAGTTTCTGTCCCAATGTAATAAAGCGGAGAGTGGTAGATCAGGACACCCCATGCTCTCCGTTCTAGTGTACATGAGTGCTCTCTCCTGCACACACACACACACACATACACACATACTAATAATTTTTTAAATGCAAAAAAAAAGCTATACCACAACTCACAAACAAGGCCAAACAGAAAACACCATCTTAGGAAGTGAGCAAACATGAATTCATGTCAAGCATTATGTCAAGCACTAAAGATTCAGCCAAGCAAATGCAAGCACCATCCTGGCACTCAAGAACCCACAGTGCAGCAGAGGAGGCTGCAATTATTCCCTGAGCCACAGAAAATCAGTGTCTTTGAACTGTGAATCCAGGGTGACCATGTTTAGTCTGGGAGAGGACTCGGGATACGGGCAAGATTAGAGGCAACTATAGATGCTTGCAAGGCCATTACGGCTGTCTGGCCTTCTTAACATAAAGAGCGCCATTTATATTGCTTGTTATCAGGGATGGAAATCTTTATGATATTAGCCAAAATGCTGCATGGAGTGTTTACATATTTACACCATGGTTTGTTTAAACTGGAGTCGATGGTTATCTTTTGTCTATGGGAGCAGAGCCAGCTGTTTGCGTAAGTGCTTTGTCTGCAGTGTAGTACAGTCCTGTCTACGATTTTTATGTAACCTCCTAGGTGACCAGCTTTAGGTTGCAGACATTCAACACGTGAGGGGAGCTAAACTTTCCTTCTAGAAGACTGACACAGAAAGTGGGATCAGACAGTTTTAGATGGCTTTACCTGCCAAGACTGCAGATAAATTTAGAAAAGCTCCCCCCACCACCCCAGCTCTCTCATAGTTTGGGGCTTTCATTACTGTTCATTTTAATGCTAGCCTGTATTTCTACATTGTAATTATTATGCTGTGACACATGGTTTCTATTTCAGGGATCTGGAAAAAGAAACTGGCATGTTACCCTCCCAAATCTTAAGGGTTTTTTTTCATGTATATGATACAACACACACACACACAAGAGAAGTATAGTTGGTGTTTGCTGGCAATTTCAAGGAGAAAATAAAGGCAAAAAAGAAAGCAATCTAATAGTCATGACAGATACGTGACAAGCTAGGTTCCTTCTCTTCTTTATTCTATATTCATAGACAGAAGAAAACGATTCCCTTCTACCTCTGTCTCCCAATCCCTTCATGTCTATACCCTCCCTCCCCTCTGCAAATCACCAGTGTTCAGGAACCACAGGGTTAACACAGGAAAAGCATCATTGCTTCTCACTGATAGCCTAGACTTGTCATCTCCATAGTTAACATGGATGCAACTTCTCTTTTCTTTTCTACTTATGAGCCACAGTAACATATCCTGTCATTATAGGAGCCTTGGCACACTGTCTGGCAACAAAGAATAAGATGACTTGTGGTGACTGGATGTGGATAAAATTATATAAAATTATGTAAATTAAGACTAAAGAGATTCTAAAAAAACAATATCTTTGTCTGCATAGAGATAGATAGATAGACAGACAGACAGACAGACAGATAGATAGATATAGGTAGATGATAGATGCATAAACTGATAATTACCCAATAATGCATATACAGTATCTAATCAGTTGAAGAGCTTTACTGAACACCAGGTCCAGTCCCTGCTCCAGTTCCTAAGTCTTGTACAGGAGCCTTGGTTCTGGAATTTACAGACTTTTGGATTGACATACCAAAAGCGAAGTCATCATGACCATTAGCATTCTTTTCATTTCCATAATCTTCACATTCTTTATATTCTTTAACATCAACTAAAAATAGCACAGTGTGTTGGACATAATAAATACAGATATTGTAAATAAATTTACTTTGCAAATAATGAGTTTGGGCAAATGGTTATAACTTTTCAATATAAGCTTTTTCTAACATCTTTCCCAGTTTCAAGAAAATGCTTACAAAACTATCTTTACAATTATCATAGCCTAAATGGTAGAAAATTTGATTCCAGTCCTGGATGTATAGTAAGTTCAAGGCTAGCCTAGGAAGTATATCTAGATTCTGACTCTTTAAAAAGCGTAAGGGCTGTGCACATAGCTCAAAGGAAGGATGCCAGTTTAACATTCCCAGGATCTGAAACTCACTGTAGTCGCACTTATACCTGAAATTATGAACCTGTATGCTTCTGTTAATTGTGATGGATTGCATATAGTGATTAATATTTCTAAAACTTTCTCTTTGTTTTCATTGTGAAAATTGACCAAAAATAGACATGGGACCTGATAAACTGTGACTTTGGTCACATTAGTTCAGTTTCCAAAATTAAGAGTTAATAAGATGCCTGCAGGTATCCAGTTGTTTACTCTCATGTCTACATTTGAACACTAATAATTGAGTCATATGTATTCACATATGAATACCAATTTATGGAAATTTTATTCTCGTATTAAACACTTCAGTGGCTTGTTTTTAAATACCAAACCAATTTGTCACCTCACCCACTTGGAAAAAGTTAATTTCTTTAAAATCTGTGGGTGTTTGGGGGAGATGGGCAGGTGGCAACCTGAATTTTCTCCCCTTCTGTTTAAAACAATATCAAATCCTTCCATTATAGTGTTATTTAAAATATTAACTGTAGGACACTACATAAAACGGAATGTGGTTTTTCATGTTTTTAATGTTCTTCTTAATAAGATAATCAAATCAACCATAGCGACATCCTTCAAGTGGGCATTGCTGATTGATAGGCCCTTGCCTTATCAGCCAGTGATCTATCTCACAGGAGGTAAAAATGCGCACGGAGGGGCTGCAACCAAAACACGGTGATACACGGAAGCAGATACATGTTACACACTTGGAACGAGAGAGTGTCTTAGCTGATAGTTGACGTTCCCAGAAATGTGCTCTCTACACTTTTTCAACTAAAACACACACAATTAAAATATTTGTAAGTACACAGTATATATTTAAAATATAGAATAATTTATGTGCATAAAATTTGGCTTCTCACTGCATATACTATTGGCCTTGAGATTTTGTGCTCAATACTGCTTTGTCTCAGGAGGCCACCCTGTATGCTGTTTGATGTCAGGCAGCACCACAGTCCTCCAGGGATGGCTTGTCAACATTCCTGCCCCCAGCCCCCCCCCCCAGCCCCCACTTATCACAGCTCACAAGACACTGCTAAAGGTCTCCTGGAGAGCAAACACCCCCCCCCCCATGACAACACTATTCTAAGTCATTTACATGTGACACTGCAGCACTGTTTCATGCAAAGCAAGCATGAAGACTTTCTCATTTTTTTGTTTGTTTTTTGGTTTTGGGGGTTTTTAATTGTTTTGTTTTTTTGTTTTTGTTTTTCGAAACAGGGTTTCTCTGTGTAGCCCTAGCTGTCCTTGAACTCAACTCTGTAGACCAGGCTGGTCTCGATCTCAGAAATTCGCCTTCCTCTGCCTCCGGAGTGCTAGGATTAAAGGCGTGCGCCACCACTGCCGGGCGACTCCCTAATTTTTAAGGTTGCATTTATTCTGGTTTTTTTTTTCTTAATCATATGAAACAATTTTTTTCTTTTTCTTATTTATCTTATTGAGAATCTTTAGCAAGGCAAGGCTTCTGCCACCAAACCCAATGAGCTGAGTTCAGTTGGAGGCACCTACATGGAAGGTGAAGAGAGCACACTCATGCAAACTCATATTTGACCTCAACACTTGTACCATGGTACACTCGTGTGCATGTGCACATACACTCATACCCATGCACACATGCATACACATACAAATAAACAGATGTCATAGTGCACACAAATCCACACACACACACACACACATATTTGTGCATATACATACACAAAAATAAACATGTCATGATACACACATGCCCAAACAGTTGCACCCACTTGTACATACACACAAACAAAAATATACCATAATAAGTCTTTAAACACTTTAAAGTCTTACAAACACAAGACTGCACATTTACATTTTTTAAAATATGCTCAAAATTAACACAATTGTTCTTTTTAAAATTACGTTACTTAGCGGGTTCAAAGACTATGTTAGATTTTTATTTTTGAAGATATATTTATCATACTTATTTATGCATATGTGCTTGAATGAGTTTATGTGCACCGTATGTGTGCAGGTACCCACAGGGTTTCAGATCCTCTGGAACTAGAGGCCCAGTCAGTTGTGAGCCAACATGTGGGCGCTGAGACTTGAACTCAGGTCTTCTGGAAGAGTAGCTGAGGACCCATCTCTCCAGACTCTGTTTGACTGTTTTCTTTAGCTAGCTTGGGGACTTCAATAGGGATACAAGCACATCATTTTTTCAATCATGAATTCACACTCAAGGACACGTGTTTCCATTCTGCCTACCAGAGCTTGAGACAGGAAACGATTCATTATTCCTATCCTGGTGTCATTGGTGGCAAGCTCATTGTTTGGATGTCATCCTTATCTTGGAACTCTCTCATTTTTGTTTAAAAATACACTTTGATCCATAATAGTGACAGCTGCTTGTCATCACAAATGTAGCAGCAACCTGAGGTGTTTTCCAAGTCCTTATGATGAAACAACAAGCAAAATTCTACATAGGGGGCTGGAGAGATGACTCAGTAGCTAAGCGCACTGACTGCTCTTCCAGAGGCTATGAGTTTAATTCCCAGCAGTCACAAGGTGGCTCACAACCATTGGTAATGGGATCTGATGCCTTCTTCTGGTGTGTCAGCAATAGCATATGCATATACATACAATCAATAAATAAATCTTTTTAAAAAACAAACAAAAAAACCTCTACATAGGCACCAAGTGTTTCTATAATCATTTGCTATGTCATTCTAAATGCTTCAAAGAATTCACTGTGGTTTTTTTTTTAAATTAAAATATCAGGTCATTAATTTCATTTTGTACACTTTGAACTTCTTTGCCTAAACAACTCACATATTAATTTTGCAAAGTTTATCTCCATAAACCAGCCTGGAGCTCATTCTGTGGTTAAATTTATAGCTTTGCCACAAAATATCACTTGAATTAAAGGAGCCATTCACTGTTGAGAATACTACCTCATTGACTGTCCTGTTCCTTGGTGGCTCAGCATAGAAGTGACTGTACTCACTCACTCGCCACTGAGAAAGCCTTTAGTGAGGAGCTGAGACCCATGAGAACAGCTGCCCATCAGTTAGCAACCTGTTCCTAACCCCTTACTACGCAGGGCTTTATGAGCCCCATTGTCACACTGTTGTTAACCATCAGAGGAATTCATCTGAAGTTACCACCACATTTCAGTGACTTCTCAGCCACTTTTACCAAGGTACAACCGCAAGTTTCCTTGATATTTCCTCAGGTCAGTGGTAGTTAAGTGAAAATCTCAGTTATGGGCTCTAAGCAGTGAAGATGAAATGCAATGTCACATAAATCAGCCAGGAGAAATCGGATAAAGGATATTTTAGATGCATCCGTGTAGAATTTCTAACGATGATGACTTTGTCTTGTACTCAGCTTGCATGGGTATGTGCACTGTGTGTATGCAGGTACCCACAGGGTTTCAGATCCTCCGGAACGAGAGTCACAGTCAAGGTCCAGTTTACTTCTGAGAAACACGTGCTTTGAATCTTGTAATCGTTTATCCATATTTTGGGACTTTTATTGATCCTTTTAGGGTGGAAGGAGTAGAGGACAGGCATTTTGCCAAGTCTAGATAGACGGTCAGCACATCAACAATTCAGATTCAAACAAAGAGGAATCCCAGCCATGTCTTACTCTTCGTTGTCTCATCGTTTAGCTAAGCCTCAAGTAAGATGGTTTCTCTGTTAGTTGTCTCAGCTTGACTGTAAGGGAACTGAACCACACCTGCAAGCAATGGATGGCTGTAAAGCTCTTCCAGCTTGTCCAAGACTCAGTGTCCCCTAACAGACTTGGCCTCTCCTAAGTGCCCTGCGGGATGAGGCACGTTCAGTTTAGGTGTCGATCCACCAAGATTAAATGTTTGAAAAGCTTGGTTTTGTTCTTCTATCGTCAAAACATCATGGAAGCTAGTCATATTCTCTCCAGTGGACCATAATGCACAGTCACTGTTCACAGACCATACTTCCCAAGACCCCCTTGGCAACAGCCAGGTATGCCTGACTCACTACAAAAGGGGCTGCTTGCCCCCTCCACTCTCTCTTGCTCTTGCCTTCTTGCTCTCTCTCTGTGTCCTCTCCCCACTTCCTCCTCTATCTCCATTTCCCTCCCCCCTCTTTCTACATGTTGTGCTCATGGTCAGCCTCTACTTCTCTCTTTCCTCTCTCCTCTCTCTCTCTCTCTCTCTCTCTCTCTCTCTCTCTCTCTCTCCCCACCTTTATCTGTCTCTACTACCCTCTCAACTCCCCTCTCCATGCCCTGAATAAACTCTATTCTATATTATACCATTGTGTGGCAGGGCCCTCAGGAGGAAGGGATGCCTTGGCATGGGCCCTCAGAGGCACCCCCTTCCCCACACCTCACCACATATCCACAAAACATATCCCCTCTCTCTTTGTCTTTTTATAAACACATCATCCCTCCCTTAGAGTAAGTAGTAGATATCCTCAGAAAGGTGAAGGATTGACACCAGCCTAAAACTGCAGACTGAAATTAACTTTATTTTCCTGTCTAAAATTAGAATTTGCAATGCTTTTTTTTTTTTTTTTTTTTTTTTTTGGCATAGGGGATTTGGGATTTTTCTCCCCTCTGGCCTATGCCCACCCAGTCTTGCCATATGGGCTATAACCGTTTTGACGGAACATGCGATTACAAATGCCCCATTGCGAGACTGGCTGAATTCAGGCAGTATGATCAAGAAGGTGTTAAGAAACAAGCCAATTAGTTTGCATTTATAGTTACAGTGCAAAATACAAGACAGGTGCTTCTACCACTAACTGATTTGAAAAGCCTTCTCTCCACTTAGTCATCTGTAAAGGCAACAGAGGAATTTGACCACAAGCATTCTCATAAAAAAAGTTAAAAAACAGTCCTCTGGCCGAGTTAATAAAGGACTGGAACAGTTCAGAATTTCCAGCCAGAGTGTGACAGGTAATTGGTTGAGATCGGCAAAATACCGAGCGACTATTTAAAAAGAGGTCATGTTTTCAGATCATTAAAGCACAGTGTTTTATTTGCCAGTGATTTATTTTATTTGTAACATACCCGGCTCATAATGAAACTAAACACCCATGCCTTGAGCTCCATGAAATACTTTATTGCTTCTAAAACCTGTGAGCATACGTGTGTCTGTGTGTGTTTGGAATGTGTTAAAAAAAAAAAGTTAAAATTATCCCAAGATGGTGTATAACTATTTATTTCTAGGTTTAAAAAGTTGTTTTTTTTTTTTCCTTAACTCTGGAATTTGAGCTTTGCCTATCAGAGCTTATCAACAGAAAGCTAATGCTAACTCAAAAGTCTACAGGAAACAGTAGTGTGTTTAACCTTAACCTGGGTTTGAAGTTCTCATTACCTTGACCCGAAAATAACTGAAAGTGAATGGATTTGGTAGACAACTACTCTTGTCAAGTCCAGGGCTGCCCCAGCTTCTTAATGGTTAGTGAGTACAGCCTGAAAGGCTTGCCCATCAATGGCTCCGGGTGGTATACCTCCGGGGATTCACCATGCCAAATGAGTCATGGAACACTCACCTGGTAGCGAGATTTTCCTTAATCAGAGACTTTGCCACTGAACATTTTTGTTTCCACAACAAAAATGACCCAATGCACATCAAAGATCCAAGAAGCACTGATGCTGTGGCTATATGAAGGGGTCCTACAGATGTCTCTCATAAGCAACAGCAGCAGTGGAGGTGACTCTGAAGTGAGTCACCTTCTTCATGAAGAGATTAGACTGAAAATCAATGTAAACTACAAAGCTGCTTTCTTATCATGTTAATTCCTATCCATTTTACTTTGTTGGACCAAATAATAATAATAATAATAATAATAATAATAATAATCCACTTCACTTAAGGAACAGGACAGAAGTCCTATCACAAAGCTATTTTAAAAGGAATTTCCTCTCTGTGTATAACTCTGAACCTTTGTCTTCAAAAGTTGGAGCCTGTGTTTATAGCTAAGTATGGAAAGAAGGGAAAGATATTCTTAGAATAAAATTGGCAAGAAGAGAAGATGGGACACCAATCAACTCTATCAACCTGTGTTTGTACAGACTCAGCATGCTTCGCCTGGACACAGTCCTGGACACAGATCTTGTCTCCTTCAATCTCCTCATGCTCCCTGACTATAGAATCTCTATTATTTATTTCCCCCTTTGCTGTTACAGAACACCTAAGAGAAGCACTTTAAAGGGAGGTAGATTCATTCTGGCTCTTAGTGTTAGAGATTTCAGTCTAGCGGGGAGGAAGGGGATGCTGGAGCAACCCCATAGAGACAAACAGACAGAGGCAGAAAGTCTTGGAGAAGCAGGGAGAAAAGGGGGAGAAGGGACACGGGGGGGGGGGAGAGGAGGAGGGAAGGAGATGTAGGAGAAGGGATAGGAAAGTGAGCAGAGGCAAGAGATAATAGAGAGGAGGGGAAGGGATGGGAGGGGAGAAGAGTCATAGAATGGTACAGCCTAAAGCCTTGCCCTCAGCTACCTACCTATTTCCTTCAGCAAACCCAGCTACCAAAGTTTCCAAAACTTCCCAAAATATCACTGGCAGCCAAAGATCAAACCTTTGATACATCAGCCTTTGGGAAGCCTGTTAGGTTTTATAAAAAGAGAATCAGGATATGTTTTTCAGTGCGTAGTATGGTGAGATGAGAGGGGTGCCTCAGTGGGCCCATGCTGAGGGGAACCCTGGGGTATAGAATAGAGTTTATAGAGAATAGGGTGTAGTATAGAATAGACTTTATTTGGGACGTGGGAAGGGGAGTTGAGAAGGGAGTAGAGGCAGGGAAAGAGATGGGGCAGAGAGAACAAGGAGGGATCAAACAGCCCCTTTTACAGCAAGCCAGGGCTACCTGACTGTTGCCAGGTAACTGTTGGGTGGAGCCTAGAAGGAGCGCTAAACAAGAAGCTGCTTCTGCCAGTGTTACCTCATGAGAGGGCCTGGCTTAGACATGCTGTCTCAGCAGAGCCCAAGGACAATGGTAGGGACCCAGACACTTGGCACATTTGCCCCCTTTTCGTAGTTCTGACATCCGACTGAAATCCTCTGTCTCGCTGAACTGTAGTCATAGTGATTCAGAGAAAAGAAATCATCACAATAAATTATTGAAAAAAAGAGAATACTATGCCCTGTAATTATTGACATTTGGTATGAGTTCTCTCTAACACCGTACAACTTAAAATAAAGACCTTTACAAACAATTAAGTAGTTTAGAGTAAGTGAACGCAGCTTATATGCTACAGAGTCAGCCTTATTTTAAACATAAGGAAGGGCAAGCAGAGACATGGTGTGCAAAGTTCCAAAGGAGCCCCCTATGAACTGACGTTTCTGGAAAGTTAAAATCTCTACCTCTCCTTGAAAAAGAGGGCAAGGAAATGAACCAAGAGCTTCCATTGTAAAACCATTGTGTAGGAAGTAAAGAAAATGTTGCCTATAGAGAACAGAGACCAGGTCACATGGCCCCAGCAGCCAAGACCATGAGCTTTACAGACAGCATCCAAAGCAGTGGCTCTCTCTCTATCTTTTAATACAGTTCCTTATGTCATGAGGACCCCCAGCCATAAAACTATTTCCATCGCTACTTCATAGCTATAATTTTGCTACTATCACAATCATAATGTAAGCACATGTATTCTCCAATGACCTTAGGTGACCCCCATGAAAGGGTCATTCAACCCCCAAAGGGGTCAAGAACTGGTGATCCAAAGAAACTCTATCAGAAAGGAAAACAACGAGGGGGAGGGGTGGCATCCAAATGTCTCTGTGATGGAAATTGATTTTCTTCTTAATCATTAAACTCCAGTGGTTTCTCAATAACTAAAATATGGACTGTGGCTTTGGGTCTAAAATATTACAATTTACAAACTTTACTTCTTTGGCCCATCTACAACTATAGTTTAAGAGTCGTCCTGTTAAACATTACCTTCCTCAACTTGCCTTCCTAATAAACCAGTTATTAATTATCAGAAAGTACAAAATGGTTATAAAGTGTTTGTTCGCAAGCTTTTACTTGGTTGTATACTCATGGACTTTATAAACTAATGGAATCGTTCAGTCTTTGTTACAATGTGAAAAACATCTTCAACATAGAAGTTTGACACAACATAATTTATAATTTTAGATTTTCATCCCGAAGCTATTTCAAAAGAAAGTATTCGCTTTGAGCATTCTGAAAATACAATTCCAAGTAGCTCACCAAACCTTGGATGCGATCCCAAATAAATCAGAAACAGGTTACTGGGGTTTCCCCCACCCCCCTTTGTTCTCTTTCTCAATGGCCAGCTTGCTTTATTATTTGGACAGTAAGGGGGGGAGAAATCCAAAAATAAAGATGCTGGCTGTTTGATAATAGCTGTGCACATGAAACTCAATGCACTCAATTATCTGACTGTACCCTCTCCCTCCTGTGCGCTGTAATTACAGTTGAGGCTGGAAACAGAGCTGAAGAGCCAAGCCTGGGTTCCACAGTATGCACGCTATCCAAGATGAAGTTAGTCTTTGAGACAGTGTGCATGTCCAAAGTTCCACGAAGAAGAGAGAGCATCAATCAGTGTTTGTGTCCACTTTTACTAAGAGTGTGGGATTCTGAGCTAAGCCCCTGTGTGTGGAGCTCAAGTCTGTCACTCCTAGCCAAGTCACTCAAGAACGATGTTGCTATTTGGCATCTCATCCATAATCTAAGGCAACACTATCCACATTGAACAGTAGCTGTGAGAGTTAAATCATGTAGCACGTGGATGTCTATAAAAACATCGTCCAATGTGTTGTCCATACTCAGCGTAAAAAGCATCCCATAGGTTTTGATAAATTTGAAGTCATTGCATCTGAACCCAGCTGTGGACCTGGGCAATAGTACCTGTTCAAGTGATTGGCAAAAAGTGATGCGTAAACAAAGAGCTGAGCTTTAGCTTTGTCCTCTGGCCCACAGATTTTTATCTTAGCACATATTTTAAAGATTCGTTTTCCCCAGATCCTGCACCGACTCTTCCTTCTGAAGTCGTCCTGAGCTTCCAGAAGATACCAATATTAAATTGACTTAATCCTTTTTTAATTTAAATGAAATGAACACTTTGTTCCAGAGAAATACATTGTCACTCTGAAGCCACAATCAGGCCACAAAAGATGCTTGAAACTAATATGTCCTTGTCATCAACTCTCCTGAAGGTCACCTTTTTTGCTGTGCCTGAAGTCAAATCAGATTATGTTTCTCATTTACAATATTGAAATCATTTCAGTTCCCACCACATTTTAAAAATCCCAAGTATTCCCTCTGTGATTCACTGGCCACAGAGCCCATATTCTGAATTTTTGGCCACAAAATACATTTATTAAGCAGTAATTCTTATCTTGTCTTGTAAAATGAAAGCACGAATAGCCTAGGGGATTTAATAAACATAGGCAAGTCACTGTGTGTGACACTGAAGAACTATTACAAGCCTAACTAACGTGGACATTTTAAGTGAGATTTTCTGAAGTTTCCTGGAGTGTTAAAACTCTAACAAAGAGACATTGCTGCCTTTACCACTATTAGACTCCCCTCAAAACCTGAGGTTAAAAACTATTCCCAAAATTAATTTAAAACTGTGAAGTAAATAAAATGGGGATTAAATATTTCATAGATGCCGGGCAGTGGTGGCGCACACCTTTAATCCCGGTGCTTGGGAGGCAGAGCCAGGTGGATTTCTGAGCTCGAGGCCAGCCTGGTCTACAGAGTGAGTTCCAGGATAGCCAGGGCTACACCAAACCCTGTCTCAAAAAACAAACAAAAAAATTCATAGATAAACATTTTTCACCCATTTGAAAAAATCTTCATTCATATCTTTGCCTTGGGATCTTTTGTTTTATATAAACACATACTTGAGGCAACATTTAAAAAGACTAAATCCATGAACTGGAGAAAACGCCAGGGTGTTGATCGATTCCGCAGGAGCAGTGGAATCAAACTGAAGTCGTGCTTGGCCCCTAACCTCCCTTGCCACTAGAGAGTTTTCATCACCTTTCAAGCCAGGACTGTGAGTGTTCTTGCAGAAGCCAAGACAGGCAGTACTTACGTCATGACTTGCTTAGAAAATATGCTTTCACAGCTGAAAATATTCAAAATATGTGTGCTATGAAGGTAAATAGCAAACAGAATATTCAGGGGTTTAAAATCTGAATGGTTTCTGAAGGAAGGGACTATGCTCTTGTTCCAAAAAGGTCATCAGCTTTTCTGCCCAGTTGCCAGGAGAAGAGCTTTCTTCTGGTTTCAGAGGAAATATGAGGTGCAGAAGAAACTGAAGAGAGTAAGGGGTAATAGTGAAGACCTGTAGAAACACAAGGGTCCTCGTTCTAACCACAGAGGCTCCTGTCCATTGGAGAAATCACGAACATCAGGTTATAGTTCACTTGGAAGATGCCCTTGATAAGCGAATGGTCCCCAGACCTCCCAGAAAATGGCCAATGGATCAGCAGTGATGGGCAAGAGAGAGGTGCATACTGGGATGAGAAAAGTCAGAGGATTGTAACCACATAAAGGGTTCGCTTTTCTTTTTATTTGACTGTGTCCTGGTATGCTTTCTGCATCCAGGCTCCCCACATCTAAAGTTGAAATATAAAATATCATCTATTATTTGCATTATTTTAAATAAGGAAATAAAAATACTCTGACTGAAGTTACGGTAAATAACTTAATATTTAATTTAAAATTTTAATTACAAAACTTAATACAGTACATAACTTAAATAACACATGTTTCATCCTAACTCCCTTGTCCAAGAAACCATCTCATGACTTGATATTTCCCTATCCAGTCTATATCTGTATGGTGTACACATGTGAATGAAGTGATAGCTCTATCGTGTACTACCTATATAAGTAGCATATGTTTTGTAAAGCTGAATATCCATACTATTCCAAAACTATTCTTCATTCTTGTTATTTCCTTTCCGTTCTTCTTGAGGCGCAGTATCTTTTATTCGTCCGGTATTTACAATAGTCAATGAAAAATAAAATAACTCAAATTCCTGTCTTTCAAACACAATAGTCCTTGCTCACGCCCCTGTCATGAAGCACTCACTTATCAGTTGAGAAGGGTTAAGAGTACAACCTTCCATTTGATCCGTGAGAGGCACACCTGTAACCCTAGCACTTGGAAGTCTGAGGCAGAAGCAACTCAAATTCAAGGCCAATCTGAAGCACATCGTGAAATCTGCTCCAGGGAACACAAAGAAAGTGAGAGGAAGGGTGGAAAAGAAGAGAGAGAAGAGAGAGGGAGGAAAAGGGGAGAAAGGAGAGAAGGGAGGGACGAAGCTTTTAGTTTAGTCTGATACTTGTTTCCAATTGACTTCAACCTATTGGTCATAAGCTATTCTTTAAGCTACACTAGCAAAACCAAATTCCTTCACAGAAGAACTTCATACACACACACACACACACACACACACACACAAACTATGATGATGATGATGACAACAGTGATGATAAATGCTCTTGAAATATTTTTCTATGAATTAGACACCCTCAGTTCCATCCACTGAGGTTCACATACTATAAATGTAGGCAGCAAAGAGTGGCACTCACAGCCGCTTTAGCCTGAGCAGTCACCACTGACAGGAGCTGTTCACTTGTCTGTATGCAGGCTTGATATCGACCCGTGCATCGGCGGCTGCCTGTAAGAACACGTCTGGTTGAGAAACTCGGCAGCTTTTGATGTCACCACAGAATGATTGTCATCTGCAGTTGCTGACAAAGTGCATCCATCAGCCCCGACTGATAGCTCAGGGAACCTGTCCAGCACTGACGCTACACAGAAAATGCAGTATATACATGAGACTAAAACACAAAGATTTGGGGCTTACCACTAACTTCCCTCCACCTCACATGATAGTGTGTTGCGGTATTAACTTTGGCCCAGTTAATGTGCAACAGCTATAGCAAATCAGAGACCCATACTCAGTCAATGGGATGCAGGTTGATTCTCCTAGGTTTACAGTCTTATCCATACTCAGAGAATAAGTTCAAGCCACCAATACTACTTCTTACCAACCATGAAGGAGTTAAAAATTATTACAATGTTTTCTTTGAAATCACCAGAATGAAGGAAGACCTCTCTCCTCATTGCCAGAGGCACTGCTTCTGCCTGTGGCCACGTTCCCAATCAGGTGTGTTGCCTGAGACTCAAAACAGCGTTTGCAGATCCGTCTGGAATACATCCAACCCCGAGGTACATGGCTCACTAGGGGCTGCTGCAGCTTTTACTCCCAGACAGTCTGATGCCATCAGGAAAAGCATTTCTTATCCCCTACCCCCTCAAAAAAATGCTGAGTATGATTTTCATATAATGGTCCGAGGAGCTCAGTAACGATGTATGCAGAGGGCGCACAGTGATTCATAGCTACCCACTCAGCTCCCATGGACGTTTCTGAAGTTGACGCTAAATCATTCCAAGCCATTATTGGCATCAGAGTCTTGGAAGCTGTTCTGATTGCAAAAGCAGCCTTGCTTTCCTGAGAAGAATACTGGATCCTCCTCATCCTGGAGATCCTGGTTTGGTGGAAGAATGGGACATTTGAGAAATATCTTGAATACAGGTATAGTTGCTCAGTAGGGACATAAAGCTTCATTTCTCAATGCAGACTTTTATGAGCCAAGTTTATTCTTACTTGGTTTTTCTCTGTCATAAATCTCTAATGCAATATTATCTTTAGTGCATATTTAAGCCTCCACTGGAAATGCTGTTGAGTCCATGACGTGGTAGCACTTGCCTTTAATCCTAGCTCTCAGGAGGCAGATGCAAAGCCAGTCTGGCCTACTTAGCATGTTCCAGGCCTACCAGGACCACGTATATGTATATGTATAGGTATAATGTATATGTATATATGTGTGTATACATATATGTATTATGTGTGTATATGTGCATGTATATATATATATATATATCATATGTCATATATATCGTATGTCATAATGCTGTCTAATTTTATAAATCTTTGTATCAAGCACACATTTGGATTTTTAAGGGTGTTAAATAGTCCCTAAAAAAAAATGGCCAAACTGGATACTCATTTCCTTCAGTGACTCACTTGAAATGAATTGTTGGTTGAGATCCAGTGAGTACTGGCAGGTCTCCACCTCCCAGGGAGCACCATAGTAATTACAGCTTGCTGGCATTCTTCTCAATGGTTTCCGAAGGGGTACCAGGACTTGAGCACTCAAAGAGATTGAATCATCCTCTACCCTTGAATGTGCTCACTTCCTTTCGTTCTGGCCAAAGGGTTTTGGAAGATATTCTTGTGAACTTCCGTTGCTGGCGTAAGCAGTAGGAAAACAGAAGGTAATAACCAGGATTGGGTTGCCACAACAGAAGAAGAGATAAGTGAATTAGTGGGAAGAGGTGGGAGGCAGTGGGGGATTTCAGCTCTAACACTGAACTAGCCTCCACTCTGACATAGCTTTTATGTGTTCAATGTTGGTATTGTAATAGCCTGTCAGTAAGTATAGAGGATTCCATTATCTTTTAACATCAAAACTAGCATATAAAAAGACTTCAAAAAAATTAAATGAGTCTCCATCCCCCTACCTCAAAAAACATTGTTCAAGGAGTTTTTCTAACATCTGACTTTGAGCTAAGATACCATCCTGATGGTCTCCTGAAGACTTAGCCAATAAGGAAGAAGCTGTAGGATCAAAATCCAAAGTAATACTACAGGAGAATAATAGCATGTGTAGCCACGAGGAAATGTGGCTGCCCTTAGCAAAATGAATGGCAGCCAATAGGTTGTTAGTGTACTCTGAGCATAGGAGGTTTCACTACAAGGAAGGCTAGGATAGGTCGGATTGGAACAACTGGAGAAGACATGATCAAAGGCATGAAGCATGAAAAAAGAGAGTCTCTCCCCTAACATTCACATCAATCACCCCTTTAAGGAGTTTATCTCCAAATAAATAAATATCTCTGACTGTGCAGGTGGGGGTAGGACTTCAACATATGAATTTGGACATTTCACCCATGATGAACCTTAACATGTACAGACCCTAAAATAAGCTAGATTCTGGACAGTACCTGGACTGTGTTATACTAGGTAAAGAGAGGAGGTTTTGTTGGAATCAAGAAACATTTCTGTAAGACCATGCCGGGTCATTGTCAATAGAGCTATCAGAACAAAAAGAGTGAAAGCTAATGTCTGGAAGACCGTTATCATTTCTTTTCTTATTCTAAGTCACTCTCCTATCCAATGCTGTGTTCCTAATTGTGTTGTCTTACTTGAGTGTGTTGGTATGAATGTATATGTGTACATGCCACGTGTATAAGCATACATGAATGTTTGCAAGTGTGTGTGGAAGGCCAGAGGTCAATCCCATTGGTCATTCCATAGACATCATCTTGTACATTATTTTGAGACTGGTCCCTGGAGCTAGTCAATTAAACTAGGCTGCCTTGCTAGTGAGCTCCAGGATTCTACCCAGCCCTACCTCGCAGCAAAGTCAAACACAGATCCTTTTGCCTTGCATAGCCAGCTCTTTAGCAACTAAGCCATCTCCTCATTCCTGGGTAGCCTTAAAGAGGGCATTTTCCAAAACTGCATAGCATCTAATTTCCCAAACCTAGTTCTATCCTAAATAGAAGTAGTCAACGAATAACACAGCTGACTCCCCTGTGGCGCAGTGGTCTCCCATTATCTGAAGTTTTACTCGCTAAGGTTTTAGTCATTCATTGACAATTGCATTTTGAAAGTATTAAATGGAGCTATCCAAAAGCAAGCATTAATCACTTTAAGCTGCATGCCTTTCTTGATAGAGAGATTTTAAAAAAATCTCTCAGTGAGGCTCTGTTCTTCCTGGGATCCATATTGTATATGCTACGGGCTCATGAGTTACTTAGGAACTATCTGGATTATCAGTCACTGTCAAGGTTTCATAGTGTTTATGTTGTAATGATTCTTAGCTTACTTAATAGTTGTCACCTTAGTGTCAGAGTTGTGATTCTCGTAGTTGTATTATATTTACATATTATATGTAAATGTTCTATTTTACATTTAGTTGTTGTTGTTGTTAATCTCTTTCTGCGCCCAAATTATGAGTTAAACTTTATTGTAATTATACATGTATGGAGGACAAAATATATATGAACTATGTATGGTCTCATACTGTCTGTCTGTGTATCTGTGATTCTAGCTCTTAGAGCCTACTCTTTAGTAGACAACAGGGGGAGAACCATAAGGAATTTTAAGAAGTCAGAGTAGACCTAACTCAAAGTCACAGGCTTTTACTTTCTTTTTTGATTTTTTAAAGACAGGGTCTTTCTATATAGTGCTGGCAGACTTGTAACTCACTGGGTAGACCTGGCTGGCCTTGAACTCACAGAGGTTTGCTGGCTTCTGTCTCCAGAGTGCTAAGATTCAAAGCATAAGTCATAGATGTTTAAAGGCTAAGAGGACAACAGGAGTTACAACTGCCAGACCCATTATTCTACACACACAGAAAGGGACGCTCTGCAGGTGCAACTTAGCCAAGAACACACGTAGCCCAGACATGAACAAGGACTAGATCCTGGACTTAGAGCTCTGTTCTGTGGTTTTCTAAAAGAGTCTAGCTTTGCTGAGTTCAAGAATACAAAGGTGGACCCGCCATTCTGACTCATCCTCTTGGCTTACAGCTGGAAACCTCTAGTGACCAAAGTCTCGAGGCATCTTAAAATAGCTTCTGTGGTCTACACGGCCTGGCTCATGCTTTCCTCACTCCTCCCAGTCTTTCCAGTCAGTAAGGGTCTACAGAGCAATATGTGATCCCCAATTCATCTATGTCTTCCTGAAAATCATGTGTCTACAAAGAGGCTATGGGAATTCCACTTCCTCTCTTCCTGCCAGTCATCAGTTAACTTCCTTGCTTACCGCAGCTTGCTTAAGCAGAACCAACCACGTCTATTTTTCCACTTTATCATCTCCTATTGCCATGTCTATATCACCTCCTCCCAACCTTCCCCCATGCACGGGCTGTTGTCTGGGGCTGTCTTAACCATTGTTGGATTCCTAAGCCTCTGCCTAACCAGTAAGTGGGAGTAAATTATTGGGGAGAAGAGACCTGGTCTCCTGAGGCTGCTCCTTCAGCTGCCCCCTGACTTGACTGACCTTCAATTTGTGGAATTATCCTAACCGAGTCTACTTTTGCGTTCACCATACTCTCACCCTCTTCTCTTCTTCACCAGTGATCTAGATCTTTCTCTGCCCCAATTTCTCATCCTAATTCTTCTCTAAATGTAACTAAATCTCAGGCTAGCTATTTGAGTACTCCGAGATGTATCAATCACTCCCCACCCCCATTTATGGCTCTTGCCTCTTTCAAAGGCATTTTTTAAAGATTTATTTATTTATTTTGTATATATGAGTACAGCATTGTTCTCTTCACACACACACCAGAAAAGGGCATCAGACTCCATTATAGATGGTTGTGAGCCACCATGTGGTTGCTGGGAACTGAACTCAGGACCTCTGGAAGAGCAGTGGCTGCTCTTAAGCGCTGAGTCATCTTACCAGCTCCCTCAAAGGCAATTTCTTTTTTAAATGGCTGGTTCTATAGATGTAACTTACTGAGTTACTTAGCACTGTGAGTCCATTCTTGGCTCTAAATGGTGATCACATGGTTCACCAAGGATAGAAGTCTTTCTTCTAACAAAGTCCATTCTGAGAATTATACCAAAGAGGCAAGAGAGAAAGAATCCCTCAGCAGCAACTGGGACTAGGAGGTATCACAGGAGCAGGGCTCCCACTCCCTGCTTACACCAGTGTGCAGCAACTGCATATAGTCCAACTCATCAGGTAGCCATAACCACATACAGCCATGGAGCACCTGAAGTGTGGCCAACCTGAATGGGTTAAGGTTACACCCCAGACCGAGGCTTACTGGGATGCAAAGAATGCAAAACATGATGTGAATCTTGATGTTGCTTTACCTACTGAAATAGCAGCTGAAATATACTGGTCCTATATCTACTACTAAAATCTAGTGTTGGAATTGATCCTATCTGTTTTTTCTTGTATTTTGGAAAGTGGTACTAGAAAATATAAAGTTAAGAAGGTAGTGTCTCTATGTTTGTATTGAGGGCACTGCGGCAACCTCTCCCAGATGTCTGTCTCAGGCCAAGTGCCATTTCCCACCGCATGCAAGCCTAGAGCTTTGTTATGGGAACAGAGAGGAGGAGTCCTGTCTTCTACCGATGCTAATTACATTCCTCATTCAGATATGAATGTGTCTTTACTTGCTATAGCTTTGTTTGCTGACTAGGGTCTGAGCATCATCACAGAGCATTTGGAGTTAAGTAGACATGTCTTTTCTTGGATGGAATCCCACCAGTGTTAGAAAAGGAACATTTTCAGTCTAAAACAAATGGTTTATAAACAAACAAATAAAACGAATCTGTATTGAACTTTAACAGGAAGGGATTATTTTGGCTTCTATTGTTGGGTGACCTTTCTATAAAAGCTTTCTACCAAAAGAGCTGAGATGCTTATAATTATTTTATCATGGAAGACTATTTTTATGCTCTTCAAGAGGCCTCCGATTGTTTGAGAAGAGGCCCACCCCACACATGCAGCTTAGTATAAACCGCATTTAAAACACCCAGGATACTGGCTAGGCTAAACTGATCATTATGCTATGTTTAGCTAAGACTTTGTGCTCTGGAAGAAATCTTGTAAAAGCCTGTTTAGGACAAGTGACATGGCTCAGCAGGTGGAAGTGCCTGCCACCGAGGCCAAAGACATGAGTTCAATCCCCAGGGATCATAACGTGGAAGGAGAGAACCAACACCCAATAGTTGTCCTCTGACCTTCACACACACACATACACACGCGCGCACATGCATGCATATATGTGTATACATATATATATATATATACCCTATATGTAGTTTTAAAGATTAAGGCTGGTTTAAGCTGGGTGTGTTGGTGTATGTCTGTAATCCAAGCATTACAAAGAATGAAGCCATCATGAATTTGAAACTGGCCTCAGTTGCAAATCAAAACCCTTGAGTGCCCCCAACATTCCCAGGTAATTTTTGATTCATTTCCAGGCTCCTCCTCTTGTTAGAAATTACTCCAGAGTCTTCTGCCTCTGTGTTCTCAGAGTCTGCCTCCATGTTCATATACTGCAAACCTTAGTAGCTGTTTAGTTTGGAGTTATTTTTTTTTTCTGTCTTGCTGCTCGTTGTATTATCTCTATAGCCCTCTGCCATCCTTCTGCCTACCTTGGAAGGCACTCAAACAACCATGCAGTGGTTTTTCTTCAAGAGTTTATGTCAGAAAACATTCATAAACCGCCTTCACTTTGCCAGATACCACACCGAATTCTGAAGATGAATGTAACAGATCTGTGCTCCAAGGGGACTTGCAGTGTAGTAAGACTGGAAGAACGAGAAAAAGAGAAAGGTTAAAAAGTCACCATTGTTACACAAGTGCCAAATATTCATATGCTTCAGGAAAGCATCAAATATGGGAACAGACCAAATGTCTGCTTACAAGGAGTTTGCATTCTCCCAGAACGAGCAACCAACAGAAAATGAGTTAGTTAATTATACACTATGTATTGTTAGTAGGTTGGAAGGTTATAAAGACTATGAGAAAGAAAGTTAAGGAGGAAAGGGACAGTGAAGGGTTGGCAGAACATTAATAGAAGAGGTATCTGAAGTGAGCTGCTCAGAAGGTACCAGTTAAGACGTGACAGTAAGATAGTGTGACCTTTACTGGTCAGTTTGACACAACTTAGACTCACCTGAGAAGAGTCTCTAAGAGGAATTGTCTACATAGGGTCAACCTTTTGGCCATGTCTGTGGGAGATTGACTTCCTTAATTGGTGAGGGGAGACCTAGCCCACTGTGGGTGCACCATTCCCTAAACAGGGGGTCTTGAACTATTTAAGAGTGAAGAAACTAAGCTAAGAAAGTACCAAGCAAGGAAGCAAATATCCATGTGTCAATTCTCTTTGCTCTTGAGTGTGGATCTAATGATTAGCTGCTTCAAACTCCTGTCACTGTGACCTCCCTCCCACAGGATGAGCAATAACCTAGAATTTTAAAATGAAATAACCCCCTTTCTCTCCTAAATTGCTTAGTGTCTGAGTACTTTATCACAGCAGCTTTCTGGACTGAAAGCATCTCAGCAGTGAAAACAATGGCCTGTCCACAAGAAGGTCTGGTCTCTGCTCATGTATTCCTTTGTTTTGAAACAGGTCCTACTTACGTAGCCCAGGCTAGCCCCTCACTCATTTTGTAGCCCATGCCATCGTTGAACTCAAGCCTACCTCAGCTTCCCAAGTGCTGAGACTCTGGTTGGCCTTCCAAGTTTCCATTTTTATAAACATCAAGGAGGCCAATGTTGACATGAGGGACCAAGGAAAGGGTCTCAGGAGAGAAGGTGGGTACAATGACACAAAGAAGAAAATGGTAGGAGTTTGGACTTTGCTCTTGAGTAAAGCAAAAAGACAGGCAAGAGTTAATGTAGAGAACAAAATAAAGGGGGGCCCTGGGGGCCCTGGAGAAAAGTGGGGAAGAAAAGGGGCCTAATGTCCAGCCAGAGTTCCTGTGCTTTGGGCAGGCAGACACAGGCAGAGCTGCCAGACACTTTTCCACAAGGCCCCGGGTGAGCATGCCTGACCCACGTGGCGGGGGTGAAAAAGGGGCAGCCCCCGACCGGGGACCCCAGAGCTACCTTGATAAAGCCCCAGAGTTATAGGAGAGAGGGATGAGGGAAGAAGTTCCTAACACTGACCAGATTGTGCAACAGGTCTTAATGGAGCAGAGGCTCTATGGTTTAAGAGCTTTATTATAGAAATGCAGGGGAAAGAGAGAAGGTAGGAGAGAGAGAGAGAGAAAGAGAGAGAGAGAGAAAGAGAGAGGAGAGAGAGAAGAGGGGAGGGGAGGGGAGGGAAGGGGAGGAGAGGGAAGTGAGAGGTAAAGGAACAAAGGAGTAAGGGTAAGAGAGCGAGGTGGGGGCTGAACACCCCTTTTTATGGTCTTCACTGTTGCTAGATAACTGGGGAGGAGTTTAGTCTGAAGGTCAGAAGCTTGGGCCATTGCTTACATGACTACTGACCATGCTTCTCTTGTGGGGGCTGTGGGAGGTGGTACCTTAGGCAGGGGCTAGAGTTCCAGGAGCATGAGGGAACACCTACCGTGTCATGTAGGTGAATTATGACCATCGGGGTTCAGACTTCAGCTTGACTGGATGCCAGCCTGCAATTCCCCACAAGTTAACAGAGAAATGATACAATGGAAGTTTCAATAGCATCCCTCGGGCTGTCAAGTCAGTAACACACTCAAGAGAGATAAGAGTGATAAGTGAAACCAGGAAGCTATTGGAGTCATCTAGGCAAGAGATGACCCAGCCTTGACCAGGTTGGTGCCAGTGGAGATGGTGAAAAAGCATCCATTGCAGATCTGACCTGAAGACGAAACCAAGAATATTTGCTGACAAAGGGAATGGGAGCCATAGAAGAAGGCGATGGTGACCAGAGAGAGAATAATCAGAAAGTTCTGTAGTTGCCAGGAACCAAGACAATAAAGACTAAAGAAGCAGGTTTGAGAGGGAGAGCCAGAGTTTATTATCGGTTCAGTAATTAAGTTTTGAATGCCTATTAGACACCTAAGTGTATGTGCAGTTAGGTAATCTGGTCTAGAATTCAGGGGAGAAGTTTAGGCTAGAGATACATATATATAAAAGCGGGATTCATTACCATATAGATAGCTGTAAAGCCGGAACAGTGGATGAGCTCATCAAAGGGAGACTTTAATTAGAAGAGATGTCAAAAGTGCCTGAGCCCACGGGCATTCTCACTCGAAGGCGGGGGATGGGAGAGCCTAACTAGAGAACACAATGAGGTAAGAGGAAAACTAGGACTGCCCCTGGGTGTGGAATCCAAAATAAAAATTAAAAAAAAAAAAAGAGTCACTTATCAAAGAATGCTGACCAGTCAAGATGGCTAAGAGCTGAGGGCTGTCCTGCTAATGAGAGTCAGCGCTTACTTCCAGGTGAGCAATTTTTGCTGGAGAAACAGAAGCTGCAACAGTTTGCGATGGGTTCAAAGAAAGAAGGGAGAAATAGACTTTGAGGCGATGAGTGTCGACTTTCAAGGATTTTTACAATAAAGGAAAGTGTGTAGGTGGATTGTGGTATCCGACGGGAGACAAGAATTCAGAAAGGGATTTTATGCTGTGCCAAGGATTGTAGGCATCTCTGCTGTCAGACACCCTGGCCACAGAATATTCCTGTAGGCAAGAGATGGTTTTTAACCATCTTAAAGTGAGACTCCATGGATTTAAGTACTCACAGCATCTGTGCCTGCCTTCCCTCACTGAACAATGTGAGAGCATGAGATGCTTTCGCCTATAAGAAGTGGTGGAGTGTCCGTTCTCAGTGTCCAGTTGCCCGTTCAATTATATTGTTTCACTACAGCTTACATTGATGTAAGAGTTATCTTTATTATATGTGTATGAGTGCTTTGGCCTGCATGTATGACAGTGTGCCACATGCATGCAGAACCCCCAGAAAACAGAAGAAAGCATTGGTTCCTCTAAAACTGTAGCCATAGATAGTTGTGAGGCACCGTGTAGGTGCTCAGATTTGAACCTGGGTCTCTATAAGAGCAGCCAATACTCTTAACTGCTGAGCAATCTCTCCAGCTTCTGTCATTTGTATATGAATCTTCTTTTGACATGTATCTGTGTTTTCAGCTTGGACTCTTCAAAACGATGCTGCTGTGAGCAGACTTGAATATGTTTTCTTGAACAAATTCATGTGTTTGTATTTGTACCATGTTTATTGACTATATCACAGTAGACAGATGTGACCAAATAGTTTTCCAAAGCGTACAAATGAACACCTTACCAGTATCTGATGATAGCTAGTTGCTCTCTGCACAACCCATTTCTCACCTGCTTTATTTTAGCCATGGTCGTGAGTGTGCAGAGGACGGTGTGTCTTTTTCCCACTGGTTTGTAGATGATCTTTGTATCTTCTGGATATATGCATTGTCAAGGATCCCTCCCATCTTTTGATGCTGTCCTTCAATGGACAGGAGTTAGCATTGAACACAATTTCTTTTTATTTCCACATTAGTTCTTCTGAGGATTGCCTCTGATCTGTACGTAAGTCTTGTCTCATTCTCAGATGGAGAAGAAATTCTTCCTCCTCCTCCTTCTCTTCCTCCTCACCACCACCTTCTTCTTCTTCTTCTTCTTCTTCTTCTTCTTCTTCTTCTTCTTCTTCTTCTTCTTCTTCTTCTTCTTCTTCTTCTTCTTCTCCTTCTCCTTCTCCTTCTCCTTCTCCTTCTCCTTCTCCTTCTCCTTCTCCTTCTCCTTCTTCCTATTCCTCCTTCCCTTCCTCCTTCTCCTCCTCCTCTTCTTCTTCCTCCTCCTCCTCTTCTTCCCTAAAAGTTGTATTGTCTGCAATTTTATGACATTAAGGTATTTTCTTATGTAGATATTGAATTGACCAAGAACTATTTTTATTATAATAGCTAATTATTTTAGTTCATTTAACATGTCTAAGGCAAAAACTAAATGTGTCCTATCATCCTAATTATTTTGTACTGCCAAAAAAAAAAACAAAAAACAAAACTCCATTTCTGTCAACTCTTTTTTTCTCTGATTCTTCTTCTACTCTGATCTCCACTTTCCACTGGGCCCAGAAAGGAGATTTATATTCTACATGTTTCCCAGTCCAAGAACCAAAACTATTTTTGGTGTCTGGTGACTGAAGTAGTAACTGAGATGGAAAATAGCAACGTAATGAGATCCTGGCACTCTGGGCCATAGATTACAAATTAGTGGTGAGTCCTCACCATCGCTGCTATGGGTGTGCTTTGGTCCTCTCAGACTCCACTGGAAAGAATGACAGTTTTCCAGTGTGCATACCCATGACCCTCCACAACCCAAATGATTGCCTTCTATGTAAGAACCTGAGAGAAGTAAGGAGAACGATGAGAGACTACCATATTCATAAAACTCATCTCTTTCTGGTTTTAGCTTGTGTTTGATTTCCGTTGGTTTGGTTAGTTGGTATTGTCTTGGTTTTGTTTGTTTGTTTGTTTGTTTTGCTTTTGTTTTTGTTTTTGAGAAATGCTTCTTTATCCCCGGCTGGCCTCAGACTCACTACCTAACTGAGAAGCACATTACACCAACTATCTCTGCACTGGGAAACTGAGACTAGAGCTTTGGGAGTTTAAGGCCAGCCAAGGATTGAGTCACTAAATGAATACAATTCATTATCGTTCTTAATTTGTTGCAAGTCTACACTCTCATATTTAAACACTTTAAATGATCTAAACTTCCCAACAATGTCTTAATCCAACATCTGAGAAAGAAACCCACAAAGGTGAAATAAAGGAAAAGAAACAGCGACCCTGAATCCCCAAGACCTGAATTCAATCCCAAGAATCCACAAAGTAGAAGAAAAAAGCCAAGCCTGGCAAGTCACCCTCTGATTCCCACATGTATACCATGGGCACCGTGTACATTCATGTGTGTACACATGGGCACTGTGTACATTCATGTGTGTAAACCATGGGCACCGTGTACATTCATGTGCTTACCCATAGCATACAACACTCAAAAAAAGGTAAATGAGTGTTAAATGTGAATAATGATAGTAGTTGTCATAGTGATCAATGTTTAGAATTAAAAGTTAAGTAATTGACTTATTCTACAAAAGGAAATGTGAAGAGTTTGAACCTGTACCCCATCTGGACACTAGGGAGCCAAGGGAATCCAGAAGGCATGGTGTGTTACCAGTTTTCTTTCTTTCTTTTTTTTTAATTATTTTTTATTAGATATTTTCTTTATAGACATTTCAAATGCTATCCCAAAAGTTCTCTACACTCTCCCCCCGCCCTGCTCACCTACCCACCCACTCCCACTTCTTGCCCCTGGCATTCCCCTGTACTGGGGCATATAAAGTTTGCTAGACCAAGGGGCCTCTCTTCCCAGTGATGGGCAACTAGGCCATCTTCTACTACATATGCAGCTAGAGATACGAGCTCTGGGGGTACTGGTTAGTTCATATTGTTGCTCTACCTATAGGGTTGCAGACCCGTTCAGCTCCTTGGGTGCTTTCTCTAGGTTCTCTGTTGGGGGCCCTGTGTTCCATCCAATAGATGACTGTGAGCATCCACTTCTGTATTTGCCAGGCACTGGCATAGCCTCATACGACACAGCTATAACAGGGTCCCTTCAAAGCCAAGCGTCTTACAAATAGAACTCCGGAATGTGCTCCATTAAGATAATCAAGACAATTCCATGAAGCACCTTTGAAAAAAAAAAAGCTGACTTAGGAAATATGCATGTTCAGTGTGAATTTGAGATTGCGTCCAGAAGTACAGTCTCCCTTGTCATTAATCCTATAGGGAAAATTACATTGGTGAACTGTTGGTTGTCTGATAAGATTCTAAAATAAAAAATAAAATAAAATAAATCAATAAGAAAGCAATACTTCTCATTTGAGAAAGTAGAAGGTGCAGCAGAAATCAATGAGACATGAGAAGTTCAAAATGAGGTTATTCTGAAGTGAAAATGAACCTTGCAGGCTCTGGAAGGTTCTGTAATCCCCATGTCCTTCAGATGGGGCACTTAAGTAAGTTCCTATTAGACCAGCTATGCTACCAAGGAATGGGCTTTTGCATTTGCACTTGAAATAGAGACAACCACACACATTTACACCATAAGTTTGTTTGAACCATAATCCCAATACTCAAGGAGACAGAGGCAGGAGAATGGAGAGGTCTGGGCCTGGGTATACAGTGAGACTCTGGCAAGAGAGATAGGGGGAAAAGAGGGACAAGGGAAGAGAGAAGGAGCGAGGAAGGGAGGGAGGGAGAGAGTGAGAGAGAGAGAGAAGGATGAGGAGGAAAAGAGGGGGGTGGGAAGAGGGAGAGGAGGATGGGAGAGAGAAATTCCTGACAAGAATCAACTCTGTCAAGTTCAGCTCCCTAGTCTCCCACTGACCATGTGAGCTCAAGATCTCTAAAACGCACTGTGTCTATTTCTGTCATTTGTGAGAAGGAATTATAGTTGGGGTTAGTTAGTGCTTACTCAGGGCTGCTGTGTTCCAAGGCATGGACTCCATCTGCTCTACTATAGCAACCTTTACTGAAACCTGCTTTTTACCTCCCAAAAAAAACGTGAATGTGGAGAGTCGCTGAGGTGTGACGTGCTGCTCAGCCCCACCACCTTGTGTCTGCGACATACTAGCTGCTCCAATGACTATTGCTTTCTCTTCCCAGGGTTTCTGTTACGCTAGAGCAGTGGTTCTCAACCTTCCTAATGCTTGTGACCCTTTAATACAGTTCTTCACCTTGTAGTGACCACCCCAACCATAAAATTATTTTCGTTGCTGCTTCGTAACTGTAATTTTGCTATTGCTCTAAATCATAAAGTAAATGTCTGTGTTTTCTGATGGCCTTAGGCAGCTCCTGTGAAAGGGTCATTTGGCCCCCAGTGTGGCCATGACCCACAGGTTGAAAAAAACAATGCTCTAAAGCTTCCCTACCAGTGATTTTTTTTTGGTAACGAGGACAAAGCTAGCCACACCCCACCAGGGAGCTGTGAGACAAGTTGCAGTTCTATTACTGGACTGTTTGTGTAAGCATCCTTACAGGGCTGGGACTTAACTCTTAAAATAATTACCTCTTTAGCTCCTCAGACTCTATAAATTAGTTATAAAAACGGCTACTCCCAAATGATGCCTATAAAATGCATTATTCCCAGGAGAATGGCGCCATATAGATGAAGCATAACTCTTGTTCTATTGGGGGGGGGTGTTATTAGAGTCAACCTTTTCATGCGTGTGGTGTGTGGAGACATGGTGATCCTCCTAGGCTCAGCACTAGAACCAGACACTACTCCTGAACTCTCTCCTGGTGTAAGCCAGCTTCCTTCCAAACATACTACCATAGGATTCCTTTGGGATTCACTTCAGAAAGAGACATCTACACCTTTGCCACTTCAGAGCCTTCACCTGGAGTATCACCTGGGGAGCCATTGGCTTCCCCGGAGTCACTGGAGCTTCCTTCTCACCTTTTGCTATACCCTCTACAAAGCTTTGATTTGAGGTCACTTCCTAGTCCTCAAATTGACATCTGCTTTCTTATGTAGTTAGCCTACCTTTGAGAGGAAGTAGATGAGTCTCAGGAGCTTGCGTGACTGTCTTCATCCCTACTCTCTTCATCGCTATTAGACATGCTTTGAAGCTGGAAGGATGGTCCGATTGGTAAGAGCCTTGAGGACCAGAATTCACATAGCCAGCATCCACTTAAGAAGTGACTGTCCACACCTGTGACTCTAGCCTTTGGGCCAAGGAAACGGGCAGATTAGAGAACTCACTGGCTGGCCAGCCAGCCTAGCCAAAACTGGGAGCTCCCAGTCCAGTGAGCAACCTTGAATAAAGGCAATGCAGAGAACAACAGAGGGAAACACCCAAGTTCTTTGGCCTCCACGCGTGCTTAAGTGAGTGCATGCACACAACCTCACATGTGTGTAACTAACATGCACACAAAGATTCTGTGTAAGGCTCAGCACAACCTTGCACACTTTTAAATCCCCGAGCTTAAGAGGGAGAGACAGGCTGATTGATCTCTGTGAATTTGAGGCCAGCCAGTCAGATCTACAAAGTAAGCAGGTTAGACCTAATATGTGATAAGAACATAGCTAAAAACAAGAGAAAAGAGACAACTAACACTGTAGATCAATTGGGCCTTAACATAATGTCATCCCTAAAGGTTTGGCTTAGTCCTGATTTAAAATTGCCTGGCATTGTATCAGGCATTTTATTTTCTTGTTTCTTTCCTGAATCCTTATATATCTTAAGGGGAAAGGCACTTCCCTTTTCTATCCTACACCACTGTAGGACTTTCAGATCTTTGATAAGTGTGGTAATTCATCTTCTTCCCCTGCTTCAACATCTGAGTTAGCTACCTACAGAATGTTCTGGAAGAGAGAACACAGAAAAGAAATTAAAAACCTGCAATAAACCTAAAATTAGTTGTCTTTCTGCCCTCACAAGACACAAGACCCTTAGTCATGAAGTTGTTTCCTCTGAATTGTAATTATTTCAAGCAATATATGAAGGGTAGACCTTGAAGTTGATGCTCTGTGAAAATGACTGAGAGTCCCACCCTCTGGTGATATCCCTTCAACATTGGACGCTGGCAGTACAGTGTTAGCTCACTCTGTCACATCCAGAAAGACACTGTGGGCTGGCTTTGTGAAATCAATAATGCATGCCCATTAAGATCTCATTCCTAGGGCACATAAGTTCTGTGTATTCCTAATCACTGTGGGAGACTGTTGATGAATCCTCTTTTCAGTGACCAAGATTGGCTTCACTATGTTCCCCTCATCAAACCTAAAGCATAAAAAAACTCTTCCTCTAGGTTTTTAATCCAATTAATAATGGAATGAGATAAGAGAATGCTAACAAGATGAAGAATGAAATCTTGATTTAGACCATCTCGTTCATGTTTCAGACAGAGCAATTCATTGTTTCAAAAATTCAGGCTTGGACAAAGCTACAACAGAAGTTCTCGAGTCCTGGAATCAACCTGAACCCTAAATCCACAGGCACAGGCCACATGTTCTTTACTAAATTTCTCCTACAACCCAGGCGATATTCCAAGATATTTTATGCATATTAGCTCTTAATGCTTATTGAAAAGTCAGAATATAGGAATTACCACATAGGAATTATTTCCCTGTTTTTACAAAATCTCTCCTTTGAGGGATCCATTTCCCCCAAATTCCCATGGATAATTCAACAACGGAGCCAAGATTTAAATCTCTGTATATACAAACTCCAAAGCAAACCATATTACATTTCAGTGCCTCTTTTTAGCTCTTGGAAAACTAGTTTGTCCCATGAAACACATTCGATTCCTCTGTGAGAAACAAACAAACCAATCAAACCTTCAACTCAGGAGATGCTGCTTGGTTTTAACCCTGAGCTCCGTAGCAGTAAAACCCCTGGGTTTTCCAGGGCCACATGTCACCATTCCTTCTGATCCACAACACAATGAAGATGCAGATATATATATACGTATCTGTGCTATTCATAGTTGAATAATAAATTTCACAGAAAATTCTAGACCCCATTTCCTATTTCCATGACCTCTACGACGCAAAGAGGAGTTTGTGCTGCCCTCAACATTATGATAATAAATTAGACTCTCCTATCAACCGCCATAACCACAGGGTCACTCTCAGGAAAAACAGGACTCTAAGACTCTTGAGTTCATTTCCTGAGGGCTGTGGGGATTTGGGGGCTGCAATCGGAAGCAGATAGATGACCAGGGAGAAGGTCATCCATGTGCCTCTCTGACAGAAATAATGCCCACTCAGGGTTGCTTTGCTGAGGACTTGACTTGAGTTTTAAAAGCAACTGTGAAGCAGCAGTTGTTTATCTTCGACTCTCCACTGAGGAGGATCAAAAGGAGGCTTATCAGTCTGGACTAGAGACAGTTTATTTCCATTTCAGAACAAAAGACAAAAGATCCTAGGGTCTTTCCCTTGCTTGGCAGTTCCTGTCCTTTCCCCCTCCCTTTCCTGATGGGCAGTGATAGCCTGGTAATTAATCTGTGTATTTTAAGCATGAAAATCAATTTCTGGAACTTGTCTCATTTATATCACAACAAGAAAAAAAAAAAAAAAAGAAAATAGCTTCCATTTGCTGTTGAAGGTAAAAACTACTTGAAAGGACATCTTGAGGTGTTGTTCCTGATACCTGAAGGTCCAGTGAACTGAAGGCATCAGGACAGAGTGTAAGTGTGGACCCAGAGCTTAGAGAACTTCACATTGGGAAAGACTATGAACCACTCCTGGCATTTACATTTGGAAGTTATAAGAGCCTTAGCAAGAGGCCATTCTGATCTCAGACCCACTTGACCACTCAAACTCTCACCAATAGGGCTCTTAAGTCTTAGTTGTAGCCTTACAGAAAGAGAAGGGAGTTCAGGTAGCAGAGCGGAGGCCAGCAGCTCTTGCTTGCCCCCAATCCCATCACCAGAGTCTGATGTCAACCAAGATGAGCTGTATACTCGGTCTTTCTCAATCAGAAAATGATAAAATTAAATAATGAAACAAAGCACATGCATGCAGACACACACAGAGAGAGAGAGAGAGAGAGAGAATGGGGGAGATACAGTATAGCACTGTCCTTTAAAGAGTCTAGATCCCAGATAATCTCTAGTCTGATTGTTTCCTTTTGAACATGTAATTTCCCTTAAGACATGGAAAAAAAATAATTGTATTTACAAGACAATGAAAGCACATACAAAGTACACAAGGTGAATGGTACTATGCAGACATCAGCATCGGCTATAGAAGGCCACAGTGTTTGACTTACATGCTCTAAAACGGGTTGGTTTTTATTTTAAAATCACAGTTCTGAGGAAGGTAAGCCTAAGCTACAAGTTACAGCTTACAATAGTCCACTCAGGACTCTGGCTGTCACGCTAATACTATTTCAGGGGACTTTCACTAGAGGACAGCCACCAGTTCAACACCAACTGCTTTTAGAAATTCATTTTTGTGTCTGCCCTGATGATTACCAGCTAGGTAAAATCTTGGCCACGCTAAGGATCTCTACTGTGACTGCAAGCATCTTCAGTCAGCCACAGATACCCAGAAGATAAAATACAGGGATCCGTCCCATAATCAGCTTCTAAACGCTGACACCATTGCATACACTAGCAAGATCTTGCTGAAAGGACCCAAATATAGCTGTCTCTTGTGAGACGATGCCGGGGCCTAGCAAACACAGGAGTGGATGTTCACAGTCAGCTATTGGATGTATCACAGGGCTCCCAATGGAGAAGCTAGAGAAAGTACCCAAGGAGCTAAAGGGATCTGCAACCCTATTGTTGGAACAACATGATGTACTAACCAGAACCCTGGAGCTCTTGTCTCTAGCTGCATATGTATCGAAAGATGGCCTAGTCGGCCATCAATGGAAAGAGAGGCCCATTGGACTTGCAAACTTTATATGCCCCAATATAGGGGAATGCCAGGGCCAAAAGAATGGGAATGGGTGGGTAGGGAAGTGGGGGGCGCTATGGGGGACTCTTGGGATAGTATTGGAAATGTAATTGAGGAAAATATGTAATAAAAATATTAAAAAAAAAAAATACCCAGGTTTCTCCAGTGAGGAGTCATTCAGCTAGAATCCATAATCCTCTGGGGACTGGAGATAAAGGGTCTCAGCTAAATGCATGGGGTCTGGGTGACACAGAGAATATGTGGAGCTCTCCTCTACTCAGAGTCTCTTACTAAAGAGCCCCCCAAATCCCTTATATGAGGATTAAATTCCTTTGCAACCTTTAAGAAAAAAAGTCTTGCCCAATTAGACTTAAGAACACAGGAAATGTTAAGGCACAAGGGAGGCTTTAGCAAAGACCACTAAGCTGCCCTCCCTGGCTTTTTACCCACTTAGCTTCTTTTGTAACCATTTTTTTTTCCAGTATTATCTTCTTATTGACTATTTGCCCTCAGATGCTAGGAGGCCTTCCACTTGGGTAGGTCTTTTGTTTGTTTCCTCTAGTTGTGGACCAGCTCCTTCCAGTTTTCCTATCCATTCAGACCTCAATTTATTTTCCGGAATGGGTTTCATTGAAAGAAGGTAAGCAAATTTCTCCACCTTGTTCATTTTTCAGCAGCCAGTGAGTGATCTCTATCTGTGGGCTCCACGGCCATCACTAACAGTTAGTGGGGAAGGACGGTACATGAACAGGACTCTGTTTACTGTGGCTTTTATGAAAGAGAGAGAGATTTGACCAGCATGTAGAGATCTTACGTACCTGCCACTTCAGCTACGTTTCTCTAAAGATGATAGCTATAGCAAGTAAAAGATTTTCTTCCCTACCCCTGGCAACAGTTCTTCCTCTACTACAGCTGTAGGCTATTTCAGTGCATTATGAAAACATATAAACAAACTGGGCAGTGGTGATCCAAGCCTTTACTCCTAGCACTTAGGAGACAGAGGCAGGTGGATCTCTGAGTTAGACACCAGCCTGGTGTACAAGTTCCAAGACAGTTGAGGCTACACAGAGAAATGTTGTCTTGGAAAACAGCCAACCAAACAGTCACCACCAACAATAACATATAAACAACTTTGCCCTTGGTCAATCCGATAGAGTCCTTTGGGAGCATAACACATACCAAAGCTCTGAAGAGATGTCTCTGAGTTGAAAGATAATTCTGAAAAGAGCTAAGAGCTTTTTCTTTGCTGAAAAGTAGGAATGTCTTCCATTTTTATCCCTTGTCCCCTCCATAAGGGTAAATGTTTTTCAACTAAGTTACACATTTCTGGATATCTGTGGCCCCGTGTCCAGATATCTTCATCTGAATGAGATCTGGTGAGAATCAATGCTACAGGAACTTAACTTCCAAAAGGAAAGCCATAAATATGCTAGGAAGCCACAGGAAGAGATCGGTCATGTTACCCAACACCAACCCAACTGGCTTAAATGATGGATGAGATCCGTGTACACTGAGCTATACACACGTCATGACCTTGCTGGCTCTCTCCCAAGACTGCTTCTTCAGAAACAATAGCCACCTTGGTCTAAATGTGACACACATCATCCCACCCTGTGCTTTCCACACAACCATAATGCATCGCTGCTTGTCCCTCCCTACCCTACTCCATAGCTACAGGGCAAAGCCATCCGATAGAGCTCTCATGGGCTCTTAGTTGATTCAGCTGACTTAAGGTTTCCTCCTAGAGTCTCTATCAGCTTAAACTGGCAGATCTAGTATAAGGACATTCCCACACATCTCTACAAGTGTCTCTTGATCCTCAGTGCTTTCTGGAAGATCTTAGAAGCAGTAATCAACACTAGGTCAATTAGGTTCTTTTCTCAGAGTTTTGATTGCCTAATTACATGATTCACCAAACAATCTGATGTTAACTAAATAGTAAAATATATTATAAATGTATGAAGTAAAATTCTTGGTAAGCATTTCACTTTTAACTATTGCTACTAAATGTGGCTATCTTATAGGAATGCTTGCTAAGACTAAAATCACCTGCTATTCAACTGTCTATCAACCTTCCTGCATCTGTCTCTAGAGACCCCTTAGAGTCAGACTCGGGGTAGGTACAAGATTTAATCTCATGAATGACAATCTTGCTAGGGAAAGGTCTACCAGTTTGATAACAACCAGAGACTTCCCAAAGCCTGCTGTTTAAAATCTATAGTCTCCACTACTTAGTGATCAAGACAGTAACGGCTGTGATATTCTTCGAGTTTCAAAATCATTTCAGCTCCTCTGCTTGGGCCATTGACTGATGCCTTGGGATGTTTCTGTTGTGTATGAAGTTGGCCCCATAACAAACACTGCAGCATTTGTTGGATAAAAGATCTTCCTATCTATGTAGCTACCTGGCAGCCATTTCCAGCCTCTTAGATATAAATTACTTCAAACAGAAACAATTTTCAAAATGCCCATAGGACCATACCTATATTTTTATTATCCATGTCATCTGAAATATGATACTAAAAAAGTTGCTGTAAATTTTTTATACCTTGAAAGTAACATGTATCTTCTTGTCACAGGACTTTGACATGTGTATTAATAGCCATGTAAATAGGTGAGGTCTTTGGTTTCTTCTATCTGTAAATGTGATAGGTATTGATTTATAGATCTGTTCTAAGAAGCATGATGCTGCTCACATCTGTGGGACATCCCTTGTCCACAAGTTAAGAAGCCTAGCATTTAAAAAAAATTTTAAAAATTAAAAAAAAAGAAGCCTAGCATTGCCTTGTGTGTTCTTTTACTTCAGTTGATATCTGCCAGTACAAGATTACTAAGTGAAACGTTTCCATAGCAACATGGCCACATAATCCAGTCAGCCCCAAGGCAAGAGGCTCATGGGTAGGGATGGTGGGTTAGGGTGAGACTCGAGAACAAGGTGTTGGTTCTTTGGGAGAGGCCTCACGGGTGTTAAGAGATCTCTCTGACCCTGCTCCGTTCACAACTGCTGTTAGAACTCTTGGCTTTACTGTCAGAACGGTCACTGTACCAGACTTCTCAAAAATTGCATCATCTACATTAGTACAGATAGACAGATGTCAGATTAGATGGGGATACATGTACAATAACCCATTGTTCAGGTCCATTTTTCCCTACCCCAAAACCCCAGATCCACTGCCCTTCCTTCAGACAGTGGCTCCGTAAATATTAAAAGGTGCTGACTGTCCACAGATCCCTTCTTTCCCCCCAGATTAAAAACCCTCTATTCTAACAGAGTTGAGCCGTCTCTGGTTTCAAGTCGTTCGTTCTGAATGTCTTACTGATGAGAGGGGTAAGGAGAGAGAATGCAGGGAGGAGTCCACAAGGCATCACTTACCCTCTAAGGTGAGACAAACTGGAGACGGTCCGCCCAGCATTCCAGGGTGGCAGCACCCTGAACACCACACGGAGACGATGAGAAACATTTCAAGGCTCTAAATCAAGCCGGGACAGGTCCAGGAACACTCTCTGAGTCAAAAGGCATTTGGTCCACTCATCAGAGTCATTCTTTATGACTCAAAGGTTTATGGCTTAAAGCTAGCATTACCGTGTTGTGATCGCCTATCTGCCTTTGCGGAGGGGGGGGGGGTTCCACTCCTTCTTTCATTCCTTCCCTTCTTCCTTTATGCCATTTCTTCTTCAGATTCGCACACCAGATGGACTAACTTTGCAATCCCTGTACATCAGTGAAACCCCCCACCTCCACCCCCATGGTCCCGTGGGAGGCACACATTGCTCTGAGTGTCGCTGAGAAAACAGTAGAATCCGTGTGTGGGGTCCGTTGTACAGGATGGGTGCCAGCTCACCCAAGAAAGTTATTATGTGAGAGTCATGGTGTAGGAAGGAAAGCCCCTGTCTGGGTTGATAATTGAGGCACAACACCCTTAGGTTGCATAATAAGTAAACAAAAGAGGGGGTGTTGAATGAGGTGGTGCCTCAAGCAAGGGAGTTCTTAGACTTCATGTTGGGGCACAGAGCACAGACAGCCGACTAAGTCCCTTCTCCACCCATTGGAAGACCTGAAAGCGAGAATATGCAGCCGTCTGGGTCTGGCCATCTTACAGGGAGGCCGACATTATGGCATGGGGAATGTGACCCGGTCTTGAGTCTCTTAGGTAGCTAGCTAGCATCGCTAGCTCACAAGGGGACTGCTCGGAATGCCCAATTGCTTCCCCTGGCAGAGTTCACTCCGGAGTTTCTATGACTTAGTAAGAACTGCGGAACCAAAGCTCAAGGGTGATGCACACGTGAGAACTTTCTGCTTCCACCCCTACAGTCTTTTGGGCTCCTGCCACGGTGCTGGTATTTGATTAAGAGGCCTAGGAGGGAAATCAGCCGCACATGGGCAGATCACAGAACACTCTCCACTTTGGAATCATGGAGTGGAATTCGAATCTGAAGCCAAAACTCCTATCTGTGACTGCTTCGCTAATTACCCAAATTTCCTTGCTACGTTCTGCAGCTGTCTATATGAGTAGAGCCCTGGCTCTCCGAGAGGTACTTCACAATACAGGCCCAGGCATTTGTGAGCTGCGACTCTGATCAATTTCAGAGCTAGGACAGGTTGGGTAAGCTGGGTTCCCTGATTTATTACACATTTTCAGAATATGAAATTGAACAGCTGCCCCACGATCTGAAGTGTCAGAGAAACGAGGGTGACAGAGACACTGGACTGAGGAATGTGGGGGTGGGGAGTGAGGGTTCATGCGCATGCGCACACGTTCCCTGTCAGGACTAACGCTGGTATCAAAGGGAATTGAGAAACTTTAAGAGGATTTGGGGAGAAAAGTTAAAGGAAAATGTGTGCGTTTCCGACGTTCCAGATTTCTCTACTAAAAACACAACTGAATTTAAATATCTTACAAAAATATTGTTTGACCTGAGAAGGATCAGTTGGATATTATGGGATGCATTTCTCCTACACTTTACCTCAATTGCCTAACTCTTGTCTGGCTTTAACATCCGTGGTTTGCAGTAAGAATGAAGATAGAGGTGCTGTTGGATACCTAGCGTTTCCCCAGTAAATACACAAATTATTTAACGCAACTGTTCCTCTGTTAGACTGTAAGCTGGGTGGCTATTCTATGTAGAGGAAATGAATTTGGGGGAAATAGTGTTTGGTTGTTGTTACTGTTGTTTATTACTTTCCTTTTAATGGAACTATGAATAAGTCTGGTTAAGCGTGTCGCCCATGAATGTTGAACTTAACAAAAGCTAAAGTCCCTCTTGATGTTATGTGGCGATTGGGTAGGGGACCTTCGAGACCCTATTATGGCTAAAAACATGAAAGACATTTTATAGGACACACTGATAAACCAATAAAAATGTGACTTCTTGGCATGTAGGAAAAAAGGATAACTTGGGTTTCTTTCAGTGAAATATTCGAAGGCTTTTCATTTTAAACAAAGCCCAGCTGGATTGTCTGCACCAGTTCCAAGCTCTGAAATATTCCCATGATATCTAGTTTCAAAAATTTCTCCTATTGTAAATGGATGGGTAAACCGTAAAACTAAGGGATGTTTCCCTCTTTACTGTTTATTTTTTTAATAAAGCATACTTTTGAGCTTAAAAAAATGAAAGGAAATATAAAGTTGTCTGGTGGAAAAGAAATATAATTATAATCCCAAATGAAATACAAATGATAAAATCAAAAAATGTCAGAGAGTCTCTAAGAATAGACACTTGGTAGAACTGGAACGTAGTCACGTGGTTGTCAGTTATGTTTTGGAGCTCAAAATAAGATTATTGAAAAATCTTTTTGTCGAGACTGCATTAGTTAGGGAAGCAGAAACCGGCCTGAGTAGGACCACAGGCCTCATCCGGCTGGATCAGCGCCGGGGTAGCGGGAGCGCAGGGTTGCCTGACACCCGCCAGCTACCCACAACCCCCGCCGCAGGATTTTGGGACTGCTGGTGAGTGGAACACAGCTTCTGCTCCAATCCAATTGCGCGGGACCTGAGACTGCATTAGTTAGGGAAGCAGAAACCGGCCTGAGTAGGGCCACAGGCCTCACCCGGCCGGATCAGCGCCAGGGTAGCGGGAGCGCAGGGTTGCCTGACACCCGCCAGCTACCCACGACCCCCGCCGCAGGATTTTGGGACTGCTGGTGAGTGGAACACAGCTTCTGCTCCAATCCAATTGCGCGGGACCTGAGACTGCATTAGTTAGGGAAGCAGAAACCGGCCTGAGTAGGGCCACAGGCCTCACCCGGCCGGATCAGCGCCAGGGTAGCGGGAGCGCAGGGTTGCCTGACACCCGCCAGCTACCCACGACCCCCGCCGCAGGATTTTGGGACTGCTGGTGAGTGGAACACAGCTTCTGCTCCAGTCCAATCACGCGGGACCTGAGACTGCTCTGGTTGGGGAGAGAGAAATCCAGCCTACATAGGGCCACAAGCCTCTTCCGGTCAGAAAAGCACCAGGGCAGCTGGGACGCAGGGTCTGCTGACACTCGCCAACTGCCCACAACACCCGCCACAGGATCTTAAGACTTCTGGTGAGGGGAGCACAGCTTCTGCTCCAATCCAATTGCGCGGGACCTGAGACTGCATTAGTTAGGGAAGCAGAAACCAGCCTGAGTAGGGCCGCAGGCCTCACCCGGCCGGATCAGCGCCAGGGTAGCGGGAGCGCAGGGTTGCCTGACACCCGCCAGCTACCCACGACCCCCGCCGCAGGATTTTGGGACTGCTGGTGAGTGGAACACAGCTTCTGCTCCAGTCCAATCACGCGGGACCTGAGACTGCTCTGGTTGGGGAGAGAGAAATCCGGCCCACACAGGGCCACAACCCTCTTCCGGTCAGAAAAGCACCTGAGCAGCTGGGGCGCAGGGTCTGCTGACACTCGCCAACTGCCCACAACACCCGCCACAGGATCTTAAGACTTCTGGTGAGGGGAGCACAGCTTCTGCTCCAATCCAATTGCGCGGGACCTGAGACTGCATTAGTTAGGGAAGCAGAAACCGGCCTGAGTAGGACCACAGGCCTCATCCGGCTGGATCAGCGCCGGGGTAGCGGGAGCGCAGGGTTGCCTGACACCCGCCAGCTACCCACGACCCCCGCCGCAGGATTTTGGGACTGCTGGTGAGTGGAACACAGCTTCTGCTCCAATCCAATTGCGCGGGACCTGAGACTGCATTAGTTAGGGAAGCAGAAACCGGCCTGAGTAGGGCCACAGGCCTCACCCGGCCGGATCAGCGCCAGGGTAGCGGGAGCGCAGGGTTGCCTGACACCCGCCAGCTACCCACGACCCCCGCCGCAGGATTTTGGGACTGCTGGTGAGTGGAACACAGCTTCTGCTCCAGTCCAATCACGCGGGACCTGAGACTGCTCTGGTTGGGGAGAGAGAAATCCGGCCCACACAGGGCCACAAGCCTCTTCCGGTCAGAAAAGCACCTGAGCAGCTGGGGCGCAGGGTCTGCTGACACTCGCCAACTGCCCACAACACCCGCCACAGGATCTTAAGACTTCTGGTGAGGGGAGCACAGCTTCTGCTCCAATCCAATTGCGCGGGACCTGAGACTGCATTAGTTAGGGAAGCAGAAACCAGCCTGAGTAGGGCCGCAGGCCTCACCCGGCCGGATCAGCGCCAGGGTAGCGGGAGCGCAGGGTTGCCTGACACCCGCCAGCTACCCACGACCCCCGCCGCAGGATTTTGGGACTGCTGGTGAGTGGAACACAGCTTCTGCTCCAGTCCAATCACGCAGGACCTGAGACTGCTCTGGTTGGGGAGAGAGAAATCCGGCCCACACAGGGCCACAACCCTCTTCCGGTCAGAAAAGCACCTGAGCAGCTGGGGCGCAGGGTCTGCTGACACTCGCCAACTGCCCACAACACCCGCCACAGGATCTTAAGACTTCTGGTGAGGGGAGCACAGCTTCTGCTCCAATCCAATTGCGCGGGACCTGAGACTGCATTAGTTAGGGAAGCAGAAACCGGCCTGAGTAGGACCACAGGCCTCATCCGGCTGGATCAGCGCCGGGGTAGCGGGAGCGCAGGGTTGCCTGACACCCGCCAGCTACCCACGACCCCCGCCGCAGGATTTTGGGACTGCTGGTGAGTGGAACACAGCTTCTGCTCCAATCCAATTGCGCGGGACCTGAGACTGCATTAGTTAGGGAAGCAGAAACCGGCCTGAGTAGGGCCACAGGCCTCACCCGGCCGGATCAGCGCCAGGGTAGCGGGAGCGCAGGGTTGCCTGACACCCGCCAGCTACCCACGACCCCCGCCGCAGGATTTTGGGACTGCTGGTGAGTGGAACACAGCTTCTGCTCCAGTCCAATCACGCGGGACCTGAGACTGCTCTGGTTGGGGAGAGAGAAATCCGGCCCACACAGGGCCACAAGCCTCTTCCGGTCAGAAAAGCACCTGAGCAGCTGGGGCGCAGGGTCTGCTGACACTCGCCAACTGCCCACAACACCCGCCACAGGATCTTAAGACTTCTGGTGAGGGGAGCACAGCTTCTGCTCCAATCCAATTGCGCGGGACCTGAGACTGCATTAGTTAGGGAAGCAGAAACCAGCCTGAGTAGGGCCGCAGGCCTCACCCGGCCGGATCAGCGCCAGGGTAGCGGGAGCGCAGGGTTGCCTGACACCCGCCAGCTACCCACGACCCCCGCCGCAGGATTTTGGGACTGCTGGTGAGTGGAACACAGCTTCTGCTCCAATCTTTAAATAGTGACAACGATAACAACTAACCCCAGAGATTACCAGATGGCGAAAGGTAAACGTAATAATCTTACTAACAGAAACCAAGACCACTCACCATCATCAGAACCCAGCACCCCCACTTCACCCAGTCCAGGGCACCCCAACACACCGGAAAAGCTAGACACGGATTTAAAAGCATATCTCCTGATGATGATAGAGGACTTCAAGAAGGACGTTAATAACACACTTAAAGAAATGCAGGAGAACACTGCTAAAAAGGAAGAAGACAATAAAGAGGAAGCACAAAAATCCCTTAAAGAATTGCAGGAGAACACTGCTAAAGAGTTACAAATCCTTAAAGAAAAACATGATAACATAATCAAACAGGTAGAAGTCCTTACAGAAAAACAGGAAAACACATCCAAACAGATGATGGAAATGAACAAAACCATACTAGACCTAAAAAGGGAAGTAGACACAATAAAGAAAACCCAAAATGAGGCAACACTGGAGATAGAAACCCTAGGAAAGAAATCTGGAACCATAGATGCAAGCATCAGCAACAGAATACAAGAGATGGAAGAGAGAATCTCAGGTGCAGAAGATTCCATAGAGAACATCGGCACAACAATCAAGGAAAATGGAAAATGCAAAAAGATCCTAACTCAAAACATCCAAGAAATACAGGACATAATGAGAAGACCAAACCTACGGATAATAGGAGTGGATGAGAATGAAGATTTTCAACTCAAAGGACCAGCAAACATCTTCAACAAAATTATAGAAGAAAACTTCCCAAATCTAAAGAAAGAGATGCCCATGAACATACAAGAAGCCTACAGAACTCCAAATAGACTGGATCAGAAAAGAAATACCTCCCGACACATAATAATCAGAGCAACAAATGCTCTAAATAAAGATAGAATACTAAAAGCAGTAAGAGAAAAAGGCCAAGTAACATATAAAGGCAAGCCTATCAGAATTACACCAGATTTTTCACCAGAGACTATGAAAGCCAGAAGATCCTGGACAGATGTTATACAGACACTAAAAGAACACAAATTCCAGCCCAGGCTACTATACCCAGCCAAACTCTCAATTAACATAGATGGAGAAACCAAAGTATTCCACGACAAAACCAAATTCACACATTATCTCTCTACGAATCCAGCCCTTCAAAGGATAATAACAGAAAAAAACCAATACAAGGACAGGAACCACGCCCTAGAAACAACAAGAAGGTAATCCCTCAACAAACCTAAAAGAAGACAGCCACAAGAACAAAATGCCAACTTTAACATCAAAAATAACAGGAAACACCAATTTCTTTTCCTTAATATCTCTTAATATCAATGGACTCAACTCCCCGATAAAAAGACATAGACTAACAAACTGGCTACACAAACAAGACCCAACATTTTGCTGCTTACAGGAAACTCATCTCAGAGAAAAGGATAGACACTACCTCAGAATGAAAGGCTGGAAAACAATTCTCCAAGCAAATGGCGTGAAGAAACAAGCTGGAGTAGCCATTCTAATATCTGATAAGATTGACTTCCAACCCAAAGTCATTAAAAAAGACAGGGAGGGACACTTCATACTCATCAAAGGTAAAATCCTCCAAGAGGAACTATCAATCCTGAATATCTATGCTCCAAATACAAAGGCAGCCACATTCATTAAAGAAACTTTAGTAAATCTCAAAGCACACATTGCACCTCATACAATAATAGTGGGAGACTTCAACACACCACTTTCACCAATGGACAGATCATGGAAACAGAAACTAAACAGGGACACAGTGAAACTAAGAGAAATTATGAATCAAATGGATCTGGCAGATATCTACAGAACATTCTATCCTAAAACAAAAGGATATACCTTCTTCTCAGCACCTCATGGTACCTTCTCCAAAATTGACCACATAATTGGTCA
The DNA here is from genome assembly GCF_978045245.1 of Mus caroli. Lineage (NCBI taxonomy): Eukaryota > Metazoa > Chordata > Mammalia > Rodentia > Muridae > Mus > Mus caroli. The sequence continues at coordinate 93,446,781 of NW_028227265.1, forward strand.
CAAAACAGGCCTCAACAGATATAAAAATATTGAAATTGTCCCATGCATCCTATCAGATCACCATGGACTAAGGCTGATCTTCAATAACAAAATAAATAATAGAAAGCCAACCTTCACGTGGAAACTGAACAACACTCTTCTCAATGATACCTTGGTCAAGGAAGGAATAAAGAAAGAAATTAAGGACTTTTTAGAGTTCAATGAAAATGAAGCCACAACATACCCAAACTTATGGGACGCAATGAAAGCATTTTTAAGAGGAAAACTCATAGCTCTGAGTGCCTCCAAAAGGAAACTAGAGAGAGCACACATTAGCAGCTTGACAACACACCTAAAAGCACTAGAACAAAAGGAAGCAAATTCACCCAAGAGGAGTAGACGGCAGGAAATAATCAAACTCAGGGGTGAAATCAACCAAGTAGAAACAAGAAAAACTATTCAAAGAATCAACCAATCAAGGAGCTGGTTCTTTGAGAAAATCAACAAGATAGATAAACCCTTAGCCAGACTCACTAGAGGGCACAGGGAAAGCATCCTAATTAACAAAATCAGAAATGAAAAAGGAGACATAACAACAGATCCTGAAGACATCCAAAACACCATCAGATCCTTCTACCAAAGGCTATACTCAACAAAACTGGAGAACCTGGATGAAATGGACAAGTTCCTAGACAGATACCAGGTACCAAAGTTGAATCAAGATCAGGTTAATGATCTAAACAGCCCTATATCCCCCAAAGAAATAGAAGCAGTCATTAATAGTCTCCCAACTAAAAAAAGCCCAGGACCAGATGGGTTTAGTGCAGAGTTCTATCAGACCTTCAAAGAAGATCTAATCCCAGTTCTTCACAAACTATTCCACAAAATAGAAACAGAAGGTACTCTACCCAACTCATTCTATGAAGCCACAATTACTCTGATACCTAAACCACAAAAAGACCCAACAAAGATAGAAAACTTCAGACCAATATCCCTTATGAATATTGATGCAAAAATCCTCAATAAAGTTCTTGCTAACCGAATCCAAGAACACATCAAAACAATCATCCATCCTGACCAAGTAGGTTTCATCCCAGGGATGCAGGGATGGTTCAATATACGGAAATCCATCAACGTAATCCAGTATATAAACAAACTCAAAGATAAAAACCACATGGTCATCTCCTTAGATGCGGAAAAAGCATTTGACAAGATCCAACACCCATTCATGATAAAAGTCTTGGAAAGATCAGGAATTCAAGGCCCATACCTAAACATGATAAAAGCAATCTACAGCAAACCAGTAGCCAACATCAAAGTAAATGGTGAGAAGCTTGAAGCAATCCCTCTAAAATCAGGGACTAGACAAGGCTGTCCACTTTCTCCATACCTATTCAACATTGTACTTGAAGTCCTAGCCAGAGCAATTCGACAACAAAAGGAGATCAAAGGGATACAAATTGGAAAAGATGAAGTCAAAATATCACTTTTTGCAGATGATATGATAGTATATATAAGTGACCCTAAAAATTCCACCAGAGAACTCCTAAGCCTGATAAACAGCTTCGGTGAAGTAGCTGGATATAAAATTAACTCAAACAAATCAATGGCCTTTCTCTACACAAAGAATAAACAGGCTGAGAAAGAAATTAGGGAAACAACACCCTTCTCAATAGTCACAAATAATATAAAATATCTTGGTGTGACTCTAACTAAGGAAGTGAAAGATCTGTATAATAAAAACTTCAAGTCTCTGAAGAAAGAAATTATAGAAGATCTCAGAAGATGGAAAGATCTCCCATGCTCATGGATTGGCAGGATCAACATTGTAAAAATGGCTATCTTGCCAAAAGCAATCTACAGATTCAATGCAATCCCCATCAAAATTCCAAATCAATTCTTCAACGAATTAGAAAGTGCAATCTGCAAATTCATCTGGAATAACAAAAAACCTAGGATAGCAAAAACTCTTCTCAAGGATAAAAGAACCTCTGGTGGAATCACCATGCCGGACCTAAAGCTCTACTACAGAGCAATTGTGATAAAAACTGCATGGTACTGGTATAGTGACAGACAAATAGACCAATGGAATAGAATTGAAGACCCAGAAATGAACCCACACACCTATGGTCACTTGATCTTCGACAAGGGAGCTAAAAACATCCAGTGGAAGAAAGACAGCATTTTCAACAAATGGTGCTGGCACAACTGGTTGTTAACATGTAGAAGAATGCGAATCGATCCATTCCTATCTCCTTGTACTAAGGTCAAGTCTAAGTGGATCAAGGAACTTCACATAAAACCAGAGACACTGAAACTTATAGAGGAGAAAGTGGGGAAAAGCCTTGAAGATATGGGCACAGGGGAAAAATTCCTGAATAGAACAGTAATGGCTTGTGCTGTAAGATCGAGAATTGACAAGTGGGACCTCATGAAACTACAAAGCTTCTGCAAGGCTAAAGACACCATCAATAAGACAAAAAAACCACCAACAGATTGGGAAAGGATCTTCACCTATCCTAAATCAGATAAGGGACTAATATCCAATATATATAAAGAACTCAAGAAGGTGGACTCCAGAAAGTCAAATAACCCCATTAAAAAATGGGGCTCAGAACTGAACAAAGAATTCTCACCTGAGGAATACCGAATGGCAGAGAAGCACCTGAAAAAATGTTCAACATCCTTAATCATCAGGGAAATGCAAATCAAAACAACCCTGAGATTCCACCTCACACCAGTCAGAATGGCTAAGATCAAAAATTCAGGTGACAGCAGATGCTGGCGAGGATGTGGAGAAAGAGGAACACTCCTCCATTGTTGGTGGGATTGCAAGCTTGTACAACCACTCTGGAAATCAGTCTGGCGGTTCCTCAGAAAATTGGACATAGTACTACCGGAGGATCCAGCAATACCTCTCCTGGGCATATATCCAGAAGATGTCCCAACCGGTAAGAAGGACACATGCTCCACTATGTTCATAGCAGCCCTATTTATAATAGCCAGAAGCTGGAAAGAACCCAGATGTCCCTCAACAGAGGAATGGATACAGAAATTATGGTACATTTACACAATGGAGTACTACTCAGCTATTAAAAAGAATGAATTTATGAAATTCCTAGCCAAATGGATGGACCTGGAGGGCATCATCTTGAGTGAAGTAACACAATCACAAAAGAACTCACACAATATGTATTCACTGATAAGTGGATATTAGCCCAAAACTTAGGATACCCAAGATATAAGATACAATTTGCTAAACGCATGAAACTCAAGAAGAATGAAGACCAAAGTGTGGACACTGTGCACCTTCTTAGAATTGGGAACAAAACACCCAGGGAAGGAGCTACAGAGACAAAGTTCGTAGCTGTGATGAAAGGATGGTCCATTTAGAGACTGCTGTATCCAGGGATCCGTCCCATAATCAGCTTCTAAACGCTGACACCATTGCATACACTAGCAAGATCTTGCTGAAAGGACCCAAATATAGCTGTCTCTTGTGAGACGATGCCGGGGCCTAGCAAACACAGGAGTGGATGTTCACAGTCAGCTATTGGATGTATCACAGGGCTCCCAATGGAGAAGCTAGAGAAAGTACCCAAGGAGCTAAAGGGATCTGCAACCCTATTGTTGGAACAACATGATGTACTAACCGGAACCCTGGAGCTCTTGTCTCTAGCTGCATATGTATCGAAAGATGGCCTAGTCGGCCATCAATGGAAAGAGAGGCCCATTGGACTTGCAAACTTTATATGCCCCAATATAGGGGAATGCCAGGGCCAAAAGAATGGGAATGGGTGGGTAGGGAAGTGGGGGGCGCTATGGGGGACTTTTGGGATAGTATTGGAAATGTAATTGAGGAAATTATGTAATAAAAATATTAAAAAAAATAAAAATAAAAAAAAAAAAAAAAAGAAAAAAAAAGAAAAATCTTTTTGTCATCACCAGTAGGAGTACACTTATTGTGTTCATAGGACAGAGAGTCAGACCTTTCTGGGCTCCATCTTCTTAGATTAGGCTGCCTTACTGTGATTACCAAACTAATAGATAGCTATAAGGCAAGTACCTTCTATTATTTTTTCAAATGCAAAACCACCCCCAGATCAACACACCTCTCCTCTGTTTTTTCTTAGTTGTACTCTGTTATCTCAAAAAACCGCTCTGCTCTGTGTTCTCCCCTGAGATAAATTTCCTTCTCCTCCCAGACCCCTTAATGGTTCCATTTCACCTCCTAGGCTTGCGTTTACTTTCGACTTGCATTTAAGGGTATCTGTTACCCCCCCCCTTTATACCATTAAAGGGTCTTTGGGTTCTTAACAAAATAGATAGAGTATTTCACACTTGATCATTTCTACCAAAGTGGGGGATTGTTTCAGTGAATAATGGTTTTGATTTGTATGCTAGGGTTCAAGGAAGTAAGCCTCAGACCCTGTGTGATACAGATAATTATGTCTGCAAGGTCACTGTGATATGCATGATTAGTTTCAAGAAGGCCCTGCTAAATTGTCTCAGGCTTCTGAGTGAGCAAAATCCGTACCTTCTACTTCCTATCTAGGAATCATATTCCAAGTTCTACAGTTAATCCTGGTGTTACATTCATACCAATACACATACATACGTACACACACACTTGCACACGCACACATACACACACAGAGGCATGCACGTACATGCACAGGCACGCACGTACAAGGACAATAGAAGGCAGTTACCCTTCCTTTATGTAGTCTCTGGAAACAAACATTGACCTTGGTGACCTTTCTACCTTCCGTGTCCTAAAGTGTAAGATTTCTCCTAGGTAGATTTTATAGTTATCAGGCACTAACTAAGTCCTTCCTAGCGTTGTATCAAACAAGGCTGTGGCCACCAAAGCCCTGGTTTCTTAGTTGCAAACATTCTCACTAGCCAAATCAGATACGAGGACATTTGGCCTTCTCATAACCTTTCATTCTAGAATTTACAAAAGTGGGAACCCACCCTTTCCTTCTAACCAACAACCCTGAATAAACCCTGGAAGGAAGGGATTGGAAGTGTGTCATAAATGGCCCACCAATGAACGAAGAGTCGGTATTCCCAAGAGAGACTACTTGGTGGGTTTGTCCAGGGCTTGGTGGGAAGGAAGACAGTTCTCTTCACATGATGGGACAATGTGAAGTCAGAGCCAGCACATGAAGAGCGTCTGCTTGTCTGCTGCACTCTAGCCTTGTCACCTCGTCATTTGACATAGCAGGAAGACAGTCAAAGCAAACTTCCATCTTAATGAGTCTACAACTCACGTCATTCAGGAGGTCCCTTCAGCATCAGATGGATTTGAGGAACTTAACTGTAGACCATAACTTAGGGTAAGGGTAGGGAGGCACTAAATGTAATGGTTATTGATCGAAACTAGCTTTCCAATGGAGCTGTACCGTGCTTCAGAGATTATTTATCTTAGACAACCTGACACTGTTGCTAGGTTGCAGTGCTACTCCGTTTGACTTGAACAGCAAGAAAACAGACTGCAATCTTTCCCTCGAACTTTGTTAAGTTGGAAAAGAAGGATGGTAGCTTCAGAATAAATCTAGAGAGTGCTACCTTTCACTTGTTTATTGGGTTTTTGTTGTTTTGGTTTGGTTTTATTTTTTTTGAGATAGGGTTTCTGGATGTCACCATTCTGACTGTCCTAGAACTTACTTCGTAGAAGTAACATTGAACATTGAACTCACAGAGAGCTGTCTGTCTCTGCCTTCTGAGTGCTGGCATTCAAGGCACGCACCACCAACTCCTAGCTGAATGTGCGACTTTTACAGACACCTGAAAGTTAAGAACTCACAATAGAAAGTGAGATGGGAGAGCTAGAAAGATGACTCAACAGTTAAGAGGACTGACTGCTCTTCCGAAGGTCCTGTGTTCAAATCCCAGCAACCACATGGTGGCTCACAACCATCCATAGTGAGATCTGGTGCCCTCTTCTGGAGTATCTGAAGACAGCTACAGTGTACTTACATATAATAAATAAATCTTTAAAAAAAAAAAAAAAGACGAAGAAGAAAGTGAAATGGGACTACCCTCATGTCACCTTATGGGTTTGAGATTTATAATGAATACGGCTCAGTAAAGTTATAACCAACTGTGGCTCTGTGAACTGTTACCACCACCATTCCTACTCCACACTTGAGCAATGCCTATGGGAGAGCTCAGATTTGGTGGTAATTCACACTTAGCAAGATTTTAAACAAAATGTTGAGATCTCAACTAATAAATGATAAAGCAAACAGTATGACATAACTGTATGTACACAACTAACCCCGGCCTGCTCATTTTATTTAGCGAAAAGCACTTCCCATAATGTCCTAAGATATTGAAAATACCAGTTTTGGTGAACATATTTTTTTCCTATAAAATTTAAATAGATTTGCATCTGTTTTTACCCTACAAAACATAAAAAATAGTATATTCACAAAAGCTGCAGTGCTTAGAACTCAAGACGGCAACGGTTGATTCCTGACTTATAATGGTCTCATTTTCATTTGTGGTTTTTGGTAGAATTTGATACGTGCTCACTTGCTCTTTAAGGCCCGTAGGCAGAAGGATATTCACCTCAGTAGGATTACAGTAATAACAAAAACAGAAAAGTAAAAAAAACCTGTGACACTTAGATGCCCATCAAAATAATAGCTAAGTAAGTATGATGTAGCCATGTAACAGAATTCTATACAAACAAAAGAGATTTGATATAACTCTATTGCAGTGACATGATAACCTATAATCATGTTTCTTTTTTTTTTTTTTTTTTTTTTTTGGTTTTTCGAGGCAGGGTTTCTCTGTGTATCCCTGGCTGTCCTGGAACTCACTTTGTAGACCAGGCTGGCCTCGAACTCAGAAATCCGCCTGCCTCTGCCCCCCAAATGCTGGGATTAAAGGCGTGCGCCACCACTGCCCGGCCATGTTTCTTAAAAAAAGGAATTTGTTGGCAAGTTATCCTAGAAATTAGTAAAGAAAAAATAATGTATAGTTATACTTATAAATACATGTGCACACAAACAAAAAAGAAAATATACATGTTCAAATACCTGCCAAGATATGATTTGAATAATCCCAAACTTACCCCCACAGAGTGCTGATATTTCTTTTTTTTTTGTTTCATTAGATTCTACATTGATTTGTTAATGTATGCATTACATTTATATGTCTTTTTCATATGTAAAAAGAAAGCGATTGCTATAGTAAAGTTCCCTTACCTACATCTTTCAGTATTTCTGTGTAAAAGTTCGGAGTTTCCTTCTTGGTCGCAGTCATCTCTACCACCTGCCATCGTCTACACCGAATATATGGGACTATGCAGGAAAGAATGTGTCTCAGTTTTCCAAAGTGAGAATACGAGCATTCTCAGGAGAGAGAGGAGCCTAGGAAAGAACGTGTCTTAGAGCGTGCTGCTTTAAAAAGCAGTTACCAGGCTTTATGGAGTCATTAGCTCAAATGAGTAGCTTCTGTTAGCAACTGATTTCCCAGGATCTAAATAAGTAAATAAAAAGTATGGCAGTATCTTCTCGGGTCACTGATAACTCAGTGCATGTATCTCTATAAACCCACTTGGTCGACATAGAGATGCAGCAGAGCTTCATAGTAATGCTTACCATCAGATTTTGAAGGACAAGTTCAACCTGTTTTCAGCCATTTCCTTCAGTATATCATGGAAGTTAAATTATCACATAATTTACTGAGAACAGTAACTCCGTTAAACAAAGATGCTCTAGTAACTTTAAATCAGATACTCTTCCAACTGAGTATATATATATATATATCCTTTTTATAAATTTAAAACTCAGAATTGAGCTGTATCTGAAAACTTTGCAGATGAGCCCTTCCCACAAAACTCTTTGTATCATTTATTACAGTGTCACCCAGCCATGACAATGTCTGTCACGCTGGCCACCTGTTCTTGTCCTATATCCTTTCAGAACACTCTGATTTCAGGAAATATTGCACTGTTGTCACTCTCTAAAGACCAGGACTTCTCTGCAGAGTCAGCTCCTGCCTCATAAAGCATACCTTGGATTCTAGCAAAATCCTGTACTCAAAGCAGTCCTGAGCTTATATTTAGCAAACATGGAGCAAAAGGTCATACTTTTCAGCTAATAGGAAGCCATAAAGAACAGGCAATGCATTTCTGCTCCCAGTTGTTGCTCATGGCAACCATTGGTAGAACACTTGGCCAGGCTGTTTGGGCAATTGGCCCCTAAAACATTTTACATTCTTGGCCAGAATTTAAAAAGGAAAAAAAAAATTCCTATAACTATGTTCCCATCATCTTTTTTATAATAGCCCCAACTGAGAATAAGCCAATTTCAGAATAGATTTCTAAATTGAATACTACCAAACAATAACAAGAAATATTATATATCAGCATCATAGACAAATATAAAGCAAGCCACTGTTAATGTCTGTGAAGCATATGTTTGCTTCTTTTATTTTAAAATTAGGCTTACTTCCTAACCTGTGCTTACAGCACAGTGTCCATTGTTTTGAATATGAGTTCTTAGTGAAGTATACTTTTTAGCTCTATTCTTTTATAAAGAATGTAATGAATGATATCGCAGAAATATCACATGTGGATTAATAGACATGTTTGCTAGGATCAGTTATGAGCATCCATAACACACATCCATCACTCACACATCTCTGCACATGAAGAGAGGGGGAAGCTTTACGGCCTTCTTGTAAATCAATTTTACCAGCCGGTGAAGCTGATTGTAAGACTTGACATTTACAGTACTGTATAGACTGAAGAGTGAGTTCCCTCATCCTCACTGGCCCCTGTTTTAATAAAGTTACAATTGTTTTGTTTTGTGCTCTACGTCTTGAACCATTTCAAAAGCACTTTGGTATAAAGCACAGGCAAGGGCTATTTGTTTTCCAATAGCAGTCGCAGCTATTGATTATCCTTGCACCTCCTTAATTTTACTCAACAATCTAAATCCCTTTATCTGTGTCCATTTCTAGACTCGCTCTTCAGTTCCACTTACTTGAAATAACACATACTGCTTACTTTCCACGTAGACACTGTAGCTGGAAGCTGTGGGTTTGAATCTAGGGCTACAGTGAGATGTTTAGTTTTCTGAAATTGCTCATATGATGAGGATGTTAATAACCCTATGAGCGTTTAGGGGATTCATCCACATAGTAGATGAAAGAATGCAGAAACATGGTATAGAGAACATTCAACGTGTATAAGTGGCCAATGTCCTCAAGACAGACTGCTGGTGTTTTTATTGGTTTTCTATCAGATTGGCAGACTCACCAGAACAGACCCAACAACTGTAATTATGAGGCTTTCCCAGGCTAACCCCGTGAGCTCTTCTGTATTTCCCAGGCTTATTTGTGATTTTTTCCCACTCCAAAGTTTTGGAGCCCACTTTTCTTCATGCATTTGTCGGAGATGGCTGTTCATGTTTCAAAAGGATTCACACTCTGTTCTCCCTACTTCATCTTCCTCATAAATTCACTGGCATCTCACCCCTAACTCCCAAAATCTCTAAATGCTAGGTTCCAGCTTCCTCTACCCATCTTTCTATGTGTCTTACCTAAAACACTAAATGGAAAATCTCAACTGCAGCCAGCCCCTAAAATAAAAAATGCACAAATTTGGTTTTGGTTTTTGTTGTTGGTTTTGGTTTTTTGTTTTGGTTTTTGGTTTGGTTTGGTTTGGTTGGGTGGGTGGTTGGGATCTTTTGTTTGTTTGTTTTGTTTTGTTTTGTTTTTTGTGTTTTGTGTTTTCCTTGGGAAAAGTTGAAAATCTGTAGTATTTATAAAGACTCCCTCATCTTTAAGGCCATTGTTCTTCAGAGAAGTAGCGTCCTGATGAAGTGTTGTTCTGGAGGTGAAGTCTGTTTGTAAGAAAACATCTACGAAATCAGACCCTTCAATGAGACTTTATTCTCTTCGCCTTCATCTGAGGTTTTGTTTTACGCACATTAAAGTGTTACTGGAAAGTGTAGGTCCTTTAAAGTTCAGGGGGAAAGAGTTCATAAGATCTAAGGCACAGTTAAGACAAAGCTATAGCCAGAGGCCTGGTTTCCTGAGAAGGAAGCAGTCCCCCCACTCATCTGTCATGCTTCTAAGAGGATATTAAAGCCATCCCTGGGCTTCTGTGTTTACAGCCAGTCATGTGTCTTTCTCACAATCCCCATCTGTGCCAGGAAGTCACATGATCAGGGTGATACCCCGTGCTCCTTCTGAGCTCCTGTTAACTGCAGTAGAGTGATCAATTAGAGTATTGGTGCCAAAGACAAAGAAACAACGAACTCCTTGTGAGATACCACCACTCAGTCCCTAGCTTCTTCTTGTCCTCAGAAAGTTACCTTTGGTCATGAATCTTTGGTGACGGTGAATGAATTTTAAATGAAACACACATTAACCTTTAGGGATTTTTTTTTCTGATAAAAGAGATTTGTTTCCAAATAAATATACAGATGTGACCTGATAAAGTTGTGCATATCTGTATTCAAAGCTGCTCTGGAAGATGAAGAGAAGGACCATTTAAGCCCAAGAGTTCAGGACCTGGGCAAAGAAGCAAGAGCCTGCCTCTTACAATTATTATTTTCTGTAATACAAAGATGTAGTTTGAGAACTCATAAAGCTTCCCCTAACCCAATATAAAGTCTTTTTTTCCCTACCATTTCTTTTTCATCTGGAAAAGCCGAGGAAACACACACACACACACTGTACAATAGATATTTGGGTAGTGTTGGTTTTATGGGAAATCCAACACCCTTCAGAGACAAATGGCTAATTTAATACTGGCCTTGAGCTAACAGATCTTGAGAGATGCTTATTATAGCCTTGGGAAATGTTATTTAAATAAGCGATGTGGTTACCAACAGAGCGAAAGGCTCCATTCTGGATGCTGAGAGTAATTCACTTAGGCAAGTCTTTCCAAAAAAAAAAAAAAAAAAAAAACCAAGTACAAACAAGAGGCCTGTGACCCCCAGGGACTATTAGCAGATGAAGCCTTTCATCTCCAAATTACCTGCTTTCTGCCTGCTCCCCCCCCCCCCCCCCGCTCCTTTGAGCTGGGAGTACACTAGAGCATATATCCCATGCCTTCTTAGTACGCAGAGCCCTCCATCCAGTTGTCAGACTGTCTTAGGGTTTCTATTGCTGTGTGCAAACACCATAACCAAAAAACAAGTGGGGAGGAAAGGATTTATTCAGTTTACAGTTCCATATTGCTGTTCGTTATTGAAGAAAGTGGGGAAGGAACTCAAATGGGGAAGAATCCTGGATGCAGGAGCTGATGCAGAGGCCATGGAGGGCTGCTGCTTTCTGGCATGTTTCCCATGGCTTGTTCATCCTGCTTTCTTATAGAACCCAGGACCACCAACCCCAGCAATGCCACCACCCACCATGAGCTGGGTGGGCTCTCGTGGGCCCTCCCCCACTGATCGATCACTAACTCCTTTCAGCTGGATCTCATAGAGGCATTTCCTCAACTGAGGCGCCTTCCTCTCTGATGACACTAGCTTGTGTCAATTTGACACATAAAAGCAGCCCGTACACAGACATGGCCACTATCACTCTGAAGATGAGGAAACCAGTAGCCAGCAGTAGCAGAGAGCTTAAAATATATTCATCAGTCAGAGTGGAGGTTGTCTACTCTTTTGCCTACTTTTGGGAAACCCTTCTCTCCTACTGGATTACCTCGTACAGTCTTGGTATGAGGGTAAGTGGCTAGTCTTTTTGTAACTTACGCCAGGTTAGGTTGATATCCCTGTGGGGCCTGCACTTTTCTGGAGGGAATAGAAAGGAAGTGGATCTGGGGTAGAGGTGAGGTAGGGGAGGGAATAAGAAGAGTGGAAGGAGGGGAAACTACAGATAGGATGTAATATGTGTGATGATGGTGATGACGGCGATGACGACAAAACAAAACAAAAAACCTACCTCAGCAGGCCCATGCTCGGCCAGGAGTGAGCATGGTGGATGAACCTGTCTGTATAAAGCCAAAAGAAAGACCCCAGACTGATGGCAGCCAGGGAGCACAGATAAAGAAGAGAAAGTATTGTCTGTTCTACATGACTATGGTGTTGTCTTAGGAGAGAAGGCTTGAGAGTGTCTTGGTAGAAGGGGCTGAAGGGACCATGAACCCTCAGAAAGAACACGGCGAGATATCAGACACTCGAATCTTGGGGACATGGAGGGAAGCCTACTATGCACCTGCAGTGTGAACCAGCAGCCCAGAGGAGCTTGATTTGGGGCTGGAATTGGAAGTCAGAAGCACAGTGGAGCATAGTTGAAAGAGGACTGAGTTACACCCCGAGATAAACAGACCTTCTCCATTGGGATTGTGCTGAGAGATTTCCAGTTAGCATCACAAAAATGGCATCATCTCATTCCTCCCCAGCTAGGTGGTGGTTGTCAAGGAAACCCCTAGAAGACTGACAAGGGAGAGCAGGATGCTTCAGTTGGGGCCTTGGGAGAAAAAAAACCTAAGTGTTCAAACACCGACACGGGCACAAGCACACAGTTTGGTTGTTGATCTCCCGGCAAGCCCTGCTTAGCTGTCTCTCCACACAGTGTGTGAGCATGCACAGCCAGATTCAAGCTGTAGCCCTGTTTGCAGCAGACAAGCTCCATCATGCACCACATCTTCAGATAGATGCCCCTGCCCCTCCATAACTACAGATTACTCAAATTACCATCACCTGCATCAGTCAGAGGCCTGGAAATCCATGTGAAAGAACGGTGTCTTTTATGACAGTTTGTAGCCATTGTCTCCAGAAGACCTGGTTTGTTCCAGATCAAGTTTGGGGGTTGGGGGGAACACTGGTGTTTAGAGTTCATTCTTTCTTGGCAAAGGTATTCTCCCCAGTCCTAGGACCAGCCATGAATGCATGATCTCTGTCTTCCCAAAGACTGGAGATTTGTGCAGAAGCAATAGAAGTGCCTGGTATAGAGTAATCTGGGTCCCAAAGCTGTTAGTGTAGAGAAGAGAAGGGCAAATGAAGGCCACACGTACTCCTTTAGGGGAACTGGCAGTGATCTCCCTGCCGTTCTTCAGTTTTCTGTTGGATCTTCCATTTCAGCCAGTTTTGGATCCCTCTTCCCAGGAGACCAGCAGTATCATCTGCAGGAAAATCTAGATGATGTAGCTGGTCCATCCAGCTCCTGGGATAGCCAAGTGAGGAAAAGAAAGGTGGTTTGGGTTTTGTGTTTGTTTTTCAGTAAGGTATGGTGCCTTTGTACAAGAATCTAAGCCATGAAGAGAAGCATAAAAACTGGGCTCTGCCCAGTTTGTTTTTAACACTCTTTGCAGGACACTGATGGATGCTTATTATTATTATTATCATTATTATCTTGCCCATAGAAGACTGATCACTCTAAATAACTTCATTTTTCTCTATAATCTCATTTCTCCATTCTTCCTAAATTCTTCCTAAATTCCATGGAGATTCCATAACACAGTTCAGAAGCAGACCTGTCTCACTGTCAAGTCCAAAGTCACCCGAAATGTCTAGGCTTCTAAAGAAACGTTCCTGTTTGCTTTTCCCTCTGGCTCTCTCTGCTGAGGAGCACAGTAACATCTCCAGAAGCCTCTTTTGCACTTCCTTTCTCAGCTCTATGCATCTTTATAGCCTACACAATAATAATAACAACAATTTAAAAAACAACAGAACCAAAATAAATACAGAATTCCCATGTGTCAAGTGGGGAGGGGGGAATGAGTCTATAGCCTACACTAGCAATGGGAAAGTGTATACCTGTCCATGGAACAAGTTCCTGTAGTTATTACTGTCGTCATCATTAGTAATATTAGATCAACAACAGGAAGAAATATGAAAGGGTTGGGGATATTGTAAATAACACAAATTTACATATCGATAGTCATTACTTTTAGCACTTCTAGTCTGCTGGTTCTGAGACGTTGTTGTTGTTGTTGTTGTTGTTGTGTATATGGATGTTTTGCCTGTTTGTATGTCTGTGCACTGGGTGTATGCTGGGCCCACAAAGGCCAAAAGAGGGCGCTGTGAGCTGTCGTGTCTGCCCTGGGAATTGAACCTGAGTCATCTAGAAGACCTGACTCTTAACTGCTAAGTCATCTTTCCTGCTCACAGTTCTGCAACACTGTAATAATAGCACTGCAACAGAATAGAACTAGAAGTAATTTTTTAAATTACAATAAAAAAATTTTAAATGTCATTTGGAGTAATTAAGTAGTGAATAGGAAGTTTTCTAAAATTACTATTTTATATTTTTTTTCCTATTGATTCCTCAGTTTCCCCTTCTTAAAGTTTATTATCCTGTTCCTTTTCCAAACTTTGTGCTTAATTTTTTTTAACCATATCTTTTTGGCTAGTAAAAGCAATCCCAGTTATATATTTCATCAAATATCATCTTTCATCATAAGATACAAGCTTGATATTTACTATCCTTTGGTATTTAAGTTTTCATTAGATATTTAATAGTGATTCAGATGATAAAGCATTTATCATTATACTGTTATTGATTTCTAATTTTGGTCCATTTTGGTCAGATACTATGACTGTTCTGAGTTATTTATCATTGCATAACTACTTCAATAGAGTGGCATAAAGCACTACCAGTTATTATTCTTTTCCTTATGGAGCCTTGGCATGACCCAGCTGGCCACTTTTTCCTTAGCGTCTAATAATTCAGGGTTCTTTAACAGATAGAATAGATGGTTGGAGAGATGGATACAAAAATAGATGATAGATAGATAGATAGATAGATAGATAGATAGATAGACCGAACAACCGACCGACAGACAGGAATTTAGCACAGGAACATCTGACTCTCTACAGAGGCTGAGAAGTCTCATAATACACCAGTAACAAGCTGGAAAATCAGGCAAGCTGTTAGTAGCTTGGTTCAAAATCAAAACCTCAGGACCAAGGAAACCAGTGGTGTAGTTGTCATTCCAAGGTTAAAGACAAGAAGTCAAGGGTTGTTGTTGCAAATTCCATAGTCCCTGTAGTTTACTGCACAAGGGCAAAGGTGATTTTCCTGCTCCAGGAGAGAGTAAAATTGCCCTCGTTCTGTCTTATGGTTGTCAGGGCACCCATCTGGTTGGATGGTAAAATCAGTCCACTGTTTCAAATGTCATCTTTTCCTAAAGCAATGTCATAAACATGCCAAGAAATAATGCTTTACCAGCCATCTGGTCAACCCCTAACCCGGTTACATGAACTCCTCAACTTACACATGCTAAGGCTCTTAGGCAGCTGAGTGTAATGGTAGCTGGGATCAGGGTCTTGCAACCTTCCCTGTTCACATGTGCCTAGACCCAAAACAATGTCTCCTAACTGCTGTGGGCTGAAGCAGCTAGAGCTTTCTGGAATTTCTGTGACCTTCTCATTTTCTCTCTCCATAGTAGGTCCATGGGGCTACAATACTTATGTAGTAGTGAGAACTCCAGAGTAATTATACAAAGACATTTGCTGAACTACCTTAGAAGTAAAAGTTCTTTGATGGTCACAAAGAAGGATCCAGGGTCAGGAGGAGCAGACAGCAGCATTCTGTCTATTGATGAGAGAATTTCCAAAGGCTTTGTGAACTGTTTGTTGTTGATATGATATTGTGTCTTTGAACTTTGTCAGAATTAGCTTTATAGAACACTTTATAGCCCACAATTACTATTTTATTTTATTTCCCTTTATTTGTTCCTAATATTGCATTATCCAGAATATGTTATAATTGTTTGAGGCTATGTGTCTAATCAATGTGTGTTCTGATGGGTACAAATACCTGCATCTGATCGTTAAAATATTACTATTTATTTTGTCTACTCAAGGTATCTAGAACTGTGTGAAATCTCCCACTCTTGTGATATTCATCCATTTCTGCTAATTCTGCTAAATTTTGCCTTGTAAAAACTGAGGCTCTTTTATTATGAGCACCCAGTTTCAGGATCATTTTATTATCTTATATAAGAAATTTAGTAGTGGTCTACAACTCTTTACTATTTACACTTCTTAAAGTTTTGTATTTCTGACATGTATATTGTAGTCTAATTTTGTTCTTTAGTGTATAATCTTGATGTGTCTTCTTCTGCATAGGTAATCCTATGTAACTCAAGTAAATGTATTGATACTGGAAATTCAGATGTCTGGAGAATTCAGTTATGAAATATAGTTGATTTTTCAAGTTGATTTCATTTACTTATTTATTATTGTCTTTCCCATATTCACTTTGTTAACCCATCAACATGATGATAAAAAGTAACAGGGAAGTAGCTATTCGTTTAGCGCCAGAAAATAAACACAGATGGGGCACAATCTAATTCTTTCTCTACTGAGCATTTCTCAAATGTCAGTCTTTCACAGTCCTTGAGTCCTGTTACCAGATCTCCTTTTGAAAATGGATAATTTGCTGCCTTGCAGTTTCCCCAAATGCAGCTTAATCCAGCTTAATTCAACTGCATCAGTAAGAGATAATTAAGGGAGTTAGTTCCGCATGAAGAACCAAGCTGTGGGTCTGCTATAGCCCTACTCTCCCGTGGACTATTAAAGTAAGTTAATGACCCAGAGTTGCAGAGGGGTTCCCGGCAACATTGTAAGGGCCAACATGCTACAGTGACCAGCGAAGGCAGTGTTGTTCATTATCTTTCATGGCACTGCCCCCCGCCCCCGACCGCACAACAACTTTATTGTATGACCAATCAATCAGGAAGAAAGGCCAGCATGTTATACTTCCAGTGGATATAGAACAGACTTTTAGAATTTTGGTGGACAGTTTTATTTTGTAGATGATCCAGAGGACATTTGAATATTGATTTTAACAGTGAACATTTAGAGGCAAACATATAAATAGTTCTTCACATAAGGTGATAAGAAATTAAACCTGAAATTATTAGCATCATATTTGGTTATTGGAAATATACACACTCTAGGACTTATTTATTATGAGGTATATATGAACGCACACACACTCTTACAACTTGTGGAAAATTTGAAAATCAGAAAGTTTCTCAAAAATATATAATGTCCTTAGCCTTGGACTTATTCACTGTCTCCCTTAGCTGTTTAGTATGGAGACTTTACGCAAGCCACCTGCATGAGTTAGTTTGTGATAAAACACCATCACTAAAAGAGACTTAGAGAAGAAATGTTTGTTTGGACTTATGGTTCCCCAGAGAAAGTCCATAATACCAAGTGTACTGGATGGTTTTGTGTGTCACCTTGACACAAGCTGGAATTATCTCAGAGAAAGGACCCTCACCCCCCTTGAAAAAAATGCCTCCACGAGATCCAGCTGTAAGGCATTTTCTCAATTAGTGATCAAGGGTAGGAGGGCCCATTGTAGGTGGTGCCATCCCTGGGCTGGTAGTCTTGGGTTCTGTAAGAAAGCAGGCTGAGCAAGCCAGGGGAAGCAAGCTAGTAAGTAACATCCCTCCATGGCCTCTACATCAGCTCCTGCTTCCTGATCTAGTTGATTTCCAGTCCTGACTTCCTTTGGTGATCAAAAGCAATGTGGAAAGTGTAAGCTGAATAAACCCTTTCCTCCAAACTTGCTTTTTAATCATAATGCTTTGTGTAGTAATAGAAACCCTGACCAAGACAGCAAGTGAGGGAGTTGAGAGAACACATCTCCAGGTACAAATTGGAAGCAGAAAAAGTGACTGGAGCTGGGGTGAGGCTACCAACCTTCTAACCCCTCCTCCCACAGTGCCATCAATTAGGACCAAGACTGCAGATAACTGAGACTCTGGGGGTGAGGGGGCATTTCCTTTTCAAGCCACCACAGCAACGAAATGCAAGAAAAATTAACTGGGCCTGGTGGCACAGGCTTATAATCCCAGCCATTTCAGAAGCTGAGGCAGGAGGGATCATAAGACTAAGCTGAGCAAAAATTGTAAGTAGTCACAAAACGAAAGGTCAAAAGGGGACTGAAGCTGTGATTCAGTAGCATAGACTTTCCTCAAAAATGCAAATCCTTGGCGTAAAGCCTGGCTTCACAAAAGTTAAAAAAAAAAAATTAGAAAGAAACTTTCGAACTGTTTTTGAAATCATGAATGTATAACGTAAAGAAGAAGAGAAAACCCCAGGCATTGTGAACTTTATTTTATAAACTGATTTTTATGTCTTAGCATTTCCTGTTTCAATCCATATTAACCACCCCCAAAAATTCCTAATTACTAATAAAAAGCAGCAATAAGTAGGATCTTTCGATTTTCTGTGACATTTTAATTTTTTTCATGAAAGGCTTAAAATTTCAAAACTTAACAAGTATAAAGGGCAGGTGATAAACTATTAAAAATAAATGACAAATAGGCCAGCTTAATCGCAGCACTCAGGAGACAGAGGCAGGAACATCTCAGTGAGCTGTGGTCTATCCTGGTCTACAGAGTAAGTCCAAACCAAGGCTATACAGTGAGATCCTGTGTCCAAAATAATATAGCAATAGGGACAGATGGCTAATATACACATAATACTTCTAAATCAATAAGAGTGTGTCATTGAACAGAGCTATTAGGAGGCTGGGAGACGACTTAGTTGGTAAAGAACTTGCTGCACAACCATAAAGACTGAATTTAGATCCCCATCACTCACAAGAAAAAACAAAAGCACAGGTCTGGTATAAGGTTAACACTGAGAGGCAGAGACAGAATGAGCCCTGAAGCCAGCTGGCCAGCTAGTCTTGATGAACTGGTGAGCTACAGAGTCAATGCTAGACTCTGACTCAAAGTTAAAATAGAGATCTATCTATCTACCTATCTATCATCTATCATTCTTTCACTCATGCACACACACGAAGTAATACATATATACCACACACAAATAAAAACTATGTGTTCATATACGTAATTTAAATAGGCTTTTTAATTTATACTTATGTTAGTTAGGGTTTCTATTACTGTGAATACCATGACCATGCAACTCTTATAAAGGAAAACATTTAATGAAGGGCTGGCTTACAGTTCAGAGGTTTAATTAGTCCATTATCATCATGGTGGGAAGCATGGCAGCATGCAGGCAGACATGGTGCTGGAGGATCCGAGAGTTCTACGACCAGATGGCAGGGAGCAAGAAGATAGGCCTGTATTGAGCATCTGAAACCTCAAAGTCCATCCCCTAGTGATGCACAAAGCTACCTATTCCAACAAGGTCATACCTCCTAATAGTGCCATTCCCTCTAAGCCGATGGGAGCCATTTTCATTCAGACCACCACACATACTCAATATATATGCATATGTATTTGTATGGCTGGTTTAAAAATGTGAACACACTTAGGCATCATAAGCTAAACACAAAAGGACAAAGATTATACTATTCCTTCTATCATTTATATGAAGTATGAGGATGAGTCAGATTCAACAAAAGGTCATTGGAATGTTTGCTATCAGAGGGTAGAGGAAGAGAATCCAGAGTCAATGTTGAATAGGAACAGAATTTCAGTTTGAGAAAAGGAGAAATTCTAAAGATAGAAAGTGGTTCTGGGGGAGCTGGAGAGATGGCTCAGCCCTTAAGAGCTCCGACTGCACTTCCGAAGGTCCTGAGTTCAAATCCCAGCAACCACATGGTGGCTCACAACCATCTGAATGAGATCTGATGCCCTCTTCTGGTGTGCCTGAAGACAGCTACAGTGTACTTACATATAATAATAAATAAATCTTAAAAAAAAAAAAGTGGTTCTGGCTGAGTGACAGCAAAGTCATGCTTAAGCTACTGAACTCTCCACTTAGAAGTGGTTATGCTGGCAAATTTTGTTATATAAACTGAATGCAATACAAATGTGAACAAATTTAGCGTTCAAAGAAATATAAAGAATGGCAAAACATTTCTTTTTGCTTATCAGTACCTTAACTCAAATTATCATGCAAGGAGCAAGCACATTCAAACTCTGAAAAGAAAAAGAAAGAAAGAAAGAAAGAGAGTGAGAGAGAGAGAGAGAGAGAAAGAGAGAGAGAGAGAGGAAGGAAGGAAGGAAGGAAGGAAGGAAGGAAGGAAGGAAGGAAGGAAGAGAAAGAAAGAAAGAAAGAAAGAAAGAAAGAAAGAAAGAAAGAAAGAAAGAAAGAAAGAAAGAAAGAAAGAAAGAAAGAAAGAAAGGATTCTGGAAGACAATTTAGAAAGACAGATAATACTAGATAGGTAGGTAGGTAGGTAGTAGATGATAGGTAGATAAACAATAGATAAATGATATACAGATGATAGATAAATAGATACATAGGTAGGTAGATAGATGATAGATAGATAGATAGATAGATAGATAGATAGATAGATAGATAGATATCAAATGCCACAGCATCATTTGCCCACATAATTCAAAGTAAGTAAATTTACTTATAAAATTATTATCTTTGATGTTAATTAAATTCATATTATTTAAGAATGCCTACTCAAGATAAGAGTGAAAAACTAAAAATCTCAGTCTTGCTTAATTGCTTGCTAGGCCCATTAGATGGATATAATATAACTAGAACAGAGCAGACTCATCAGCTTTGTTAAGTGAATTAAATATCACAGAGTAGGGGCTGGGCGTGTACCTAGGATATATACAGCTGGGGTCTCATCCACAGCACTGCCTGAAGCCTGGCATGGTGGCTTATGCCTTTTATCTCATTACTTGGAACATGAGGGCTGGAAAGTAAGAAATCCAAAGTCATCCTTTGCTACATACTGAGTTCAAGGACAGCCTGAGCTACGTGAGCTCCAGTCTTAATAAATAAGTACACATTTGCATAATGAAACAATATATGCCATTATGTCAATTTTGTGTGCCTGGGAGCCTGGCATGTATAATATATATCAGTTATCTTATGTTCCTGAGTTATCAAGCTTCACTTTTTCCATTTACATATTCCATATTTTCTTAACTCTTCACAATGAACCTTTTCATCTGTATTAAATCACAGAGATAAAATACCACTTGCTTCTAAAATAACATAGCCCATCCCCAGCAGTTAAAGAATTGTGTGACAAGCTAAAAAAGAATTATAATCAGAGCACGCTAATAGAATAGACCATCCAAGCCTGCAGTTAACTTGGTTAATTCAGTGGGAGAGCAGCCTAGTTGCTCACGTGGAGTTAAAAAAAAAATTGCAATTTTTGTTTGCCGTTTTCTTGATTTTTGTGTTGCCAGAGGCCACATGAAAGAACCACATTCATCTTGGCAGAGATCAAGTGAAATTGGGGTGCGGCTGAGGCGTGCGCCTGAGTGTCACTGTTGGGATCTCATCTCTGCCATTTCTAGCAGTGAGGCCTTAGGCTAAGCCCCAGCTGAGCCTTCGGATAAACTAGACTTTCAAATAAATTCTACTGTAAATATGCTAAGTATCCCGGGAAAGCCTACTCACTGAAGTATTAGATCCACATCAAGAACTCAGTGCGCCCAGACTTTCTGCAGAGTGAGCATCCCGTGATTGTGATTCCATTCAAGGGCGTGGGGCAATGGGAGCCCAAGTTCAGGGGCCATCTTGCTCAAGGCGGCGAGACTGTGCTCCCCGCTACCCGCCTTTGTTTCACATGAAAAGAAGGCTAAAGAGACAGCTCACTTGTAGGATATTGGTCTGGCTTATCCAGGTTCAATCTCTACTATCTCGGTGAGAAAAAAGAAGAGAATAAGAAGATAGAAAAAGAAAGAATTCCACTAGTATCTGCACGTTTGTCTGTCCCTACTTCACCCCCAAGAAACTTCTCCAGATCCTCTCTTGACGCTCACCTTTGTTTTACATTACCTTTTTCTGGCTTTAATAAAAACATGTTTGGATGACAGATGTCACATCCTAGGCTGGTTCATACTTTGGTTTAAGTGGCTACCCAAAAAGAGTATATTTCTATCATTTGTACAAGAACAGAGTCTCTCTGTACCCCTCATAATGTAAAGATGTTTCCAGAAGAATAAATTGGCCTTCCCCACTATTCTGAATGTGAATTGCCTAAAAGTTATAATAACGGATCTAGCTGAACAGGGCAGCTACTCCTGGTAAATCTTTAAAAGTATAAACCTTTTAGCGCTTTTGTTTTGAAAGTGTCTTAAAAAGTGAAATATCAGTTAGGGGAAGGAGTCAGGAAGATCCCAAATTGGGGGTCACTAAAGCAAAAAAATAAATAAATAAATGAATATTTCAGGACATCCATTGGGTTTCCAATTGAATTATGCCCCTTTAATTGAAAACCGCTAACATTATTTTCAATATTTTCCCTTTGTCATATTTCCTTTGAGCATTACAAATCAAAATTATTCTCCAGTCATTTCACAATGTTCCATTGAGCACAAATTACATTACAACATTTTCCAAGCACAGAGGAGACCGCTGGTCCTAAGGGAGGCAAAGAAATTTCCAGAGATTATTTGGCTTCTATCACTAGACCAGAGGTTTAAACTAATTGCCCCAGGGATAAATGAAGCCCAAAGTTGAAATTGTTGGGGATGGCTTCAGATTTTTATTTTTATTTTTAAAATTCATTTCTAGCATCTAAACGGTGGAAGCCTTGGCATTAACATACATAAACGGGAAAGGTGGTGTAGCTCAGCGGTGGAGAGCTTTCCTGGCATGAGGAAGCGGTTGGTTTGATTATCAGCATAGCAAAGAAGGCAAAGGAAAGCGAGACTGGGGGGAGGACAGAGCTTTTGACATTTTACCCAGTGCACTGGGGTTGTTCTGATAGCACATGCCAAACAGCGAGTACTGGACCAGCAGCCTTCTTCTCTCTGCCCTCCCCCTGCCCTCTCTTCTCTTAAGAATTATTTTGGCCAGGATTTCATGATGCGTGTTATTAAAATACGGGGGGAGGGGGGATATGTGGCAGTGTCCTCTGCAAACAGAGGCGTTAGACCTCCAGGAGGTGGGTTTACAGGTGGTTATGACCTGCCCCGAGTGGGTGCTAGGAACTCAGTTCAGGCTTTCTGTAAGAGCAGTGTGTGCTCTTAAAGGGCAAGATGTCTGTCTAGCACCTGGCAGCTCTCCTCTCAGAGGGGCTCAGGGCAACCCAGCTTGCACTATCTCACTGAGGATTCCCTCACTCGCTAGCAATCACACACGTGAGCCTTTCAGGTTGTGTTCCGTTTCTATCATGCAGTGGTGGGATGAAACCCAAGGGATGTCCTTGGACAACGTCAGTAATATCTAAGTTCAATCATTAAGATAGAGCAGGAACCCATTATCATAAAGAATAGCTCTTCTAGTCTGCTACGCATTAGAGGAGCTAGCTATGAGGTTTTTCTTTCCTTAGTAATTCCACAGTTCTTAGGAAACAACCCTATATAGAGATTGCTGGATGCTGCTGTGGGTAGTCTCTGAGTAGATGATACTTGCCTCAGAGGTGAATGGCACAGGCTGTTATAAAACGTCTTAATATTTTAAACCTTTGTAACTAGGAATTGATAATTTAATGACAACAACCTACCTCTACAAGTACCTAATCTAATCTGTGGAGGAATCTTTTTTCTTTGCGTATGTGATGTATGTGTGCATATGAGTTTGTGTGTACACCCACTGTCCGGAGGTCAGGGGTCAGTGGCAAGTGTCTTCCTCAGTTATTATCTCCCTTCCTGGGACCAGAACTAACTGATCTAGTTAGACTGGTTATATAAACCAGCAAGCTCTAGTCTCTCCATGCTGTGGTTACTAAAACACTCCCCTTTTCTGGCTTTTGATCTGGATGCTGGGATCCTAAGCAGGTCTTCATATTTGCACAGAGTGACTTGGCCCTTTGAGCCATCTCCCCAGCTCTTGCAGGGGATATCTATTCTTAACGTATGAAAACGCTTTCCGTGACCATGGAAAATGCTCTCCACTGCACAGCGAAGCCTGCCTCTCAAGAGTCCAATGCTTAAGACCAAATCTCAGTTCATGCGGCTCAGCAGATGAATGCAGTTTAAGGTCAGCTGCCCTAGACAGACAAATGAAGCCCGTGGTGAGGAGTGGAATACTAAGTGAGCAGAAGCAGACTCTGAGCTGGCTTGGGGAATCCTCCTTCATCCCCAAATGTTGTTGTCTGCCCATACTCTTGATGGCTTCTCCAGACCTCCCTTCCCCCAGCTAGCCATTGTACAAAAAGGTTACAGTTAAGGCTTTGTTCTGTCTTGCCTTCATTTTCTTCTGAACATTTTAGATAGGACTTTCTTGTTCAGATTTGACGTACCATTTGATAAGACAGTGGGCTATCAATTCTACAGTTTCTGGTCCAGGGATTCAGATCGCCACTGATGGATAACATTCAGAGCCAGGTGGCTTAGGCCCATGATCTCAGTTACCTGAGAGGCCCAGGCAGGAGAATCAGAAGTTCAAAGTCTGTTGAGGCTACCAAGTGAGTTCAAGGCCAGCCTAGGCAACTTATGGAGAAGGTTATAAAGTACTGGAGAGTCCATGAAATAGTTCAGTAGGTAAAGGCACTTGTCAATGCAACACAAGCTACAGTCATCCGAGAAGAGGGAACCTCAACTAAGAAATCGCCTCCATCCGATTGGCTAGCCTGTGCCGCATTTTTTTGACTGGTGATTGATACAGGAGGGCCCACACCACTGTGGGCAGTGCCACTACCGGGCAGGTATCTTTGGACTATGTAATAAGGCAGGCTGAGCAAGCCATGGGCAAGCAAGGACACACTATTCGTCCATGGCCTCCAATTTAGTTCCTGCTTCTGTGTTCCTGCCTGTATTTCCTTTCTTGATGGACTGTAAGCTGCAAGGTGAAATAACACTTTCTTCCCCTTAGTTGGTTTTGTGTTTTTATCACAGCAACAGCGACGCAAACCAAGACACCAGGCAAGACTGATGACTTGAATTGATCCTTCAAATTCATGTAAAAGTGGAAAGAATAAGCATAAAATTGGCCTCAGACCTCCACACATACCGTAGCATGTGTGTGTGCCTGTATACACATCACACACAACAACAATAATAGCAGCAGTAGTAATAGTAATAATAATAATTTTTAAATTGAAAGTAGGTGCTGGGGATAGGGATGTAGCTCAGTGGAAGAGCATATGACTAGCTCTATCCTAAATTCCATACCTAATCATGCAAAGAGAAAGTATTAGGAGGAAAAAAATGTGTCTATACTGAACATAGACAAATCTACATAGTTCTTACAATGCATTTCATACTCTAAGTGTTATCAATACGATAATTATTTTAAAAAAAAGTATCTGGGAGAGTGTGCATAAGTTATATGCAAATTATATGCTACTTAGAATGAGGCCCTTGTGCATTCAGAGATGTGAGTACCAGATGGGGATGCTAATTGTGGATGTGTCCACAGTTCCTCCAGCATCCACAGTTCAGGCAGCAACTTCATCTTCTTGGGCTATCAAGGTCTTCACTTCCTGGGCCCTCAACAGTCCCTCACTTCCATTCACCCCCTTGCTTTCCAGTCTGTAGTCTCCTGGCAGGCAGGGGCCACATGCACCCTGCACTGCCTTTGGGTCTCCAGCATTTGCCTGCAGGTAAATGCCCTGACAACACCGATCTGCCTCAATGAGGCTGAATGTACCCTCCAAACTAAGGAATTCCAGTGTGGTAAGTTGGGGTACCGTTGTTGTAAGTGGGGAGAGGCTTATCTGTAAGCTAGCACATGACTATGAAATCAATCCATTTTCAAATCTAAGAGAATCTACTTTTCTATTTGTGTTTAGCCTGACTTAAGAATAAACTCAGCCCCAATTCTCCTGTTGCCTGTTGTAGTCTCTCAACAGACTACATGTTTTCCACCTACTTATTTTGCTTATTGCAAAAGCTTCCCTAGGAAGAAGCCAACTCCAGGACAGGGCTATGAGTCCCTTTTGCTGGCTGTTGTATGCTCCAGAGGAGAAACCATTTTGCCCATAGTAAACACTCTCGGTGCTGAATGAATGCGTTTCCATCAGTTAAAGTAACACACATAAAGCACCAACTTACTCCAAGGTAAATTTTTATGAAAATTGGTGTGGAATTTTAAACACCTTCCACTGATTATATTCTGTCCCAAGTTTCAAAAATGGGGCTTCTTATGACATAAGGAGCCTGCAACTAAGCTGCCGGAGAATCATTTGAGCCTGTGGGGGGAAAAAATATCAGCATCTGAGATCATAAACCTGCAGGCTAGGGCCAGTTCGTGAGCAATTCTAAGAGCTGTGACCATAGTCCAAATACCAGTTAGAAATATACTCGATAGAGCTGCGCACGCGGTATACTGACTCTCCCCACGCGCTGGGGAAAGCTTCCACAGCTGTGTTTAATCCCCACAAACTCTTTACTCTTGCAGGCTTTAGCAAGAAATGGGTGCCCCCAAAGCCCGGATACTTCTTTTCCCTATTTTCTGACCAAGCGATCTATCTTTAACCTCCGCACTCCGCGCAAGTTTTTTTGTGATGCCAACTGGAATGAGAGGCTGCGCGTACACAAAACCACGCAAGAAAAGGCAGAGGGAAAATTGAGCACGAGGCCCGGACCTCTGCACCCAGCTAAAGCCTCCAAGCTTTTGCCTTTACCCCAGAGGCCAGTAGTTGGCGACTTTTAGGCGCTTCCCGCCGCCGCAAAAGTGCAGACCCTGGGAAAACATTCCAGGAAAGGGGGAAGGAGGCGTGGGGCGGGACCTGGGCGAGCTTTGGGCGGGGCCTGGTGTGCGGTGGGTGGAGTCAGAGCACAGCCCGAGGCCGCAACGTGAATCCCGCCCCCGGGGGGCGGGCTCAGTAGGAAGGCGCGGCCCCTAGGGCGCGCAGAGAGCAGAGCACTTCAGCGTTTGGGTGGAGGGCGGTGCGCTCCAGCCTGAGCCATGGCTGTGCGTCCTCGATGTTGGAGCCACGGCTCCCCAGCTCCGTGCCCCGCTCCCTGAGAGCGCTCCCTTCGCGGTGGCAATCTAAAACCCACGATTTTGCCCTAGCTGGGGCGAAGCGTTAGGAAGCTGCGAACCAGGATGTGCTGACGACCTCGAGGGGCTCGCGTCCCGGCTGCCACCGTGGGTCCCGACGTGGGATCCCGATTACTTCTGGCAGCCTCGACGTTCCCAGTGCGCTCCCGCCGCCCTGCGCCGACCTTAATGTGTAGAGACGAGCCGGACACCATGATCCTAACACGTAAGATGGACTTGTGCCTTGTTGTTGGACTAGTCTAGCTGGGGTCAACTGCTGAGGGGATCCGGGTGAGGAGGACTTGTCACGCTGCCCTGCCAAGTCCGTGTTGTGATTGTGTGTTTTGACACGCTTGCAGAGGAGGAGCCCCAGGCTTTCGTTAGTAGAACGTGTGTGCTTAAGCAGCTTGGGTCAGGGTTTGTTGGAGATTTTAACACCGGGTCATGTCCCTTGACCATGTATTGCCTGGGGACTGGGGACTGGCGTCCGGGTGACTTAGACTCATACTGTTCCTACTGGCCTCGGGCCCCGAGGGGCGAGCAACCCCTTTTGGACTTCTTTTGGAGACTGTTCCATCTGTTCTTGCCACCCTACACCCTACAAGTCTCAAATCAGCTTTGTCTCCCCCCTAAGCGTGCATTATTTAAGGGGCTGTGTAGACTTTAAGCTGTATGTACCTCGGGAAAAATGTTTCCTTAGCACTATTTAAGAGTTCGGTTCTTTTGTTGTGTTCGCCTGTTTTTTTAAATGCTGGGGATCTCTGAGCCTAGGCGGGCTAAGTAGGGGTTGCTCCTTAGCTATCCCCAACCCCTGTTGCACGTGGGGTTCCAACTAGGAGCCCAGCGCTTTCCCGCTGTGTGGTTGGACGCGGTTCCTGAAAAGCCCCACCAGATGCCCACGCCCTTGGCGAGGGAGAAAGAGTCCGTGGGCTGGGGAAAGGAAGGAAGCAAGACTCCAGGCCTGTGGCTTTTTTTTTTTTTTTTTTTTTTTTTTTTTTTTTTTTTTTTGAGCAGCGACGGCGTCTTGGACTAATTCCCCACCCTGCGCCCCCTCCTCCAACGTCAGTAGCTGAGAGCCTTTGATCCTTCTTAAGGGTTGCTTCTAAGAGCAATAGCCCACCCTGTTGGTGTGGTTTTCTGTCTCTGCGAGTCATCTCAGCGCATGGCCTTTGGTGCGAGGACTGAGGTTGGGGAAATGAACTCGGGGCCAGCTTCTTGATGCGCGACCCTGGGGAAGTGGCACATCTTCACTGTGCTGTCCCCAACCCCGAGTAGTAACTTTTGACACAAGTGGAAGTTGTGAGCATCAAATAGGTAAAGTGCCTAGCGGGTGACGGACACTGAAGTTCACTCTGTACCCAAATTATGCCAATAACTAGAAGGGAAACCCTGCCTAAGTCATTAATCAGCGCAGTAGAGGGGGAAGAAAAATATATCGCCCCATCCGGTTTTGCTTTCAATGAGGCTTTTTACACCCAATGTGGTCACAAATGGGTTCATTCTCTAGAGTCCAGAGGTTGTTTCAAGCTGTGGCTGGTGATTCGGAGGAATGCAGCCTAGGCACGGGCCATCCATTACCAAAAGATTCGTGGGGGTGGCATATGTGACGCATTTGAGTAGGGGGAAAAATCAGGCTCTGGAGAAGGCAGAATGCCCAGTCTCAAGTTACATTTTTTTTAACCCTGCAGAAATCTGTTTTCTGAAGGGATGAGGGGAAATAATAGCCCAGTGGACTGCAGCCCCTGAGAATGTAAACCTATCAGCGGCTCTAAGAGGTTGACTAATTCTGCTTCCATCTGGACTGCAGGCTAGTCCTCTGCGGGATAATTTGCTGACCATAAGGGTGGAATTAATGGACTACCCGGTGCCATCTTGGCAAGCAGATTGCAGCAGATGGTCAGAGGGGTGCCCTGCGAGGCAGCAGCCCCCCTAACAGAAGAGCCAAAGTCCTGAGGAAGGACTGAGTGTCAAATGGTTAGCAGATGTGCCGTCAGAAGTTATTTCAAGACATTTCCTGAGAAAATGTTGGAGATCGCCTGTGTTCACTTTTATTGAGGCGTGCCAGACTTGCAGCAAAGCCCTAGCCTGGGTGCATGATTTTTTCATTAGTACTACTGTTCAGAGAGTTTCAAGCGAAGCACGGCAGGCAGACTTTCTCTCAAGCTGGGTTTTCTTCTTTTTCCCTCAGAGTTTGCTTTTAACAAATTGCTTTTACTTTCTTCTGAGCCAAATGACACCTTGCTCGAAACAGCCCAAAAGCTCAGGAATAAGGCACTGACTTTTCCCCAAGTCATAAAGCCTGCAATCTAGACATGTGGTCTCCAGCTTAGGTCTTTGCCTAGAGTGGATGAAGGCTGCTCTCAGTCACTTGTATTCTAAGTTCCCCTATTATTTATTTATTTATTTATTTATTTATTTATTTATTTATTTTTGTAGCTCTAATGCACACCACTTTCCAAAGAGTGAAGAGAATGGTAAACCATTTCAGATTTCAGTATGCTGAAGCAACCCAAGGAGTTTTCTTTAATTGTGGAATACATGCAAGACAGTTTGCCCTTCGGCCTTATTGTGGTTAAAAGAACAAAGACCAACAGAACAGGCCAATAGATGTGTTATGACCACAGCAAGCTATTACTAAATCAAGTGACTTCTAAGCTGTCTGGTACTCCAGCTCCTATTGGTAGAAGCGATGTGGGGCTTAAAGGGGAAAGAGGAGACTCATGCAAGATACTTCCAATCTGAGGCTCGGTGAGGAAGCTCCAAGAGGTGGCTTCAAATACAAAAATTAGTACTTGGGTTTTCCTGGGTGTCCCTGTGGCGATCTTAAAAGCATGATGCAATGTTTAAATGAGAGGGGTATTTTTATGACCTAACCGAGTAAATACTCAATTTGGAAATATTCAAGGGAGGGTGATTTGGTCCAGAAGAGCTGGGGGCATCCAGAGTACAGTGAGTGAACTAAATTGGACTCTTTTGAAGAGAGCCTTGTTCTGCACAGGATGGGCCAGTATTGTAAACACAAGTTTCTCATGCCTAACTCCCTTTCCTAGCAACAGGAAGACGGAAATGAGGCCATGCAAAAAAAAAAAAAAAAAAAAGAGTCCTAAAGGGCTCCAGACAATACTTGATCCACCCTGTACAGCCAGAGGACCTGCAGAAGTAAAAATAACTTCAGATGTTTCTGCTTCCTCCCTGGATATTACCAAACCAGTGCAGACCTGATGTCTCCATGCTGTACAGAGAGCGTCAGAACCCAATCTGGCCCAGGTACCCCTGGCTCCAGGCGCGCCAGACAAAGCAGGAGAAAAGGGGAAAGGTGGCTGTCACTTTTAATAATTCTACAGGCCAGTGCGCTTAGAGACAATGGCCAAGAGTGATTCTAGTCTCTAAGCATAGCTGTCCCTTAGTCTTAGTGGGCTCTTTTTTTTTTTTTTTTTTTTTTTTTATCATGGCCCATCTGTAAAAAGTCCCCTCCTGTGTAGTCAAGGTCAAGTTAGAATGCCCAGTTTATGAAGAGTTAATGTCAGCCCTGACCTGAAAAACGCAAGGCCACGTTCTTCCTCGCGGCTGTGGACTGAGAAGGAAAATGGGTTTTGGAACAGATCTGTCTTTTTCACAGCTGTCTCTATTCTGACTTTGGCCATTTCCAGTGGAGGAATGCAGCGTTAAGTATGAGTAGGCTTTGAAGGGAGACCACGCAGGAGGGTTACAATTTGTTTTATAGGTACACGTTACTGCTTTGAATGTGTGCGATCAGTAGTGGGTCTTTTTTATTTTCAGTCTCAAATTACACTGGCTCTCTTTTATCCTCAGGGAATAAGTTTCAAGCTCCTAGGGCATTCCTGAAACCATACGAAGTGCCTGTTTTTAGGTGTACCTTGGTTTGGTTTGGTTTGGTTTGGTTTGGTTTGGTTTGGTTTGGTTTGGGTTTTTTTCTTCATGAATACATTTCCTACAATCAAATCTGTAGATTAGACAAAGAGTCACAATAGAAACAATACCATAGAACAATTGTAACAATTAGCCATCAGAGGTTACTGGGGACTTACAAATAGTTTATTTCTGGAGCTTCTTCATCTCATAATTTCATTTCTTTCTGTTGAGGTTGAGCTGGGGTGGGGTGGGGGCCCTGCTCTAGCGGGACACTCAGTTGGTGTGGAAAGGGTAGATTTCCAGCTGGGGAGGTCTGTCTTGTCTGTCAGCCTGCCCTGTCTGTCAACACTTCTCCCTTAGGTGGCCCCATTGTGGGGGATTATGATGGCCATGATAAGGGTAGAGAGACTTCCCGGGGACAGTTAATCGTCGCATGATTCCGCCTACACCTTCTTTGTACTAGGTCTTTTTTTCTTGCTTGCTATCCTAAGTAGTGGCAGACAACTCTGCATGTTATAGAGCCTCACTCACAGTTAAGAGTCACGCTTTTCTAGAATGTTCTGACAGAGCCTTGCAAAGACTGCTGTTTCCTGGGGGTATCTGTGTAATGTGATTGCAGCCTAGCAGATAAGACGAGCGTCTGTCCTTAACATCTGTGAGAGTCTCAGAATACCACATCCACACAGTCAGACCTCCACTGGGCTGGACTGAGCCGTGCTTTCTCCAGTGAGGCTGTTGGGAGATTGGTTTCTGAGAGAAGTCTCTGTGTTAGAGATCAATGGAAATAGTTGGCTGGCATCTTGCAAAATTTCTTCCTGCTAAGAAGGGAGGTTTTTGGGTGCTGCATGTAAACGTTGTAAGCCAAACCAACACAATGGGAAGGTTTCTTCTCTTCATCACCCCTGACCCCAGGTTTAGTTCTGTTAGTAGATGTACGGTTTTAGGATACTGAGTACTCTTTTTCTCTCCATGCCTAACTCTACTCGGTTGCCTTTTCAAGTCGGCTTCTCCACTAGTGGAGGACAAATCAAAAGCTAATGGAACCCTAAGCTCTGGTAAGCTGGGCCCTCTGTTGTCTGTGACACCTACCACCCACATTTTGATCTCTTACCCACCCCGCCTCTAAGTGTCCTGCGGAGCGAACTGGAAGTCACTTCCTGATTCCTGTCACAGAGGCGCCTTCCTTCTCCTGTAGGAGTCTCCAAAGGATGTCTGAGGGACAAAAGGCTCCCACACCCTGAGGTTGAGGCACTCCCAGGCTCTCCATACTTAGAAAGCCAGTGAGCAAAACGGACTTTGGAGTGAAATGGTCTGTGACCCAGGTATGGCTCTGCCCTACCGCCCACACTTTGTCACACTCAGGTGACAGATCCGGAATATTTTCTCCAATCTGGGTAAAATAGAGGCCTCGTAGGACAGCCAATGTCCACTGAATTCCCCTGTTTCAAACCAAGCTATAATGATATGGAAAGGGGATTTTGTGTGATGCGAGTGCATCTGTCAAAGTCACCCCAAGGGAAATTCCAGAACTTTGCAAAGGCATCCTTGAAAAGCCTGTCCCCTGCTGAGAGGCAGCTGGGACAGAAGTTCCATGTCCAAGGTCACAGTCAATGGGATAGCATTGTGGACCCCTTCCTGCTGGTGTGTGTAAACAGACTGGGAAGGTCCCCAAATGGGAACCCTAATGTATTTATAGGGATCGACGTGAGTTAACATTTAACTATCAAATTGTGTGTACTTCAGGTGCTGGGGTCCTAAGCAATTTTAAAGAAAATGATTTCTTAATCCATCTGGAAGATGGGAATATGCTTTTTATATTTTGAAATATATTTATACATATTAATTTCTATATTTTGATATATTTATCTTTTTTTTTAGTACAGATCTGACTGGGTAAGGGGATATCCCGCTCTTATCACACCATGTAATTTAAATCATCAGACCACTAAATACCCAACCCAAACAAAAACGCCAGGATCAGGCTGAAAAGCCTTTTTGCTTGAGGTTAGACCAAAGGAGGAGGCAAACTTACACCGTTAACTAGCACTGGCCTCATTGTGTTTTCATTGGTCTTTGTTAAAGCATAGCATTGTAGTTCATTCTTTTCTTAATTTTCTTTCTTTCTTCCTTCTTTTCTCTCTTTCTTTCTTTCTTTCTTTCTTTCTTTCTTTCTTTCTTTCTTTCTCTCTCTCTCTCTCTCCCTCCCTTCTCTCTCTCTCTCCCTCCCTCCCTCTCTCCCTCCCTTCTCCCTCCCTCCCTCCCTCCCTCCCTCCCTCCTTCCCTCCCTCCCTCCCTCCCTCCCTCCCTCCCTCCCTCCCTCTCTCTCTCTCTCTCCCTCCCTCCCTCCCTCTCTCCCTCCCTCTCTTCTCTCTCTCTCTCTCTCCCTCCCTCCCTCCCTCCCTCCCTCCCTCCCTCTTTCTTTTCTATCAGAAGAGGCTTAACTAACTAGACTGGTTTGGCTTTTGTGACTGCTGCTGTTTTCTTTCCGTTGGAATACTTTCCCATCCTCTTTATCTCTAATTTTAGGCTCAGGTAACATCCTGATTTTCAGTGTCTTATTTTCTCTGTTCTATTCCTCCTGGAGGACCCTGGGGCAAAAGGCTAGATGGGGAGCTGACCTTTGCAGAAAAATAAGCTTTGCTATTTTGCAGAGAGAAATGATCGATGAATGGTACAGAGATGGGGCAGGCTCTAGTACTGTAATCAGGTATTTGGCCTTCGGAAGTAGTAAAAGGAAACTGATTATACAACCTCAAGACATGACCTTTTACAAACTTGAGGCTTTAGAAAATAAGGCACCTTAAAGCTATGGCACTTCTTTTTTTTTTTTTTTTTGAAGCTGTCTTAAAGTCTGTAGTTAGCACCCTAAGACCTAGTTTTCCTTAGCATATAATTGGAAGTCTTTAAGTGTTTGATATAGAGTCCCAGAAATGCATTAACGTATGTATATTGATTGATGGATGGGGGAGGGGCGCTGTACTCATGGTCTTTCTTTTTCTTAATTGCCATTCAAAGTAATGAGCTTTACAGTCCTATTTTCATCATGGGACATAAAAGCAGGATGGGGGCTGTGGGATGGATGGGGCAGAGAGGTGCTGCAGCAAAGGTCTATTTTTATCCCACTCTAGACTGCTGAGAACTAGAGAGAGGTGATGCTGTTGCATTCAGGTCCTCCTCAGTTTGACCTCTTCATCCTGGAGCGCAGATGCCCATTTTTGATTAGTTGGGAGATATTTTCTATTCCTGGGAATGAAGTACATTAATATGGAGGCTGGAGTTCCTGACAGCCCTGTCACTCGGGACCTCACATCTGCACACTCCCTGGCCTGGTTTGAGTGGTTAAAAGCCGTACTTTGCAAAAGCTTGGGCAAAAGGATTCCCCAGAGGAAATTTCACTTGACGTGATTTCTGCATCACTGAAGTGTCATCTCAAGTGCTCGGTCTGGGTGTAGGCTTGTGGAGTGTCTCCATGGAGGAGATTTCCTTCTTTCAGAGTAAAACCCTTTATTAAGTTGTCATCGCATCACAGGGGGGAAAGTGGCCTCTTTATCCCCCTCCTTAGATTATTTCTAGGAATTTTCTTTCCTAGAAAGCAGCATCTCTGTCTCCAATCTTCAACAGATTGAGAGGGTAGATAGAAAACGCCCCAAGCTTCGTTCTTTTCTTTTTTTTCTTCTTTAATAGTACTGAGAGCCAGCCACATGAGTGATTTAAGAGCTCCCTACTTTGGAATAAGCAAGAAACTCTTTGGGCAGAGGACACCATCTGGTGCCTCTGAATTCCAGCAGATTGTCCAAACTCCGGACCACACCCTTATAACAGGAAAAAGTCCCATGTGTATGTCAGCACCCTGTTCCCTGCCTCCCCAGGACTCAGAATGCCATGGGAGAAGTAAAACTTTAAAGCATACATACATACATACATACATACATATATTTATACTGATGTATAATATATACTTAAAAATATATAAAATACATATTTATATATAACACAGTATTATAGATAGATAGATAGTAATATATATATATATATATATATATATATATATATATATATATAATTCTAAGAGTTTTTTTAATAGACTGGAGCGTTTTCTGTGAAAATTAAACTTGGTTTGGGGCCTGGGGATCCATGCAGAAGCAAGTGTTTAGAGTATTGTGTTCTCTGAATCATGAACATAACCTTTCATGAAACAAATCAGAGTATTGCTTCCTTAAAAAGCGGTTTATACATTTTTGGCAGCAGAAGCATCAACAAATGTACACAATGTTGGGAAATGTTCCTAAAATAGTACGGAGAGAATTCTGGATGTTAACGGTTAGGGAATATGTCCTAGAGAAGGGATGGTAGGCAGGAAGGAAATACCAGCGCAGAGGCAGACGCTTAGAGAGCCTGTAACTGTGGTATGAAACCTGAGGTTTACATGCACATACATAGATACATACATAGATACATACATAGATACATACATACATACATACATACATCTGCACTCAGATGTTACTGTTGTATCCATACTTGTTAATCCGTAAAGTGTATTTCTTGCTGTAGTTGTTAATCAAAATTATGATTACTGGAATGAAAATTAAATCAATGGTTTATCTATACAGTTATTTATTTACTGAGGGACCACACTGCCACAAAATAGGGTGGGATTTGGGGGAGATCTGTGAACGAAGTGGACAGACTTATTCTAGGAGCTTACAGAGAGGGCTCACGGAACATACACGGTACACGCTGAAGAAGAAGAAGGAAGACTAAGGGGCGTGGGTAGGGAAGCCAGGGATGCTGGATCAGTTGAGAGGGGGGTAGTGTTGGGGGCAGAGTGGGCATAGGTGGGGTGTAGTCAGCAGCCTGGCCTTAGAAGCTCCCCCATAGGGACTTCCCACTGCGAAGGGGGTCTCACTGGGGCTGACTTAACAAATCACTTGGGACTTTACAAACTCCCAGGCCCTAGAAGAACGCTTGAGAAACTAAATGATTCCAGAGACAAGGACAGAGGGTCATCAGGCCCCTGTATTGGGGGTGGAGTGGGGGATGGGAGAGGGCTGTGGCAAGCCTTTCCACCTGGCCTCCTGCTTGGCAGGAACTTAGGGCTCTCTGATCATCCCTGAAGATAGCTGGCAGCTCACCTAGTTCGGAAAGTAAAGACCAGACCGCACGAAGGAGAATATGCAGGCTGGCTTGCTTTACTTAATGCCCCACGGTGGATTTGAGTCTGCCCAAAGCCCAGACTGAGTGATTACCCTGTCTCCCAGAAGCTTCCAGAATATATGCCATAGATGCTTGGAATTTTCTTTTAAGCACCTGAGGGTAGGAATGCAGCCTCGCTCGCTGCTCTCAGAATCTTTCCTGTGATTAGATAACATTGGAGCTTAAAAAATATCAAGTAAGTATTCCATGTGACTTGGCCCTAGTTGGAATTCATCTTACATAGATAACTCCTGATAGCCAGAGTTGGCAATTGTGTGTATTTAACATTTATTCTTGCAGTTGTCAAGTGAAAGTCCTTAGTCTGCCTTTGAAGAAATGAAAATTTCAAAATTGGACTTTTTTTTTTTCCCTTTGAATTTTTACAACCAATCGGCACATGGTTCTGGTGTACAAAAAGGGAGTATTTCGGGGTGTACTTGAGTTAAGGGGGAAGTTGGTGAGGTGAAGATGGGGGCGTTTATTGAAGTCTAGAAAGAATACCAGCCCTGGATAGCCAGGGTATCCTGGGAACGGAGAGAGCTTCCACCTGGAGGCCTTTCAAGAGCTGAGAAGGCAAGCCAAGAGGCCAAGGTAGGAGAGTCCAAGGACTTGGCTAAGGGGTTGGATTGTCACTCAAAGATGATAGGAAGTTGTTGAGGAGTTCCAAGCAGCGTGGAACATAGAGAAGTACGTGATGTAGGAAATCTACACTAGGTTCCCATAGAGCTTGTTGGAGGTAAGGGTGGAGAGAGGTTTACTCAAAATCTGTTAGAGTCAAAGGGAGATTCAAGGACAAAAGAATATACTAGACCCTAGAATACACTAGTGACTGAAGAGAGACCATACTGTGGGGAGATGCAGGGGAGTCAGTCCTGCCTACATGTACATTGCTTAGAGGGCTTTTATAAAAGATGTCTGTGCTGTGGACTGGATGGTCTTTGGCATTTATATAAAGTCTTTTCAAGACTGTGTTACCACTTCTCCAGGGTTAAGAATCATTCTGGTCTCTGATATTTTAACTACCTTACTCCTTTGTGGGCCAGGATGCTTCTGCAGATGACCCCATCCATGAGCTGCACCCTCGGGGTGAAGGTGGGCTGTTACCAAAGCCATTGTGTGCATTGCTGACCTCCTTGACCTAGCGGAGAGACAGATAAGCTAACCGATTTCTTCTTCCCTTTGGAAGGAATCTGTCAGCCAGGGGCAGGAAGGAATCTTGGTTTGGATTTGAAAGCCCCACCCCCCACCCCTGTCTGCCCATAGCTCTCTGTACACAGGAACCTTTGCCCACACATCTGTCTTACTTCAGGACTTGCAAGGAATTGAGGAAAGTGCCTGCGTTTTTCTTTTTGTAGCATTCTCTGATTCCTTGGCATTTCTTTGAAGGAAGAAATATGATGAACAGGTCTATGGGGAAAGAAGGAAAGAAATCCACATGTTCCCACTGGGGAAGTATTGCAGCCTATTTAGACTGCTGGGCGGCGGCTTGATCTGCTCAGAACAGCAGAGCTCAGCAGCAGGATGGCTGGCTAAGGGACCGTCTGTAGACTTAAGGTTAAGGTGTTGGGGGAAGAAGAAAGGGGCATCCCAGCCAGCCAGGAAATGTGTAAATACGGGCTAAGGGTTCCCAGCCATGCACAAAGGGTCTTAGCGCTCATTCATCTCATGTGCAGAGCTGTGACTGGCCAGCGACTAAGCTGCTTCCAAGAAAAACTTCCCGTTTCCTCCTTAACATGTTTGCCTGTCGATTGCTTAGCAGAACCCTTGTCTGCAAGCTTCATTGTGTCGCCATTGTACTTTCAAGTCTCCGGAGGCCTTTCTGTTTTAAACCCATCATCCTCGCTGCTCTCAAAGCACCACCCACCTGCACTCAAGGTCTACCCTGGAACCAGGTGGAAGTGTTGCTAAGGAGCAGGGGGAGATGCTAAGGTCCTGGTGCACAGGCTTCTGGTGTTGGGCTCTGAGTTTTAGTACGCATGCGTACAGGCGTGCGCGCGTACACTCTTATGTACGTGCTGTGGTATGTATGCAGAGGTCAGAGTACAGCTTCCAGGCATCAGGTCTCTCCTAGGCTCCAGGACTGAATTGCACTGATCAGATTTGTGCGAGAACACTATCCACCTAGCTACCTCCCGGGCTCATTTTCAATATCTTAAACTTTTTTCACTGCTACAGTTTTTTTTTTTTTCCCCTCCAAAAGGAAAAGTTTACTCTATTCCAAAGAAACTAGCATTCTATGTGTCCCTGTTCCCTCACTCACCTGTGACATTAACCTCATTTTTTTGAAGAAAGGTGGTTAAACACTTCCATCTGTGTTTTAGGATCTTTTATCTTGAGGGTGATGTGAGCAGATATTAGGGTCAGTGTGGGGAAATGAACTAGTGTTTGGTGTTCCCAGTAGTCTCAAGTGTCTTCCTGTCTGCCTGGTTTTCTGCATGGGTGCTGGGATTTGAACTCAGATCCTCACGCTTGCAGAGTGAATGTTCTCACCCACAGAGCCATCCCCCCAGCCCACACCATTTCTTTTCTAACCGAGAAGCCCTAGAAGTGACTGCGTGGTGTCAGTTTAGGGTTGCATGAAAACATGACATTTTCTTAATGATATAAAATAACGGAGAGGAGACACAGGCCAGCCTCAGGTGTCCTTGATTTGGGACCTTAATGGATTAATGTCTGTGAAAAGTTCTTGTGGTATGTAAAGGATTACATTTATAGATGTAAAGATGGTTTGGAAAAAAATATCCTACCTCTTTCACACACCTTTCAACATGAAGCCGCTTTAGTACAAATATTGGGAATGTGCTGTAAATAGGTGTGAGACTCTAGCGCCTGATGAGGGCCTTGTATGTGCACTCTCTGACATGCCCAAAACTGAATGGATGCTTCGAATTTCTAGTTAACTTGTCACTTTTTAAGTGAAATAATAAGAAAGCAAACATTACTTTTTTAACTATTATTTAATGTCCAACAGTGTGTTCTTTAAAAATAGTCTCTAAGGACATGGAAAGAGTGAAGCATCTTAACTATCCTTTTAGGAGGCCAAGAATTTGTGGGGCTGGGGAGGTGGCTCAGTGATTTAGAGCACTTGTTGCTCTTTCAGAGGATTGTGGTTCCATTCCCAGACCTCACACGGTGGCTCACAGCCCTCTGTAACTCCAGGTCCAGGTGATCTGATATCCTCTTCTCACCTCGCTGTGCACCAAGCACACACATGGAACACAGATCTATGTGCAAGCAAAGCACCCAGACTGTATGCATGCATGTATGTATGTATGTATGTATGTATGTGTGTGTATGACTGTGTGTGTATGACTCTGTGTGTATGTGTGTATGTATGTATATGTGTGTGCATGTATATCTGTATATGTATATGTGTGTGTGTGTTTAAAAGGCCCTGCGTTTGTAAACAAGCAAGGAGAGATATTTAAGAAGGTTTGGAGGGAAGAAAAAGCAGAGGAAATGGTGTAAAATAATCTCCAAAAAGAGATAATTAAAAGATAATAGGCTTATTTGAAACAAGCAGCCTCTTTTTCTCCTGTAGCCATCTTTGGGAGACAGGAAGGCTAGGCCGAGGGAAAATGTGATTTTTAGTCTCTAAAATAAAACACTGAACTTTCATGGTTTTTTTTTTCTCTCATAATACTCTTCTAGGAGCTGTTTTACAATTTATTATTTTTTTATTAATTTTTATTTTTATTCTCTATGCATTGGGGTTTTACCTGCATGTGTGTATGTGTGAGGTTATTGGATCCCCTGGAACTGTGAGCTGCCACATGGGTGCTGTGATTCGAACCCAGCGCTCTCTCTCTCTCTCTCTCTCTCTTTCCCCCTCTCCCGCCAACCCCCTCCCCCCATTTCACAATCTTCTTTAAAACTTTCTTAATTCCCGTACTTAGACAAGACGTGAATTTAAAAAGACAAAAACCAAAACCTAGTGTGAGGCCTGGCAAGGTGGCTCGACAGGTGCTTGCCGCCGAGGCTTATGGTCTAAGATCTGGCTCTGAGATCTGTGTGGCTGGAGGCGAGTGAGACTGGACTTTCACACATTGCCCTCTGGCCTTCACATGTGACCCCTTAGCACACACACACACCTGGCAGAGGTGGTACACATCTCTGTGCACACAGTGACGCTCCGTCTTCTGCACGTCCTCCCACCAGGCTCCTCATCCCCAGGTCCAGCAGCTTGTGTTCAGTAATGCTACTTTTAGCGCCGCGCTAGGATGATTCATGAGAGCAATGTTTACCATGCTTTTTAATAACAGCCCAGGGTCATCCTCATTTCAGTTTGGGTATTAACTTAGCATGGAGAATCACAGCGTGCTTTCTCCTTGGCGTGTGCCCAGAAACGATAGTGCAACTTGCCTTAGTGATGAAAGTTTGTCAAAGATGCTTTTCCTGAAAGGAAAAGAAAATGTTATCAAAAAAAAAAAAAAAAAAAAGGGAGGCAGTGGGGAGTTGGAAATGTTAAAGCTAGTAGACAAAAGTAATATGATGTATTTATAATAGTACCCACCAGACTGACATCTGGCACGGTGGATGGAAATGAAGATGGGAATCTGGGATTGATTTAGCTGGGTTGAGGCTTTTATAAAGAAGTGAATAGCTTTAAATAACTAAGCACTCTCACGCGGGCTGAAGAAGGTGGGAAGAGGAGTTGAAAGGAATATTCCCTGTGCAAACACAGAAACTAATTAATGTGTCCCGGACCTCCTCTGTGAGTCAGTTTTAACAGGATTGTAAATACGTGCTTGAGTGAGTTTTAACACAGTCTGTCAGAGGCTCTTGGCCTCTCTGTTTATCAATACTATCTACAAGATGTTTAACCACAGGGAGCTGGGGCCTTTATTAGGCATTTAGCCTGCCAAGATGGCTGGGAACTAGTGACTTCATGCCCTCGGTTTCCTGAGGCAGCCTGAGTCTCTCTCTTCCCGGTGAATACTGTGTCCCTAAAGGCACTTGGTCATAGTGTTTGGCTGTGAAAGTGCCCAGTCCACCTGTGTCACCAGGGGCTCAGACACCTTCTACTCTAAGGTGTAAGGGTGTGCCTGGTGTGTTTTGTTAAAGCAGAAGACACTATGTCTTGTTAAGCCAACTAGGTTTCAGATAAGTTACTCGAGCCCTTCTGCACTCTCACTATGTTCCCTTTGTCCAGAAGCAGCAGGGAGTAATTCACTGCCAAGATGGACCCCATCTTGGAATTATTTTGTTTGTTTGGGTTTTTTGTTGTTGTTGGTTTGTTTTGATTTCTGCAGCAATGGGGAATCAAAACCAGGACCTTGTGCGTAGGCGATACCACATTCACTTTTTTAAAAGACTGAAATATGTATAAAATTGTAAGCCATCTGGTGTCGAGCTCCTCTTGTTGGTGCGTCTGCCTCTTGGTATATATTGCTTTACAGCACTTGTGTTCTACTGGTCTGATAGAATGAGTTTATTAATGCAGGAGAACCACGTCAGGGGATAATGTAGCTCACAAATGTGTCTGTTTGTCTCTAGAAATTGAAGCCAAGGAAGCTTGTGACTGGCTGAGAGTGACTGGTTTCCCCCAGTATGCACAGCTGTACGAAGGTAAGCCAGAATGATGGCTTATTTTAAGTCATCGTTGTCATAATACTGAGTTCATGCGCAATACTGATCTAGGAGTTATTTGGAGACATTTTGTTATTTATTCCTTTTTTTGTACTATGGGGTAAGTATCCATGACTCCAACCATTCAAAACAAAAGAAAAAGTAGACCCTTGATAATAACAGAGTTAT
The DNA here is from genome assembly GCF_978045245.1 of Mus caroli. Lineage (NCBI taxonomy): Eukaryota > Metazoa > Chordata > Mammalia > Rodentia > Muridae > Mus > Mus caroli. Next base: position 93,488,351 of record NW_028227265.1, read on the forward strand.
CTTGTCCCTCTGCAAAGAGTCACCTGTGTCCTGAAAACTCTATTGGTTTTTACATACTCATTTTCTGTGATTTTATTGAAGTTCTCAAAAGTTATACTTCGTGTAATGTATACCTTTTCAAAAAGGAAGAAAGGGTATTATGTAGATTTGATTTGTTCGTGTAATATTATATACTAGGATTCCTCTGACCTGTGTGTTCCTGTAGCTCATTTTCTTATAATAGACTACTGTATAATATTCCATCAAATAAATTTAAGACCATTCTTTCTATACTCTGGTTGGTGGCCATCTCAGTTGTTTTATTCTTATAAACTATTACTTCTGAACATTGATTGGGTGGGGCTATGCTTTGTTACACGTGCAGAATAATTTAGCTTGCACACAACTGAGAAATAAGGATTCTGGTTAATGAAGGGTTGACCCCATACTCTGTTTTGTAATACACAGTTTCCCCCACAGCCTATGTGTTAGCTTTCACTCCTGCCAGTAAAGCATAGACCCTGTGTGTTCACATGTACTCGGACTTTAGATTTTACTATTCAGATGGATTAAAAAAAAAAAGAGATCTATGGATTATCACTCCATTTTCTTAATCATTAACAGTAATGAGCAGCTTTTTGTGTCAGTAGGCTATGTATTTCAGTGTCTGTGTGTCTGTGTGTCTGTCCGTCTGTCTGTCTGTCTACTTGTGTGTTTAATCAGCAAAGCCAATTGTTCTCCAAAGTTAACTATGCCTTTAAAAATGTTTATCCAGTCATGTTGGCAAGAGATTCTGAAGAAGATGGGGGACATTGAACTCTGGCCTCCCTATGCTTGTGCAAATCTGTGCATGAGCACTCCACCCAAACACACACGTTGCACATGCATTCATACACCAAGACAGGAAAATTAAAATTTAAAAGACCACTGTACAAATTTGCTCTCTTCGTCACTGTGATAAACAATATGACCAAAAACAACTGGCAGAGACAAACGTTCATTTCATCTTACAGTTTATAGGCCATCACCGAGATTAGGGTTGGAAATCAAGGCAGGAACCTGTGTGGAGGAACTGAAGCAGAGGACATGGAGGAATGCTGCTTACTGGCTTGCTTTCTTGTAGTACCCAGGACAACCTGTCCAAGTGGCCCCGCCCACCGCCACCCCCACCCCCACACTTGCCTGCAGGCCAGTCTGACAGAGGCATTTTCTCAGTTGTGATTCTCTCAGATGACCCTGGCTTGTGTCAAATTGACAGGACACTAGGGACAGAGAAAGAGCAGTCCTCTCTAACTCATCCTCTGGGTCTCTGGGTCTGTAGGCTGATGTGTACAGTGCATCCACTGAGATGTAGGAGCTGTTCCTTCGAATGGGAGACCTAGTATCTGTGCATGAAATTGTTTTATAATAATTACAGCTTTAAAGTAGTGAACTTCGTCTTATGGATTGGAAAATTTCAATTTTTATTATTTTTATTTTTTATTAAGATGTTTATAGAATATATTTTGATCATGGTTTCCTCTGCAGATCCTTCCCACCTCCCTACCCACCCAACTTCATAACTTCATATTCTCTCTCTCTCTCTCTCTCTGTGTGTGTGTGTGTGTCTGTCTGTCTGTCTGTCTATCTCTGTCTTTCTCTCTCTTTTTCTGTGTGTGTGTCTGTCTGTCTGTCTGTCTGTCTCTGTCTCTCTCTCTCCTGATACAGCTAAATTCTTTCTCCCTCCTCTTCTGTAGGGCTCCCTGAGCCCCGAGGGGAGAGATTTGATGAAGACATGCCATTTAAGGCTGAGCTCCAAGGTTTCTCACTCTGCATAATGTTTAGCTGTGAGTCTCTGTTTGTTCCCTTTTGCTTCAGAATGAAGCTTCTCCCATGATCTCTGAGAAAGGCACTGATCTATGAGTATAGATCAAAATATCATTAGAAGTCTTTTTCTTATTATTTTTTTAAGGTCAGTAGTACTTGCTTTTACCCAAGGTTCCTGGGCTCTCTAGTCTCAGATTCTTGGTCATCCAAACAGGGTCAGGCATGTGTTCCATCTCATGGAGTAGGCAGGCCTTAAGTCAAATCAGATATTGGCTGGTGATTCCCACAAGCTATGAGCCGCCATTGCCCTAGAGTGTATCTTGCAGGCAGGACACCACTGCAATTCAAAGGGTTTGTAGCCGGACAGGCATTTACGTTCCTCTTTTGGCAGGGTACAGAGTACCTTCTTATACCAAAGACACTAAAACGGACAGGTGACTCTGGATTTTGACATCCTGGAGTAGCTTACTGTCCCTCAATTCCACAGCCTATCTGAAATTTCTCATCATCCTCTTATTTGATGTTTTAACACTCTCCTTAATGTGGTGGAGTTTCTTGCCTTCAGACAGAACTCCTGACCTTCTAAAAGGGCGTTGGAGATGGAAGCTGGAACAGGACTTGTGACTTTTCTAATTTACAGCTCTCCTGGAGATAAAGCTAATTGGCTTTGCAGCGGTGGGCTTTTGTTTTCCTCTTTAAGAATTCCATTTCCTTCAGTTATGTCCGTTTGGGGTGCTGATGTGCTACTGGGTGGCACCTTCTTGTGCCTGTTGGTTTTGGTAAATCCAATTTCCAGCCCCTTTCTTACTCCAGTCTCCCGGTTTGGTACCTGGGGACCTGCCCAGGTCATCTGAAGCATACGCTGACTTTGGAGTGCGCCCTGCTGAGATCTAGGCAGTCATTTCCCACCTCATCCTGCCCGTGCCAGGTTAACAAGCCATACTCACACGTTGAGCGTAGCAGCCCACAGGTCCATTTGGAACCTGCATATTGATACTTCCTGCCTCTAAACCCAACCCGGAAGTTGGGTTCGGAGTGCACTTCTGTCGTCATCAAAACCATCGTCTTTTAAGAACCAGTTCCTTCAGAAAACCTTCTGAGCAAGTAAGAGAAAATTGAGTTCTTGGATTCCTCCTCCAAGCCATCACTGGATGTTTTTAGAAGACAGAACCGTTCATTTGGATCAGAAAAGTGACCTTAAGCACCGCACAGGAAGTTAGAACTGGCTAAAATAGCTTGGTTGCTTTTCCACGTAGGCGTAACAGACAGAAATAATACTTTGCATTCACATTTCTAGGTTTCATATTATATATTACCTACAGATATAGTCTCTGATTTGGGCTTATTGTTTAGTAAACTCTGAGTCCCCCAAAGGCTGGGCTATGTGGTCCCGGTTCTGTTTAGTAATTCACATTCATATTCATGGTTAGTCTTCACTGTGTGGTCATCCCTCTGTCTACTGATGAAGAAGTATAAGCTTGGAATACCATGGTCCGTGCACATCTTTGTTAGTCACTGAGCTGAAACTGTGTGCTGGGTCGGCATATATTATTCATCAGGGTAAGAGTAAGCTAACCCTTGCCTCCAGAAGAAAGTCCTAATGCTGAGATAGCTTTCCCAATTGTTTTTGAAAAGCTGCTGTAAATGTTATCCCTAAAAACAGGGATGCCTTAGGAACGAGGAATTCTGTGTCATTCTGTAAAACCAGTGATTATGAGTTAGAAAATGTTGAAGTCAATCTCTCAACTCAGGAACAAGGGCATAACCAGTTAGCTACAACTCCCAACCCTCACCAGGCCTAGCCAGCGGTAGCGGTAGCGTTTCCTCTTCAGAGCTCAGGGGAATTGTGTAGGTGATGGTGATGGTGATGATGGTGATAATGATGGTGATGATGATGATAATCCTGTTGGGATAATGGCTTCTGCCCCTTGGTGACCCAGAGGAAGCGCACTTGTGATACTGTGTCTGCTTTTTACTGGGAAACCCAGAAATCAACATCGATAACTGGACTGCACAGGAGGGTAGCTTGCTTTTTACCCAGTGGAATTTTGGAGCGATGGTCATATTTCCGTCGTTCCTGGATGTCTTCCTTCTTCCTGGTCTACAGGATGTGTTTATCCATGGGGTTTCACTGTCATTATGGCTGGTCTGAAACCTTTATGTGTACTGTGCTAGCTTGAAATTCAGATAAAAAAAAAAAAGCCGAGCGGTAGTGGCTCACGCCTTTAATCCCAGCACTTGGGAGGCAGAGGAAGGTGGATTTCTGAGTTCCAGGCCAGCCTGGTCTACAGAGTGAGTTCCAGGACAGCCAGGGCTACACAGAGAAACACTGTCTCGAAAAACCAAAAAAAAAAAAAAGAAAGAAATTCAGAGATCTACCTGCCTCTGCTGTGATTAAAGGCAGGTGCCAGTATCATAATTGTCGGGATATTTATTTTCATACCTAGAACCAAGGAGCATTTTTTAAAATTTTTCTTTTCTTTTCTTTTCTTTTTTCTTTCTTTTTTTTTTTTTTTTTCAAATTTAAGATAGAGAAAGCCAGGCATGGAGGTGTATGCTCCCCCCTTTTTTTAACGATTTTTTTTTTATATGAGTACTCTGTAACTGTCTTCAGACACACACTTAGAAGAAGGCATCGGAACCCATTACATGTGAGCCACCATGTGGTTGCTGGGACTTGAACTCAGGACCTCTGGCAGAGCAGCCAGTGAGTGCTCTTAACTGCTGATTCATCTCTCCAGCCCTTTTTTAAATTTTCAACTGACACACAATAAGTAGTCCTGTGTGTGTAGTCATCAGAACAGAGCAATAAGAGTAGCTAGCATCCCAGATTTTTGTGACTGCTTTGCCTAGGAAAGCTTTCAGTAACCTCTCCCTCCTAGCCATTTTGAAAAGACAGTCATGCCGGGCGTGGTGGCGCACGCCTTTAATCCCAGCACTCGGGAGGCAGAGGCAGGCGGATTTCTGAGTTCGAGGCCAGCCTGGTCTACAAAGTGAGTGCCAGGACAGCCAGAGCTACACAGAGAAACCCTGTCTCAAAAAAAAACCAAAAAAAAAAAAAAAGAAAAGACAGTCATAGTCACTCATAGGCATCTTAGTAGCAGCACTGGATGGCATTACAAGTTATTCCTCCCCCAGCTTCCTGTCTGTAGTTGGTAAACAGCCCTTGTCCGCCCCTCCCCCTATAGTCCTCCATATTCCCAGGCTCCACTCCTTCAGTCTCCTTACAGGAAGGAATCTTTTTTCAGGCTGTACCGAGTTCTCCCATCTCTCAGGCCTATGCAAGTGGTTCATTGTTCTGAGAGAACTGGACTCTTGCTGATGTCGGGGCTTGGGTGCTAGTGTTTTACAGTAACTTTAGAGGTAATCCTTTGTTTCACTGGGACTTAATAATCCCTTGGTTTGCCATATGGCAATGCTAATGTTTGTTTTAAAATAGCATATCTTGAATTCTCTGCGTCCGTCCTATCATGTAAATGGACTGGTCCCTCCAGCTGCCCCGGGGCCATTGTTCGCTGTCTTTCCTGGCCTGAGTTCTGGTTTGTTTTCTGCTTTTGCTTTTGTTTTTTTTTCCTGTGGTCCCTTGTGAGCAAGGACATTTTTGGTTTAAGCCACATAACAAAGGAGACTCCTGGCTGGATCTATTCTAGCTTAAATTATAACTTACAGTGGGTATTTACTGCCTTCTAGTTATTTTGAACCACTTCTGCAACAAAGAAGTAACCTTGGAGGTTGTAACGTGCTTTAGAGGTGATGTAGACCGGCACAGAGTCGTCATAAGCTGTTTCGTGCATCCACACAGCTTGCTAGAACACGTGGGCCATAGATCCTCAGCATCTTGCCAGAAGAGTCTAATTTGTCAAGATCCTGGGCTCTCACCAAACATCCTTGTTTTTACTCTTCTTACAGATCTACTGTTCCCTATTGATATTGGGCTGGTCAAGAGAGAACATGATTTCTTGGACAGAGACGCCATCGAGGCTCTCTGCAGGTAACCTGACATTTTCCTTTCTTTTAAAAACACAGTACTTCAGTCTCAGCACTCAGGGGGCGGGGGCAGGCCCCAAGCCAAGTTCAAGGACAACCTGGTGTACAGAGTGAGTTCCAGAGCTGTACAGAGAGACCCTGCCTCAGGAGAGTAAAAAAAAAAAAAAAAAAAAAAATGATAAGTTTGCTTTATTTTAAACCACATGAGGTCTTTGATTATCAAATGGCACAGTGATTGATGCTGCTGTGCTATAGACCGTTTGATGAACGCTGAAGTAAAATTCTGTTATGTAATATTGCCGCTGAAATAGCATCCAATGCTGGCTGTCCTTGGAGGCCCTCTGGTAGCACCATCCCATATTTTGTTACCATTTGACAGCAAAAGCAGAAACCCTTCTGAAGAGTTAATGGAACTGACCTCGGGTACAGTGAAGGAGTCAAAGCTGCCACTGTGTGGAGTGGAATGAGAGAGTCATGGGCAGGGCTAGGAGGTAGAGCCAGGCAGGGTTGTCCTGGAATTCCAAGGAAGCTCCTCAGGACCTCCAGCTGCCCCAGGTAGAGTGCTGACAGGATTAAGTAGGCCGTAAACTCACTGAGAACAGGCTTTAATGTACAGGAGACAGGCAGTAAACATGCATTGATGTGAACTTTGAATAAAGCTGTCAGAGGTGCCATTCAGAGCGCGGGTTGCTCTCCAGGCTGAAAAGCAGCCGGTGGGGTTTTAAGAGAAGTGAACGTAATAAAATCCTGAGGATACACAGGCTTCAGATAATCCTCTCAAACCCAGGATGACGTTTTCAGTTCACCTCCCATTAGTCATCCCTTTGTAATTTTTCTCAAAACCAAAAAGCCTTCGTAGCCCTGCGCATAGGCAGAGTTCACATGTTGGTTGCAATCAGTTCTCTTTTCAATGACTTAGTAAAAGACGGTGTGTGTGTGTGTGTGTGTGTGTGTGTATGCGTGTGCATGTGTGTGAGCTCTCGCACATTCACAAGTGCTTACAGAGGCCAGAGGTTAGAATCCAGTGTCCTCCAGTGCTGTTTTGTGCCTTGTTTTTTGAAGCATGTTCTCCTTGAACCTGGAGGTGTGTGTGTGTGTGTGTGTGTGTGTGTGTGTGTGTGTGGTGTTGTGTGTGTGTGATGTGTTCACCAGTTCTCCCTGCTGTGATACCTGACGCAGGAATCCTCTTGGGCCCTCAGGCTTGCCATGACTGGGCTCTCCATCCAGTACTTAATTTCAGTGTCTACTTTAACTGGGGAAAACCTCTTAAGGTGAAATGATGTCTGGTGTTTCTTTTCCTGTGTATGTGAAGAACACAATAATAATGGCTTAGAAAGTTATACACACATACCACACACATACACACACACCACACCACACACATACCACACACACACCACACCACACACACCACACATACACACACCACACACACTTTCTTATATGATGTTGTTTGAAGCAGTAAGCTTGAATAGTGAAGTTTGGGGAAAAGATAGAGGTTATATGTTTAGAATAGCATATGGAAAAGACTAGATTTCATAGTTTGCAGGAAAAAAAAAGAAAAAACCATATTTACCCCCAAGAAACAATGTGCAGCTTTCCTTAGATGTGTCCAGGGGTGTGCACACATTTTTCTGGGAAAAGCAAGTTAGTGTGCATCTGGAGTGAGCAATGTCACCAGCGCCATTTTGGAGTGGGCGAGAAGTCAGCGTCTGGAACAGGACCTGCCTGCCGCGGACATTGTAGAGATGCTTTTGAGCTTAGCTGTGTGGTGGCAGAATTAATGTATTCTCAAGTCATCACTGCTGGTAATGCATATGAATGAGCTCATTTGGAAGAGGCATCTTTGGAAATTCTTGAGCTTTGTGTTAGGTCACCCATCATCTCACACATGTTAAGCCACTTTGGGAGTCGGCCTCCCGAACCACATCAGCAGCTTAGGAATTTCTGGGTCAGGAAAATACCATTGCAGTATTTCAGCCCCAAAGAGTTGTGATTTAAATTCTTGAAGATTTTTTTTTTTCTGGAACGTCAGTCCGAAATCAACTTTTTTCTTTTTTAAAAAGAAAAAGACATGCTCTACAGTTTGATTTTCGCTTGGCTCTGAACACTGTAACCTAAGAGGAGAAGCCACCTCCCATAGAAAGAAGACTAGATCCATACAAAGAAAAACCTAAAGGAAAGTAGTGCTCTATCTGCGTTCAAACTTGATCATGCATCCTGGGTCAGCTAACATACTTCATACAAGTGAGGTGTAATAGTTTAAAACAAAAAGTTTGAAGGATATGTGCAAAAGACCAGACTTAAATTTCCATTTTTCCTTTTTTTTTTTTTAAAGGGAAATTCTTATTCAGTGTGTAAATGCTCACTATCGTTTCGGCCCTGGGGAGGCAGAGGGAGAAAAAAAAAAAAACCTGGTAATTCAAAGCCAGTCTGGGCTACACAGCAAGATCGTCCCTCAAAAAATTACTTTTTAATTAAAAGAGGGAAATTATTCCAAACCCATAGAAATAGTCGTTGAAGTATTGGGAGGTGGGAAGCCCAAGGCCCTTCCTTGTCCATGTAGTCACACATAATGGCAGTGGCTTGGGCTTTCATAGAAGGGCACACATGGGGACCTTAGACAGACTTCAAGAACCTTCCCTTGTGGGCTTTCTGATACTTCACTTACTGCATATGCCTACTGCAGAGATTTCCTCTGGATTTGAGCACGTGGACTTTCTTTCTAAAACTATAAAGTTCAGTAATGACCAACAATTATAATGATTAGGCTAGTAGGCTTTTGTTAATTTTTAAAAATTATATGTGCGTGAGTATTTTACCTCATGCATAGTGTATGTACCGTGCCTATGAAGACGGAAGAAAACATTAGCTTCCCCTGGAACTGGAGTTACAGGTGGTTGTAAGCCACCATGTAGGTGCTGGGATTTGAACTCAGGTCCATCTGGAAGAACAGCCAGTGCCGTTACCCACTGAGCCATCTCTCCAGCCCCCTGCCCAGTGTTCTTAAAGTGTTAGTCTAAGGTAGCAGATGACTTGAAGAAATTCTTTCCCCTCAATCTTGCTAGCTTGACTGATAACCTAAACCCATGGAGGAAGCTCTGATCACGAGCAAGCTCTACTCCGGACCGGCAGAATGTTCGGTGTGTCACAAAGCACGTACTAATGGTGTTGTAAACCGTGAGCCATGCTGAGGTGCCTCTTGTGAAATGTCTTCCCATGGCTTCAGGAACATTTCACACCGCTGTTTTCCTTTGGAGTTAAACCTGACTCCTTCTACCAACACGTGGAAAGAATTGTGAACATCAGCTAGTAGTTGTCAAATGAAAAAGAAAATAACAAAACAAAACAAAAAAAACTATGTTGTCTGCCACTGTCACCTTCAGTATGTACTTTGTCCCCAAATCACCAAGACATGCCAAAGCCGTGTCAAGCATTGCAGAGACATTCTAGCCTTGTTGCTCTTACTATTCAGTTTAAAAAGAAGCAAGTAATTGTGGGAAGGTAGGGGACTTTGCTATGTAAACCAAACTGGGCTAGAACTCAATCCTCCTGCCTCAGCCTCCCAAGTGCTACATGCAACAACAAGGATCGTAAACATTTTTTGTATGAATGCCAGGAAAACCTACAGGAATTTGAAGAATTTTTGTGGGAGCCTCTGTTTTCTTATTTCTTCTTCTGTCTTATTTTAAATGCAAGAAGGGCCAGACCTCTACCTGCTCTCCTTTTATCTGTGCCCCTCCAGCCCTAGCCCCAACCCTGTGCCACAAAGCTCTTGAAGCTTTGACATTGCACCTTTGGCTCCATCTGTCTTGAAAAAACGGACCCAAGGCACCCGAGAGATAAGACCTGCACATTCCTGCTGGGTCCTTGCCTTGGGTGGTGGCGGGGTCAGAATGCCCAAGGCCACAGATGGTTGCTGATAGCAGTATCTCGGCCACCTATTTCAGGTCCACTTGGCTGGCTTTTCTATTTTTTCTTTTCTTTTCGGCCATTGTTAATACTTGTTTCACAACCAACTGTAGAGGTTGCTGTCTTTGGGCACCGGAGCCACTGTGTTTTAATCCTGGGTTCTTGGACAAGATTCCTGAGTTCTCTAAGCCCCGCCCCCCCATCCGCTTTGGTCCCTTATAAAATAAAGATAAATCGTAGTATCTGTGGCAGAAGGTTGTCAGAGGACTGAAGACGAGCCAGTGCCTCACCCAAAGACAGTGTGCAGTTCACCTAGTTAGAACCATATTTTAATTCTTGGTTGACAAAACACAACTGTATGTATCTATGTGGTAGCAAGTGATGTTTCAATGTTTGTGTGTAAGGTGTATGACTGAATTATGGGGGTTAACATATCCGATAGCTTATACGTTTATCATTTCTTGTCTGGAGTATATGTAAATTGGCTATTTTAAAATATAAAATTAATATTAACCATAGTCACCCTGGTATGCCAAGTCGCCCTGCACTTGCTGCCTGCCTCTTTGCGACTCCCTGTCCCTTCCCAGCTTCTGGGGACCATCCTTCCGTTCCCTTCTATGAAATGAGTTTCTTCTCTGGTCAGAACTACTATCTTATGTCCCTAGTACCCCTCTGGAAGTCTGAGGGTCCTGCTCTTTGGAGATCCTAGAGCATGCGGGTGGGTGAGGGGAAATCATTGAAAAACCACCATCATTGAAAAACACAGAGAGGCCTTCAGGGACGTCACGCTAGTCTGGGGCCGCCAACATAAAAAGTTAAAGTTGACTTTTCTCAAACCAACCTCCTGGGTCTTTTGTTGTTTGGCTTAAACTGGCGTGTGTGAAGTTACCCCACCTCCCCAAGCCCCACAGGCCTCCGTGCCTAGTAAATTTGGTTATAAACACCACTCAGCCATTAAAGCCCCAATGGAGTCGAGTGGAGATTTGATTGCAGGTTCGATTAATGAAACCCAGGCCTAAGACTAACTTAACCACTGCTCATTCTTAAAGCCTTGGAAATAACTGGGGGAGAGAAACATTATATTTGGTTGTGTCCTTTAGCTGAGACCCCTCAGCAAGGGACCCTACACCCTCCTGAGCCTCCAGTGTCTCTCAACTGTTCATCCTGCCCTCCCCCACTCCTTTCCCATGCAAGGAGAGGTTTTTCTGAACGAGTTGGTATTCTGTTTTATCTCTGTTTATTATTCTATAAACAGGCTTCCACATAATCTGTGGAATCAAAGGCAGGCTTATCAGGCTGCAGAAATACTACCTATCCTGGTGCATCCAAGTTGTCAGAGCAGGACCCGAGAGATAAAGCCCAGCAGGGCACAGGATCAGTTCCAAGTGGAGGGAATTGAGCGCTCTTATGCCATGAAAAAAAAAAAAAGGCAAGGTTGCAATTGGGGAAAGAAATAAAAGACTGATGGGTGTGTGTGTGTGTGTGTGTGTGTGTGTGTGTGTGAAGCGTATGAGGCAACAAGCAGACGTGTTTAAAAAGGAAGACTTTGGTGATGATCATCTGGAAGATTCTAGAAAGAACTGAGGCCCGGGGACCTGTCACTCACACTTTGCACACTAGGTAGCGAGTAGATAACGGGTGCTATTGTTGTTGTTGTTGTTTTTTTCTCCTATGACTTTTAATGAAGCTGATTGATTGATTGATTGATGATTGATTGATCGACTGATTGATTTCCATTGTGCTAAGGATTGAGCCTGAAGCCTTGTGTGTCCTTCCCAAGTACCCGATCATTGAGCTACTCTGCTGTCCCCATTTCTCTAATGTGGCTAAACGGATATCATTGGCGATGGGGGCAACTCGTTCAAAGCTGCAGTTTGACTCCCGTCTCAGCGGGGACTGTGTTCTAAGGGCCTGTTTGTACTCAGTGAGATTTTTTAAATAATCATTTGTGCAATTGCTATCGATACTGAAAACAGTCTCTCCTGATAGGACTGAGTAATAAAGAGGGCTGGAACTTCGCCTCTGTATAATAAATTAAAGCAATAAAAGTCACCTTCTGACATGGACATTTCTGAGGCCCATTGTCCTTCTTAATTATTACTTGAGTGAGAAGGGTGCACTGAGCACTTTGCCTGCAACCTTCCTTAGTTCCTACTGCTGCCTATTGCCCTTGAAGTGGACCTGCCATTGATGCCGTAGCATGCCATCTAACAAGAAATAGAATGGCACTTTTGTATTAGACAGCTTTTTTTTTTTGAGAATAGAACTCACTAGCTAGATCAGGCTGGCCTCCAACTCACAGAGATCTACTTGCCTCTGCCTTCTGGGTATTAAGATTAAAGACATGCACTACCATCCTGGGACTCCATTACCCGCTATGTAATGGAAGTGTAGCATACCTGCCTAAACTAGAAATGAGTTCGGAGAAGCTCATATTGGATGAGTCAGTTGTTCAGTTTGATTGCCCATTCGTGGTTCCTTTCTCTGCTCACGGCCTTTCTCTGCTCTGTAGGCGATTAAATACTCTAAACAAGTGTGCAGTCATGAAGCTGGAGATCAGTCCTCACCGGAAGCGAGTGAGTAGCAAAATTACACTGGGGGCGGGGGGGGGGGGGGGGAGGGGCGGGGGCGGGACAGGGAGGGCAGGGACAGCAGGCACACTAACCAAGATAGGACTCATATCTACACTCTGTAAAAGGTCCTGTTTGTCCATTCCTCAACATGTTAAAACCCCTGTTTGGAGACAGCAGTGGATGGTGGCATCTACTGCTCTGGACTTGAAGAAATCTGTTACTTTTCCCAGTGAACTCCATGGCTACCATGTGATTCAAAGCATGAAGCCTGTTGAATCTCCAGAGGAATTTCACATTGCTCCCTGGAGAAAATAAAGCTAACATTCTGTAGGACCGCTTCCTGTTTCCTGGATGGAACAGTAGCTCCATCTCGAAGCTGTCAAGATGAAAGGGGACGGCTGGCTTGGGGGATACTGTAGGAGATGTGGATCGTGGGGGGGTGGGGTGGGGTGGGGAGGAAGACGCCAGAGCAGGAAATCCCATACACTGTCGGTGGTGGTGGGTCACACAACAGTTATTTCTGGGTAAGAGCTATGAGACCTTGGGAAGGGTGAGGCAGTGCTCACCAGTGAGGAGCTGGTGTTGGAAATTAAAGAGGAGTAAGTTTGCCCCAAAAGACGTACTCCTGATGGTTGAGAGTATACAGTCCTTCTGGGAAGTTAACCGTTTCACGTGAAACGGCAGTGAGTCTCCACATTGATGTGTGATACCATGTACTCGGTGTCTTAACAAACTGAGCCTCCCTCGTGGGATTTTCCACGTGAGTGTCAAGGATGGCCAGCAGACTGAGTGGTGTCTTCTAATTTCCCTTCAGAAAGGGAATAAATAGTCAGGTGTTCTGCCACAGATGGCTCGCTATATCATCTTCAGTTCTTTTAAAGAAATACCTTGTCTTTCTCTTTGGGACCTAGAGTCCTCAGCTGCCATTCTGCTGTTTGAAAATAGCTTTTTTTTTTTTTAAATTGCACACGAGTATATAAACACACTCTGTCAACAGGCAGTTAAACTGGAGGCAATCCAGAGGGAGTCCCACGGCTGTTGACTCCTATTCCAGTTCAGAATATTTTGCATGCCTGGAATTTTCGCCCATCTCAGAGGTCCCCTTTGTGAGTGATTAGTGAATGACCCAACGAGCCAGGGTTTCAATAAAATGACTTGTTTAGCTGGCAACACTTGGTCAGACTTCTGTTAAAGTCTTTACATCTGGGCTGGTTAAATGACAGTCGGCCTGTTGCCAAGCCTGACGACACAGTTCTGTACCCAGGACCTATATGACTGAAGGAGAAAACTCACACTGACTGGTAGTCGTCTAAACACGGTGTGAACATTCATATACACCCATACATATACACATACATGCAAACACATTCTCTAATTAAAATAAAGTAATAATAATGTCTTTTTTTAAGGATTTATTTATTTATTATATATAAGTACACTGTGGCTGTCTTCAGACACACCAGAAGAGGGCATCAGATCTCATTACAGATGGTTGTGAGCCACCATGTGGTTGCTGGGATTTGAACTTAGGACCTCTGGAAGAGCAGTCAGTGTTCTTAACGGCTGAGCCATCCCTCCAGCCCAATAATAATGTCTTTAAATCCATCTTTGTAACTTAAAAGAACTGAGCAATGGACACTGGGAATATCCTTTGGGCCGTGGCCTGGCCCTTAACCTGTGTTCTGCCTTCTGCCCCCTGCTTGGCCCAGCACATAAATGGCTTCATTCTGTGTTTTCAGAGTGAGGATTCGGATGAAGATGAGCCTTGCGCCATAAGCGGCAAGTGGACTTTCCAGAGGGACAGCAAGCGGTGGTCCCGCCTTGAAGAGTTTGACGTCTTTTCCCCAAAGCAGGATCCAATCCCTGGGTCACCAGACAATTCTCGTTTGCAAAGCGCCACAAGCCACGAAAGCATGCTGACAGACCTCAGCGAGCACCAGGAGGTGGCCTCTGTCCGAAGCCTCAGCAGCACCAGCAGCAGCGTCCCCACCCATGCAGCCCACAGTGGAGATGCCACTACGCCCCGAACCAATTCCGTCATCAGCGTCTGCTCCTCCGGACACTTTGTAGGCAACGATGACTCTTTTTCCAGCCTGCCGTCTCCCAAGGAACTCTCCAGCTTCAGTTTTAGCATGAAAGGCCACCACGAGAAGAACACCAAGTCGAAGACGCGGAGCCTGCTCAAACGCATGGAGAGCCTGAAGCTCAAGGGCTCCCACCACAGCAAGCACAAAGCGCCTTCCAAGCTGGGGTTGATCATCAGTGCTCCCATTCTGCAGGAGGGTATGGATGAGGCGAAGCTGAAGCAGCTGAACTGTGTGGAGATCTCAGCCCTCAATGGCAACCACATCAACGTGCCCATGGTACGGAAAAGAAGCGTGTCTAACTCCACCCAGACCAGCAGCAGCAGCAGCCAATCAGAGACCAGCAGCGCCGTCAGCACACCCAGCCCGGTCACCAGGACCCGGAGCCTCAGCACCTGTAACAAGCGGGTGGGCATGTATCTAGAGGGCTTTGACCCATTCAGTCAGTCCACCTTGAACAACGTGACGGAGCAGAACTATAAAAACCGTGAGAGCTACCCAGAGGACACAGTGTTCTACATTCCCGAAGATCACAAGCCGGGCACCTTCCCTAAGGCCCTCTCCCATGGCAGTTTCTGTCCCTCGGGAAGCAGTTCTGTGAACTGGAGGACCGGAAGCTTCCATGGCCCTGGCCATCTCAGCCTACGGAGAGAAAACAGCCATGACAGTCCTAAGGAGCTGAAGAGACGCAATTCTTCCAGCTCTCTGAGCAGCCGCCTGAGCATCTATGATAACGTACCGGGTTCTATCCTGTACTCCAGCTCGGGAGAACTGGCCGACTTGGAGAATGAGGATATCTTCCCTGAGCTGGATGACATTCTCTACCACGTGAAGGGGATGCAGCGGATAGTCAACCAGTGGTCTGAGAAGTTTTCCGACGAGGGAGACTCGGACTCAGCCCTGGACTCTGTCTCTCCTTGCCCGTCATCTCCAAAACAGATACACCTGGATGTGGACCATGACCGAAGGACACCCAGTGACCTGGACAGCACAGGCAACTCCCTCAATGAGCCTGAAGAGCCCACTGATATCCCCGAAAGAAGAGACTCAGGGGTGGGGGCTTCCCTGACCAGGTGCAATAGGTAAGGAAGGGCGTTGCTTCTCGATGCAGCCGGAGGTGGGGAATGAAGAAGGGTCTGCTTGGTGGGATGCGTAGACACTATCCATCTTCTATAAGAGGCCTGAGTGTACTGAGTCCACATATCTGCGATGTTCTGGAACCAACCTTCAGGAGTTATGAAGATAGTGGGGGGCGGAGGGGAGTGGGAAAGGAAGATCGATGCTCTTGGTTCCTGATGATCAGAGATTGGTCCCGGCTCACTCCTTCCGCCCTGATCTCTTGCAGGCACAGACTGAGGTGGCACAGCTTCCAGAGTTCCCACCGGCCGAGCCTCAACTCCGTGTCACTACAGATTAACTGCCAGTCTGTGGCCCAGATGAACCTGCTGCAGAAATACTCGCTCCTGAAACTGACGGCCCTGCTGGAAAAGTACACGCCTTCCAACAAGCACGGCTTCAGCTGGTAAGAGAGCAAGCGCAGTGCGCAGTGAGCAATGGCCCTGGGGGGATGCCCTCACGCTCCCTGAGGTTGTCCCCAGCACTAAGCATAGGACCGTTCTGTCCTCTGTCAATGTCACCAGTCCATCAACCTTTAAGCAGGTGATCTCCACATCCTCCAGGCTATGTTCTCCATGCTGCTCAAACTCCTGGAGCCTCAGGGAGTTAACTGCAGGACTGGTTGGTTGGGTTTTCAGCCATCATGTGGTTGTCTGAGATGCGTTCAGGCCCTTGTTCATGCTGAGCCCACACTCCATCATGCTGTCGGTCAGTTTTGATTGACGGTTTTGAGCATGACCTGAGAAATCTACCTGTGCTAAAAAGTTTGGGGTTTTTGTTTTGAGTTTGGGGTTTTTTGCTTTGTTGTTTATTTAGAAGCGGGCCTTTCTGGCAAAAATGCTCAGGGAATAATAAACTTAAGTGGTTAGCTATAATATCTTACATATACACTGTTTCTTTGTGTTTGAGTTTTTGGTTGTTTTTTTTTTTAAGAATTATTTATTTTATGTATGAGTACACTGTAGCTGTCTTCAGACACACCAGAAGAAGGCATCGGATTCCATTCCAGATGGTTGTGAGCCACCATGTGGTTGCTGGGAATTGAACTCAGGACCTCTGGGAGAGCAGTCAGTGCTCTTACCCGCTGAGCCATCTCTCCAGCCTTTTGGGTTTTTGGTTTTGGGTTGTTTTTTTTTTTTTTTTTTTTTGCTTTGGTTGGTTGGTTTGGTTGGTTTGTTTGCTTGTTTTGGTGTTTTAAGACAGGGTCTATCTGTTTTATAGCTTTGTCAGTCCCAGAACTCATAACTATATATACCAGGCTGGCCTTGAACTCGGAGATTCACCTGCCTCTACCTCCTCTGAGTGCTAGGATTAAAGCCATGTGCCACCATGCCCCACCACAAAGCAACTATATTTTAAAAATTGAGATGCATTAGATGTCTATCTCTTCATAATCTTGAAACCTCAGCCTTGAGTGTAGAGTGTCAGATGTGGACAGTCAGGCTGGATGGGTCGTGGGCAGGATAGAATCCCTGTCCATAGTCAGAGTTTAAAGACAAGAACTGTATCTGGATCCAGGTCTCTGTTTCGAAGTGTCACAGGTGTCCCTGAATCTTTTCACGTCAGGGTGCTTGTAGTCCAATTGTTAGGAAAACATATGCAGCCCATATCAGTGACCAGCCAAAATGGCTAGAGATGGTCTGAGGCAGGGTCCACTGTTCCTCAATTCTCTGACTCCTCCCTCCTAGGAATGTCCAGGGGTTGTAGTTGTGCCATCAAAGCACCTCCCCTAACCAAGGCAGTTACATGAGCCTCGCTAAATACAGAACTTGTTTGTTCTGAATGACAGAAATACGTATTGACCGGTTTATCCCAGAATGCTTCAGATTCTCGGGGGGGGGGGGGGGGGGAGTGTAATGTGTTCTTTCCACATTCCACAGCCCGGGTCCTTCACGCACAACAAAGCGAGCTTTATGCACACTTCTGCCTCCACGCCCATGCGCCTAACTGTATGGAAATGCAAATCTGGCTTTATTCTCGCCTTTTCCTTTTCTAGAGCCATCAAGAGTGGCACGTCATGGCCGCGGGCAAGCACCCAGAAGGCAAGGCAGTTGGCTTTCTGTGGTCTCCCTCTGTGCTTAGAGTAATATTTTCCTCGCTGCTATTTAAAACTGCATATTTTACATTCTCCTTTCAGGGTTGTCTACCCCCTTTCTCACCAAACCCTCAAAAAAAAAAAAATCTACAAGTCCACCCTCCTACTTACTTCACTTCTGGTCAGGTTTTCCAGTGCATCGAAACCAAAATGTAAAAGCCTGGCATTGTAGAACTCGGACAGCAAGGAGCACTTCTGCCCAAAGTCCCTTTCCTGTTTCACTCTGCCCTTTCTGGTCTCCCTCAAGGGGTCACTTGTAACCTGCCTGACAGCCTTAAATGCCTGACTTGGGTTTCCTGCTGTCACATATATGGCTGGGCACAGGCCTGCATTCAGGATGCCTGACCGCCTTGGGGAGCCTCACAAAACTCCCATTGTGCCTTTCCCCTTTCCCATAGAAGCCTGAAGATGCTGTATTCTTTGGAGTCATCGGCAGGGGAATTTATTTTGGCTCCAGGTCCAGCCCTATTTGATCTCTGGCCTAGGTTCCCAGTATGACTAGACAGTCAGCCTTTGGCTGGTTTTTACGCAGTGTTACCCGGATCTGCTTGTAAATGAATCAACTCAGGTCTCTTCTAAGAACGCAGGAGGGATTCATACCCTTTTAGGGAAAGTGGGAAGTTGTTTCTCAAGCTCATATCAGAAGTACCTAAATAGGTGCTACATATTTTTTTGCCTCTTCCTTCCTGTACTGTTCTTGTGGAAGGAAGTCCATTAGCCTCCCTGAGGACCACAGACAACCCTTCTCAAAATTAACAGGAGCTAACAGATTCCCCAGATGAGGGTATTTGTCCAGGTCTTTTAGTTCCAACTCTTCAGATATCTAGACCGACCAGAGTGTGCTACATAATAATAATAATAATAATAATAATAATAATAATAATAATAATAAAAGTCTTACAAAAACAAAGGACTGGGGAGACATTCGGGGTGTAGCTCAGTAGCAGAGCACTTGCTCAGATAGATTCCTGAGTCTCCGGGTTTGATAACCAAAAGCACTTTGCCCACCCGCCACCAAAACACACACACACACACACACACACTCCTATGACATTATCCAGTAATTGGGAGCAGGGCGTTTTACACTCATATAATGTATTGTGGCAGCTACTGACCCAGTGAAAGGTCTTTAATGTGGCTACTACAGCTACAGAACAGAACAGGTCACTTTATTTTCATTTAAATAGTCCCTGTATTGACAGGGATCAAATTTGTGGTGGGGGAAGAGGTTGAAAAAAAAGGGGGCGGGTAAGCAAATTCAGACAAGTGAATGCCTTATCCCCTCCACCCCATCTTCCTTAAACAGGGCTGTGCCCAAGTTCATGAAAAGGATCAAGGTTCCAGATTACAAGGACCGGAGTGTGTTTGGGGTCCCACTGACTGTGAACGTGCAGCGCTCAGGACAGCCCCTGCCCCAGAGCATCCAGCAGGCCATGCGCTACCTCCGGAACCACTGTCTGGACCAGGTGAGTACAGCTGCCTGTGGATCCCACTCGTGGGAGCGGAGCTTTGGGCCGCGTGGTTTTTTTTTTTTTCTAGTTTTGTGGGGAAGGGTCCTGCTTCCACACCCATCCCTGCTGTTCTCCTTCCAAAAGGTCGGGCTCTTCAGGAAGTCAGGTGTCAAATCCCGGATCCAGGCTCTACGCCAGATGAATGAAAGCGCTGAAGATAATGTCAACTATGAAGGCCAGTCTGCTTATGATGTGGCAGACATGTTAAAGCAATATTTTCGAGATCTTCCTGAGCCCCTCATGACGAACAAACTCTCCGAAACCTTCCTGCAGATCTACCAGTGTAAGCGTTCTTGGTTCTTCTTAAGGCAACTGATGTCAGGTTCCATGGGACCAACTGAAGCACATAGCCTCTTTGTATGTCATCCTTTTGTAGAGAAAACCTGCATGCTGATTTTCTCAAAACCCAAGCTACAGTGTGTGTGTGTGTGTGTGTGTGTGTGTGTGTGTGTGTGTGTGTGTGTGTGTGATAGGTTTACTGTATCCTTACTGAATAGTTTGAGGAGTGGTTTTATGACCTACTGTATGTTGTTGGCAGAGGGATTGTGTGTAGCACACATAAAGTACTGAGTTTTCTCTCCAGCGTCACATAAACCAGGTGTCAAGGTGCACACCTGCAACCCTAGCGCTTTGGAGATGGAGGTGGGAGGATCAGTTCAAGGTCATCCTTGGCTGCATACTGAATTTGAGGGCTACCTGGGTCTCATGAGACATTGTCTTCAAAAGAAAGAGAAAATCAATGTTGCTATTGAGTCAGGAAGTACAGAAGTCAGTTGTACATTTTTACCATCAAGTCCACTGTCATCTTTCGTTTATCTAGAGGTGTCAAAAAATAGGGTACCAAAATGGTATGCTGGCCTTCTCCCTCTCCCCTTTCCCTCTCTGCCTCCCTCCTCTTCCTCTTCCCCTTCCTCTTCCTCTCCTCCACTTTCTCTACCTCGGCCTCTCTCCCTTCCCTTCCCCCACCTCTCATTTCCTTCCCTGCTCCCCATCTATATAGACTTATCATTTACTTTATACTTCTCTAACAGGGCTGTTGAACTCAAATTTTTCTCCTGTGTATTTTATCTCACTGGGAAATGAATAAAATAATCCTCTTCCCTTTTCTGGTTAATCATCACCGTTCCTCCCATAAACACCTAAGGAGACAATATGCGTGCCCTCCTCACTTTTAGGCTGGGCTTAGGGCAAACCATTGAGGAAGTGAATGATGAAGAAGAGGACCGTGGCCTTCACAGCCTCCTCCTCTTTTTCTGGGCTCGTGACGTCAGAGCAGCATGATTTAAAAGCAGCCCCATGTCTTAGTGCCGAAATAAGCTTTAGAAGTGACGCGCTGGACTGAGAAACAGAGCTGGTCTGGACTGCTTCAGGCTCTCTCTCAACCTTTCATATTTTAGGAAAACCCAGGTCACTTCTCCCCCCACCACCACCCCCACCCCCCGCCCCTGCCGAGGTATTTGTTATGCATCGTAACCATGGAGCCCTTTAATCAGTTTGTCTTAGGACCTTGCATTTCAGTGACTTGCTTTTTCCACCACGTGCTTTAAGGAAAGTTTGCCTGGTGAGTGAGACCGGATTGCCAGGCACAGACTTATTCCAGGATAAGTTATTCTCCAGGGTGATGTGCACTCTGATACGTTTGCTTCTTGATGTGCCTTCTAAAAACTTTAAATGTCATTATTTAAGCTCTGTCTATTGAAACTGGCTTCATGTTTTTCCACAACCTTTCCCCATTTCAAGGATGGGCAAATGGGTCAAAATCGGTCTCCAGAGATACTGAGCCCTTTCTGCTCAGCTGAGCAGCCCCCCCGTTTTTTTAATGTCTTGCACGTGTCTCACATAAAACATTTTATTGAAACTACACAAAGTCTTTAAGGTGGAATGATTTTGATAATTAAGATGGCAAATTAGAGATTTTTTTTTTTAAGTGCTTAGAAGTAACAGTTCTGTACGCTTAAGGCGCTTGTCATCTGGAGCCGAAGTCTGAGGTCGATTTAAAAGTATGTTAGTATCGTGGGTGTTTCAAATGTTTTAACTCCCCCACAAGGCAGGAAATACTTGAGGGTAGTGACGCCGGTGGCAGCCCATAATTTCTCCCTTATTAATCTTTAGTATGCTTTCTACAACTGCCCGTTCAGTGTTTGATGCCCATGTTTGCTTTGGGATGTGAACTTGCCCACGTGCATGGAAAATTACTGAGTTGGTGGTGGCAATGCTTGTGTCCTGCAGATGTGCCCAAGGACCAGCGCCTCCAAGCCATCAAGGCGGCCATTATGCTCCTGCCTGACGAGAACCGGGAGGTTCTCCAGACACTTCTCTATTTCTTGAGCGATGTCACAGCGGCTGTGAAAGAAAACCAGATGACTCCCACCAACCTGGCTGTGTGCTTAGCTCCGTCCCTCTTCCACCTCAACACCCTGAAGCGAGAGAATTCTTCTCCAAGGTACAGATCAGATGCAAGGGGCATGCCTGGGCTCTGTTCCCGTGAGGAATCACTCACCTTCTAGAGCCGTGTCCTTGTGTCCTTATTGGATTCTTATCTGGACCTAGCAAAGGGGGTTAGTCCTGGAATTAAGTCCTTGTATATCACTGTAGAAGATGACTTGACACAAACAACTTAAGGGATTGTATTAGTCAAGGTTTACTACTGTGAACAGACACCATGACCAAGGCATGGTGCAGTCTACATCATCCGAAGGCTGCTGGAAAATACTGACTTCCAGGCAGCTAGGATGAGGATCTTAAAGCCCACACCCACAGTGACACACCTACTCCTACAAGACCACACCTTCTAATAGTGCCACTCCCTGGCCCAGGCATATACAAACCCTCACAAGAAGTAAACGTTGACTTTGCTCATGGTTTCAAAGGACTCAAACCATAGTTGGTTGGCCCCATGTCTTAGGCAGACATCACGGGGCAACAGGAGAGGACCTTTGTTACATGGTGGCCCAGGGGGTTGGGGCAGAGGGAACACACACAGGACAGAAACAAGATACCCAAGGACCAACTCCCAGTGACCTGTTTTCTCCAGCTAAGTCCCACCTCCTAACTTTTCTAAAACCTGCCACAACAGTACCACCAGCTTGTCCCCAATTGTCCTAAGTGTGAACTTCTTGGGGACCTATCCTGCCCAGGCCACTCTCACTGTCCGATCACAGAGCAACCCGGTGCCTGTCTCCTCTCCCAGCATTCCTTTCTGAAAGCACAGAGGTCCTGAGAGGGAACATCACAGAGGTGTTAAAAGGGAGCACCAGAGGCTAGTCCTTTGACGGGACCAGTGTTGAAGGCAAACCAAAGCATGTCATTTCTGATGTCCCTGCACAAAGCCTTGCAGACCTACTGACCTAAAACTGAGTGGGTGGCTGATCCCCAGAGCCTTAGCCTCCATGGGATCAGGAAAGACACCTTCCTGGTCTGTTCCTGAAGTTGAAAGCAAAGCTACAAAGGACCAAGATTCTGAGCCTGAGTTGTTCCTACTTAACATATGGCCTAAGCCAATTGTTGGCAAACATTTCTGTCTAGAAGGCAGGAGTAGCTTTGGGAAAATTGGAAGAAGCTGAGTGCTCACAATGGCTGATACTCACCAGGACTTATTCTATACCTGGTATAGGGCTGTTTCCTTTCCAGTCACCTTCTCAGATCATAACAGTCACAGGAGATGGACAGACTGCTCTCTCTTTCTCTCTCTCTCTCTCAAAAATAAAGTGAAGCTTAGAGGACGTCTAGCAGATCTGATTTGCAGTTCTTAGGCAAATGGTTCCTGATAAGACATCCCCTCCACTGTGGGAGGAAAGGGTGACTGTGGACCCAACGCATCCTGTGTCTTGCCATAGGAACCTGAAAAGTGTTTCTCAGCTTGATACATTGCCGCCATTGCACCTGGAAACCACACAGTACTCAAATAGCCTTTTAACTAGTGTTAAAAGCTGTTGGGACTTTAATGGGATAGAAAACTACAGGAGATGATTAGAAGAGAGGCCAGATAAGAATAAGACCAAACCTCCAGGGAACAATAGGTTTATCCCTCACCTACGGTAAGGGATCCTGTTTACTTAGCCAGTAACAATGTCAATAACCATCCATCCCTAGTCCAAACAGCTCCCACATCAGTCCCTTTAGAAGCTGCCTCAGCGCCCAGCACGTAAGCACTCTTGTGAACTACTTAATAAGATGTCTTTAAATAGTCTCGATATTTAACGAGAATTTGTCTGTCTAGTAATTCGCGTTGTATTTTGAATGAAACTGTTGAGAAACTGTGCTGAACAAAAATGAAAGGCCCTCTGGACCACGTCACCTGCTTATTATCAAAACCCTTTCTGTGTTTTTTCTCAGGGTAATGCAAAGAAAACAGAGTTTGGGCAAACCAGACCAGAAAGACCTGAATGAAAACCTAGCGGCCACTCAAGGGCTGGCCCACATGATTGCTGAGTGCAAGAAGCTCTTCCAGGTAACAATCCCAGCGAGGCTTGGCTGCTGGGCTCGGGATAATGTGGACGGGTGGGCGAAGGTCATCGACTTGGTACTTGTTCCCACACACAAAAGATCTTTCCCATAATTGGAGATGATGTACATAGGCTAAAGAATTACAGGCAGACAGACAATCAGACAGACCTCTCTCTCTCTCTCTCTCTCTCTCTCTCTCTCTCTCTCTCTCTCTCTCTCTCTCTCTCTCTCTCTCCCTCTCTCTCCCATACACATACACATACACATACACACACAGACAGGCATTTTTATATGTATTTAAATAAACGTATGTCTATACACCCTTTGCAGTTAATTTTTGATGAAACTGTCTACCTTTTACTTAAAAAGCAAAAACAGAATTTGAAGACAGCCTGTCTATAGAGCTAGCTCCAGGACAGCCAGGGCCACATAAGAGAAACCCTGTTTTTGTTGGGGTAGGGGGGGTTGTTTTGGTTTTTTTAACAAAAAAGGCAAAAGCAACAGATTATCTGAAATTAACATTGTGTCTGAGAACCCTGCTTTGCTCCGTGTTGCTCCGTGTAAGCCCTGTTGTGAATACCTAAATCCTTCACTGTCTTGAGGGAGCAGACTGCCAGCTTGAGTCAGGCTGTTGAGTCTGCCCTTCACCTTCTGCTGAGGCGCTGACGGACCCATCTATTCTTCTTGTGTGTTGCTCCCAGGTCCCTGAGGAAATGAGCCGGTGCCGTAACTCCTACACTGAACAAGAGCTGAAGCCCCTTACCCTGGAGGCCTTGGGACACCTGAATAGTGACCAGCCTGCTGACTACAGACACTTCCTCCAGGACTGTGTGGATGGCCTGTTTAAGGAGGTCAAAGAGAAGTTCAAAGGCTGGGTCAGCTACCCCACCTCCGAACAGGCTGAGCTGTCCTATAAGAAGGTCAGTCTTCTCCCTGGTCCATTCCTGTGGCTATGACTGAGTCATCAGACCTGAGACTGCCCAGTTGTACTCTCTGTGGGAATCTCTCGCTGTTACTGACAACTGTCGCTGCCTTGGGCAGCCAGGTGATTAAGATCCCCTGGGGAAATGGACACCGGGCACAGAGGGACAAACACTGACACTTGCGACATCTCAAGTGTCATCTTGCTTGGGAAGAAGGTCCTTCCTTCCACAGAATCATCTTAGAACAGTGGTCCTCAATCCGAGGGCTGTGACTCCTTCGGGGTTGCATATCAGATATTTACATTATGATCATAACAGTAGCAGAATGACTTATTCTAGCAAAATTACTTAGGGAGTAGCAAAGAAAAAAAATAATCTTATGGTTGGGGGTCACCACAACACAAGAACTTTATTAAAGAGTCACAGCATTTAGAAAAGTTGAGAACCACTGCCCTGTCCTTACCTAGAAGATTCACTAGTGTTATAGGGTTTTAAAGGGCATCTTAGTACATGTTGAGATGTTTTTTTCCTATATAATGTAAAGAAAATAGTTTGACACTCCCGTCTGTTCTGAGCCATTGTTTGGAGCATTCTTTGTAGCTCAGCGTGATGTACATCAAGAGGTTTGTCAACACTGCCTCTACCACCTTGAAAACAGAGTGGTCAAATGGCCATACGGACTTAGGGATTAAATGAATGAATTTGTCACAGTCATCCTCATACAAGCCACAGGAATTGGACACTATTTTATTTGTACTTGTAGACTGCTCTTGAATGTATTTAGATCCAATAGCTAACTAACTTCATAGATTTATTAATCAGTGAACAGAGGGGCCAGGTCTCCTACTCAAAATTTGCTTTCAGACTCAAAGTATATATCTTTAGTTTAGCATTACAAAAAAAAACCAAACCACATCTTGCCTGGCATTGGTGGTGCATGCCACCAACTTGGGAGGCAGAGGCAGGTGGGTCTCTAGAACTCAAGGACACCCTGGTCTACTGAGTGAGTTCTAGAATGACCATGGCTACACAGAAAAATCCCATCTCCAAACAAACAAACAATTCACATCTTCGTTTCAGGTCAGCGAAGGACCCCCGTTAAGGCTTTGGAGGTCAACTATCGAAGTCCCCGCTGCACCCGAGGAGATCTTAAAGCGCCTTCTGAAGGAGCAGCACCTCTGGGATGTGGACCTATTGGACTCCAAGGTGATTGAAATCCTGGACAGCCAGACTGAAATCTACCAGTACGTCCAAAACAGCATGGCGCCCCACCCTGCGCGGGACTACGTCGTATTGAGGTAGGTCCCAAATTGATTTGACTGTGACATGGATGACTAGACATCAGGACTGAGCCCGTGTGCCACTCAAACGTACAATATGAATACAGCCTTCAAAAGCAGAGGTAGATGTCGGGAACAGTGATGAGCGATTTCAAAGCACAGTCACGTTTGTGCCAACAGGGTGCTTCACTGGGTAGTGACTGAGCTCAGAAAGGGAACGCCTTTTCAAGTGACTGTGCACCGTGGTGCTAGATTTCTGCCACATCGTATATAGATATTCTGGCTAGAAACAGTTAACAAGTGGATAGGGAAATAGCATTGAGTGAGAAGTGATTTGTGATTAAGGCTGATTTATATGTTATGTCACTGAATTCGATAGTCTGAAGGCTATTGAAGAAGCAGTTTCATTCAGAAAGCTTTGAGAAAATGTCACATAACTCTTCCAGAACTGTTCACTGCTTGTTTGATGCCCATGACCTGAGACATTCATGAAATGTAAAAGTGTTGGTTTTTTTTTTTTTTTAATTTAAAAAAAAAAAAAAAAAAAAGGAGCCGGGCGGTGGTGCCCACGCCTTTAATCCCAGCACTTGGGAGGCAGAGGCAGGCAGATTTCTGAGTTCGAGGCCAGCCTGGTCTACAAAGTGAATTCCAGGACAGCCAGGGCTATACAGAGAAACCCTGTCTCAAAAAACATTAAAACAAACAAACAAACAAAACCTTCAGAGACTGTGTGATTGAGCATTTCCACCCTGTCTTAGTCAGGGTTTCTATTCCTGCACAATCATCATGACCAAGAAGCAAACTGGGGAGGAAAGGGTTTATTCAGCTTACACTTCCACATTGCTGTTCATCACCAAAGGAAGTCAGGACTGGAACTCAGGCAGGTCAGGAAGCAGGAGCTGATGCAAAGGCCATGGAGGGGTGCTGCTTACTGGCTTGCTTCCCCTGGCTTGCTCAGCTTGCTTTCTTATAAAACCCAAGACCAACAGCCCAGGGATGGCACCACCCACAATGGGCTGAACCATCCCCTATTGATTACTGATTGAAAAAATGCCTCACAGCTGGATCTCATGGAGGCATTTCCTCAAGGGAGGCTCCTTTCTCTGTGATAACTCCAGCTTGAGTCAAGTTGACACACAAACCCAGCCAGCACACACCCCAAGCAAGTTGTCCACGCACAGTCCATGCACAGGGGTTGGGAGGATCCCAGGACAGAGGGACAATTTTCAAGCTGGCTTCTGAGAAATCCCATTTCCCCTTTGGTTTTGTCTCCGCAGGACCTGGAGGACTAACTTACCCAGGGGGGCCTGTGCTCTCTTACTCACCTCTGTGGATCACGACCGGGCCCCCGTGGCGGGGGTGAGGGTTAATGTGCTCCTGTCCAGATATTTGATTGAACCCTGCGGGTCAGGAAAATCCAAGCTTACCTACATGTGCAGAGCTGATTTAAGGTACATTCTGATCCCGACCTTTGGACGTGGGGATGGTGATGCAGGAGGTGCAGACTTTCCATATAATTCCAAGAAAGGGGACATGAGTCTGTCACTGTGGTTTGGAGACCTAATAAACGATAATACATATGAAGCAAAACCTTGGTGTTTGCTGTCCATTTGGGTACTGCTTCCAGTCTAGGAAATAACGCTACTAAAGCGCCGTGAGTTTGGTAGATTCATCACAAATTTAAAGCCCCAGGAAGTAGTATACTTTATATTGAACCAACAAGTAGATGCTGCCTACTTTATAATGGAAGGTGTTTGAACAGTGTGCATGTTTTGCTTTGTGCGGTAAATGAACCTAATTCTTCAGATATAAAAATGTCCAAGATCAACTAGTGACTGCTCACTTCATAAAAAAAAACCTCCCCCTTTGTAAATTTCAGTTACCTAATGCCATCTGTATCTATGATGCATGCTGAAGCTGTTTCTAAGCAGGGTCGCTAAGTGTTATCCAGTATCCCTGGTATGCAGCTTTAAATGGTGTTCCTTGGAAACCTTCTGGGCCTAAATGTGTAATGGGAGTGCTGACAAAAAGCAATCCTTACTTTCACGTGTTCTTCACGGAGGATTGACAATAGGTATACAGCACTTGAGAGGCTGAGGCAGACCAGTCACAGTGAGTTCAAGGCCAGCCAGGACTACATAGCCAGGGCAGCCTGGACTACATAGAGATACTGGGTCAAGAGAGACAGAAATGCCAGTAGGCACCTTTGGCACAGCACAGTAGTGAAGACTTTTTCTCTCAATCGTGAGGTCCTGAGCATAATCCTCATAGTGAAAATATTAAAAAAAAAAAAAAAAAAAAAAACAAGACTGCCTTCGTTGTTTCTAATTTAAATAACTCACCAGCTTTTCTTTCTGTGTGACAGGGGCCACATGCCGGAGTGGTACTCAAAATCTTTTGGACATTTGTGTGCAGCCGAAGTGGTAAAGATCCGAGACTCCTTCAGTAATCAGAACACTGAAAGCAAGGACACGAGATCTAGGTGATAACCGACGTGAATGAAGCACCCGTGTCTGCAACCCGGGCAGTTGTTGCTATTGCCTTGCCAGTCCTTGGAAGAAGAGGTCATCTGGGTCTGATTGACTGTAGAGATTTGACACGTTCATAAAGCTGCTTCCTGTCTGTCTTAGGTCTATGTGGTAGACCTTGACTGGAATATATAACACTTGGGGGCAGGGGTGGGTGGTGGGGTACCTGTATTATTCAGATTGCTTCTGAGAAGCAAGAACTTTTTCGGCGCGTAATGGAAGATAACGAAGAGGTGTCGTTCTTTTGTGACGTCAGCGTATGTGTACCTATTCCTTTGTTTGCCGCGTACTGAGGGACCGATGTATCCACTGGAATAGTTGGTACTCTCGGACAGGTTTTCTCACTGAGATGAGCAGAGAAGGGTTTGCACAGAGGAGTGTGAATGTGTGTGTTGCTGGCTGAGTGGCACGGATGAAGGGATGGGATGCAGTGTCTGGCACACTGAGATGTTCCGCAAAGGATGCTGATCTACCAGGTTTAGCTCAACCTGGAATAGCTGACTACCCAGGGAGCCACCCAGACAGGGAATCCAGCTTCCTTCTTCACCCGCCCCCTCCAGGGTTATTAAGCATTTTTTTTTTCTTTTCTGCAAACCTTTGCTTTCCCATAAACTGTAGCTTCCCCATGACTAGGAATTTAACCATAAGACTAGTTCAGGACTAAGCATCAGGCTTCCTTCCCTTCTTTGATTGGCTCCAAAGGCTTTTATTTAAGTGAGATGGAAAAGCTGAATGCTGACCCACCCACCCATAAGCAAAGTATCAACGCTTTCTGATTTCCAGTCCTGGGTGCTGAACCCAGAGCCTTTTATGTGCTGGGCAAGTGCTCTACAGTTTTCACTCTTTATTCTGAGACAGGGTCTCCCCATGTTGGCCAGGCTGGTCTTGAACAACCGCCTCACTCTATAGCCCAAGTTATCTAGGTCTAATAGTTGGGATAAGGGGCTCAGCTCAGTTTACCTGCTACAATTCATAGTATAGTGTTGCTTGTGACATAAACTCCAAGATACACAAGGGAGCACAGGGAACTATGTCCCCAGCAGGTCTAACCCAACCAAGCACAAGAGGCTGTTAATGGTGGGTGGTGGTGTCGGTGTTCCTGACGGCTATGTGTGTATTTTAATGGGGTTTGTCCTCATCCACAAATAATTCATTTTTTGTTATTTTTCCTGTGTTTCATTTTTTTTCTCTCCCTCTCTCTCTCATTATGCCCTTGAACTGTATTTTAGTGATAGTGGGGGATAGTAATCTCAGTGAAAAGCAAACAGCGCAGGGTTTTGGAAAGGTGGTCTTTATACAGGTTTTACTGTAATGGTAAGGATTGACTCGAGACAGTATTAGTAAATTTATTTTGTATGGATCAAAACAGTGAGTACCGTATGAATGAGAGCTGAAGAAGGACTTTTATTTTGTTATAACATTGTTACCTTGTCAGTATTATTTCAAAGGTTCTTTGAAGAATGGGGGGAGGGGTCAAAGTAGAGTTTTAAAGGCTGAGTATTTCGAATTATCAGTGTTGCTTTGTGAAGATATGTGTGTGTGTATATTCAACTTTGATGGCTTCCAGATCTGTAAGATTGTATGCTGTATATACCGTTCTATTGAGAAACATGTACACATGTCTGTCTACTGTGCTTTCAGACATAGATAAAGCATGATAAAGATTATTATTTAAGATATACTTGTATTTATACCTCAGATATTCTTTCGGGTTTTGTACCTCAAGGTTCCCCTCCCCACATTGTAAATACACTTTAAATGAATACAGTTTTAGAGAACAAAAGAAAAAAATAGAATAAATAAAGGAAGAGGTTTATAATTTGCCCTATATCTGTACAGAGTATATTCGGTAAGTGCACTATTAAACGTCTAAGGGAAGAGTCTGGCCTGCTCTCTGACTTACACCTTCCTCGCCCTTAGAAGCAGGGATTGCAAAGCTTAGCCCCCCCCCCCCCCCCGTGCCAAGCAAAGTCCAAAGATACATCAGCTAAAAGAGAAGTCAGACGACAATGACGAATCATTCCAAGGCCAAGCTGCAACTGAGCCACTCACCCACCAACAGGAAAGCTTGGTGAAGGTTCAGGAAGCCTGGAGAGTCTCTCCAGACCAAGGTCAGAAAGGATGCCCAGAGGAGGTTCCAAGAACGGAGCAACAGCAACGCAACGATGCTTAGAAGCAAAGGAAAGGTCACTGATGCGTCCGCAAGAGGTCTCTTTACCATGTTTGATTTTCCTGTTGAAGGGATTACCTACGTCTGGCCAGAGGAGAGAATTCAGAGCACGGGACTTTCCAAGAACTGGGGTTAATAACATCTTGTTACTGTGGCCACGATTTGTCCCCGTGATGACTCTCGGGTCTAGATTGTGAGTTCTTCAAGGGCAGGCTCATCTCCTGCACATCTTTATACTTCTTTACAGCAGCTGTCAGTGTTTTGTACTTGTAGACAACTAATAAATTGATCATTTGCTAAAGAATACTGATTGAGTTTGCTTCTCTTATTTTTTAAGAGACAAAAAGGTAGCTTAACATGACCCTTAAGCCCTCACTCCAGTTCATCGTTTCCATCCTTGCTTTGGTTTGGGTTTTATTTTCAATATTTTGGTTGAGATGGGAATCTTCCTATATTAGCCGAGGCTAACCTCTGACTCACTATTTAGCTCAGGCTGCCCTTGAACTTATGACACTTCTACGTCAGTCTCTTGACTCCTAGAATTATAAGCCTGTGCCACTATGCCTAGGTGCTGCCCACTTGGAAATTGCAGTGACTAGAAATTGGTAAGCATAGGAGATGTTAAACTTTAAACTAAAATAGATGGCATGGCGACTTCTCTGTATGTTAATTCTAAATCAAAGAGTTCTTTGTCGAGCCTGGTGTGATGGCACATGCCCTTAATACCCATGCCAGGGAGGCAGAGGCAGGAAGATCTGTGAATTTGAGGGAGCCCTGTCTACTTAGTAAGTTATAGGACTGCCAAGGTTAAATAATAGACCCTCTTGCCTTTGTTCTAGGCATTGAGGTCAGCCTCACACATACAGAATAGACATTCTACCACTAAAGGACCTCCCCTGACCCTCTGATGGACTTTTTACCAGTTTCCTATGTCAAATAACTTGTGATGTCCATTTACAAGAGGTTTAAGTTTGTTAGTGTTTACCTGAGTCAGAAAGCAGGAAACCTTGTAACTGTCTAAAAGGATTTTTTTCCCTTTTGTCTTTGC
Source organism: Mus caroli (assembly GCF_978045245.1). NCBI lineage: Eukaryota > Metazoa > Chordata > Mammalia > Rodentia > Muridae > Mus > Mus caroli. Next base: position 93,519,809 of record NW_028227265.1, read on the forward strand.
AGACAGCTATACAAAATAAAAGCCTCTTGGTCCAGAATACCTATATCTATATTATGTGAAAAGCCCTGAATCCCTAAATTATAAGCGGGTTCTGGACACAGTGACCAGTGTGGCATAGTTTACATGCCCCAGATGCAGAGTTGTATTGCCTTTCCGTCATGCATTTGTAGCTTTAAGCAAAGCTAGCACACCCTGCCCCATGCTCTTAAAACCTACCTTTGCGTCTTTCTGTCTTTCTAGAATCCGGAAGAACCATGACAAATCAATCAAGCTGTACGTAAAGCAGCTCTTAGCATGCTGAAGCAACTGCTGCCCTGTCTGTCACTCCATCACCGAAAGATCAAAGAGGAGTTAAATAGGTCAAGAGAGATGTGAGGCAAAGTTTATCTTGACAGCCGGTGAAATATCATAATAGCTCTCTGTCCAGCCAACCAAATAAATGATTTCAAACCCACTAAGGTTCCACGTGTCCTCCTCGTGGAGCATAGAAAAGTGTGACTCCCAGTTTGCACACAGAGACAATTAAATGTCTTCTGGTTATAACTTACCAGTTGTTCAATGATACAAAGGGACACAGAATCACGTGCTTTTTCTCAAGCTACAGTTGATAACTGTTTTTCTGGTCTTTTGAATTCTTTCCATGATATCTTATTATGCCTTTGCCACCATGCAGGAGCTCCATGAACTGATGTGGAGATAACTTAAAGGTGCTTTCAAAACCAAAGGGCTAGTCACGAGTGTGAGACAGGCTCAAGCACACAGGAGTGCTTATAAGACATAAATCCTGAAGAATGAGATCATTGGTGCGAGTGTCAGTTTGGTGTTTCATTGGAATGAAATTTGCCTAAGGAATTTAAATTCCCCAAAAGCCCTCAAAAAGCCAGTGACTGGGGTAACTCAGATAGCCCTGTACATGTGCAATAAGTTCAGGCTCGTTCTTTGTGGGTGGGAGAGCAGCGTGATGCTGGTGAAACCGGGAGGATGACCAGTCCTCTGCAGCCTGAAAATCTGCACACTCATGTTAGCACCTGCAGCCCAGAGAACCTTTGGTGTGTGTACAGAGATGCAGAGAGCAGCCAGTCTGCCCAGATGGGTCCAAGGCTGTGTTGACACCTACAACGGATCTCTCTGCAGAGATTTCTCATGTCATTGGGCTTTACCAAGGGAAAGGGAGTCGGTCACCCACGGGAGCTATGTGTCTTTCTTTTTCCAGTTAAGATACAAAATATCTTGGAAAGGAGGTCTGTACTGTTCTTCGACTCTAAGAAAGCTTTTATCAATCACAGAGAGTAACTTGGAGGGGCTGGAGAGATGGCTCAACAGTTAAGAGCACTTGCTGCTCTTCCAGAGAACCCAAGTTCAATTCCTAGCATCCACACGGCAGTTCACAACAACTGTCTGTGACTGGAGTTACAGACTCTCAACTCAGAACAACTTGAAAACTCCAGGTCTAGGCTATCTGACAGTATATTCTGGCCTTTGTGGATACCTACACACACACACATGCATACACACACATAGACACACACATGTGTGTCTACACGCATGCACAAATAAAAATTTCAAACTAAATCATCCCTTTTTTTGTAGTCAACAAGTTCTACTACTAAAGCAGCAGGGCCAAACTACTCACGTAATGACACTATGAAGCAAAACAAACCTTTTTCTTCATAAGTTGTTACCTCAGAATTTTATTTTATTGCAGTACTATTGAGAGTGGATTATCATACCAGGATTGACAACGAAGACACCCAAACGTCAGTGGCAAAAACCCTAAGATGCGCCATCCTTCTACAGATTTCTAGTTCCAGCCTTTGCTCTCGAAAGGCCCCTGTGTTACGCCCCTTAGCACACTCCATTTCTTTTCAGTTTTTCCAAAGGTTTATCATATTAAATAATCTAACACACTGAGATGTCATGTCTCTCTTTTCTTATTTTTATATAATTCCTCGGTGCTCATCAGCATAGGAAAGCCCTGATGGGGATGTGTAAAGCAGTTTGTATTGGTGTGTGATGTGCAAAGGTTCTTCATTGAAAGCAACTCTCTCAGGCTTTTGGAACTCTGGCTGCCCCAGGTCTGCAGCTGTTAAGGGTCCATCCATGTTCTCTGAAGCACTTGGCAATGACAGGAACACTCAAGGAAATGAGGGATTTAGAATCTGGCCTCGATCAGCCAACTTTCCTTACTTCGAGGGCTTGAGACAAGGGGTAAACTTTTTCCAACAGTGAAGATAAACCGAACTCCTTTTTCGTTGTTGTTGCAGCGTTTCGAAATGTAAACAGACAAGCAGGTCACTCATAACATTCCAAGGAAACAGGAAATTCGGAGTTCACACACTGTAAAAATGACTAAAGCAAGAAGAAAATTAACCCAAAGGAAACCATGGGAATGTTGGGATATCAAAAAGATCAGGAGACTTTCATCTTGGGAACATCTTTTTTTTTTTTTTTTTTTTTTTTTTTTTTTTTTTTTTTTTTTTTTTAGGTTTTTCGAGACAGGGTTTCTCTGTATAGCCCTGGCTGTCCTGGCACTCACTTTGTAGACCAGGCTGGCCTCCAACTCAGAAATCCACCTGCCTCTGCCTCCCGAGTGCTGGGATTAAAGGCGTGCGCCACCACGCCCGGCTATCTTGGGAACATCTTACTCATCCTATCGCTTGTGTACAGTAGAAGAAGAAGGAGAAGAAGAAGGAGGAGGAGAAGAAAAAGAAGAAGAAGAAGAAGAAGAAGAAGAAGAAGAAGAAGAAGAAGAAGAAGAAGAAGAAGAAGAAGAAGAAGAAAGAAGAAAGAAGAAAGAAGAAAGAAGAAAGAAGAAAGAAGAAAGAAGAAAGAAGAAAGAAGAAAGAAGAAAGAAGAAAGAAGAAAGAAGAAAGAAGAAAGAAGAAAGAAAGAAGAAAGAAGAAAGAAGAAAGAAGAAAGAAGAAAGAAGAAAAAGAAGAAGAAGAAGAAGAAGAAGAAGAAGAAGAAGAAGAAGAAGAAGAAGAAGAAGAAGAAGAAGAAGAAGAAGAAGCAGCAGCTAAATTTCCAGAGGCAACTAGCCAGCTAGCAAGGCAGAATAAGGGTAGAATGGCTGGCTTAGGAGTTTCTTGTTCAGACATTCATGGTTGTTGTTTCATTTTAGCCAAACTCCTGCACAAATACTGTGGGACTTGAGTCACTTTGAGGGCCTCAGATTGGCATCTGAGGGAGGCCTTTACAACATGGGTTGGCTGGTACTGTCCCCAAACTCTCAATTTTGAATAAATGACCCCTGTAAGCAGTTTGGCCTGAGGTCTAGTTGCCTCTCACAGGACTTGTACCCATTCAAAGGCCAGAAATGCATCATGGGTGATTCTTAAATGATGAAATTCCTTGAGCAGATTATCCCAGGGAGTAAGAAGCAGACTTCCTAGGCTTCCTTCACCTGTTTGCCTTCATGAACTTTCTAGTCTTCTCTCATTCTACGACTATTTAGTGTCCAGAAAAGGACAGACGGAGACAAGATCCAGCAGCACTGGGAGTGGTGCCTGTCATGTAAAACAGAACTCTCATTTAACCAAGTAAAGAATGGAGAAGCGGGGCAGGAAGCAAAGGCAGAGAGACCAGGTCCTTCCCAGGATTCAACCCACATCCTCTGCACAGATCATGGGCTTTGTCCCATTGCAATGGAGAGCAATGTAAAAATCACAGCGGGAATATTACCAGGAGGGTGGTAAGGCAAGGCTTGGAAAGCCAGACACCACCAGGAAAGTGAGACATCAGAAAGACTGTCACAGTGTGATGGGTGATGACTAGGCAGCCTTGGGGCCTACAGATTGAGAGACAGATTTACCAAAGAGAAGGCTCTCTATACAGGTTAGGGACATTCCTTTTTTTTTGAAGATAGCCCATTCAGAAAGTGATTTTGATATGTAAGTGCCTCGAGTCTATCAAATCAGATGTCATTGTCACGTAAAGGACTTTCAAGATGCTGAATCCCAACGTCTTTCAGAAAAAAAGCAACCTCAAGAGAGGCTAGAACTGCATCAAGGTGTCAAACAAGAACAATAAGCAGGCTGGAAACCCTAAACAAGGAAAATAAGCAAGTTGATTTCAGCCATCTCTTTTTGGGTGGCCCACCATAAAAGTGACCAGGTGTCACTCACACCTCTGATCTCACCAAGAAGACCCCAGCCAGTATTAACCAGCACTGTCATTTCTGCTTGATCCCCCAAGTCTCCCAAACGGAGAGCTTTCACTGACCTACATGCATAACTACCCAGCTAGCTAAGTCTGCCAGGATCTAACTTGCAATGTATGGCTGGTTCAAGTATTAGCAATGCCCCATCTGCCTATTAACCAATGATGAATCAAAAATATCCTGAACTGAATCTTTACTTCCTGTTGGTATTCACTAAGCAACATAGTGTAACACGTGTTTATGTGTCATATATAATGTGTTAGATATTATACATAACACCAGATGATTTAATTGTATGGGAAGAGGAGCATAGAGTCTATGCATCACTCCATGACACTGTAGGACATGAGCATCAGTGCCTGCTGATATTTGAAAGAAGGTCTGTTCCCCACAGATACCCAGGAAGAGTACCTTCACTGCAGTCCGTGGACAGTTGTTAGCTGAAGCAGGTTGGTTGATATGATCCACATTTTCTCCATTATTATTTTATTTAATCCCTGCCATGAAAGATTGAAAGCATTATCATACTTTACAAACAAGAGAAACAAAGAATTACCGGATTAGGTCACCCAGTGTTTGCTAGAAGGTTAATCACACAGAACAAAACTTAGGAGCAGAGCCAGGTATGTGGTAAGCCTCTATGGCTGCTAGCTATTGTTCATTGGATTATAATACTAGGGGTCATGTCTTGTATCAGGTAACCACATAGACTTTAATGTCACAGGGTCTCTGGTATCAACCAATCATTTGGATCGGCAGTGTGGCTTCAAGGAATTCATTAGGTCACCTCCATCTCTGTATGCACCTATAAGAACAGAGATGGCAAGGCAGAATCAGAACCCACAGTAAACACTGAGTAGTGTTGTCACTTCTAAATGTCTTCTTTCTCTCTTAGTTTAAACCATGCCTTTAAAGTAAACTGCATATACCTTTACAATAACTATTTATCAAGATCAATATGACCTACACTTAGATGTCAGGACCCCATAAGCAACCCAGTTAAAGCCCATCAGCTTGTTTTCTCCTACAGATGTTCTAAAATTTAACAATATGGACCCCATACCGTATCTAGAGAATCATTCAACAAACATGTATTTGTTTAAAACGTCTCAAAGGGAAAGCCACAAAAATGTTAACTTTCTCCTTTTGCCTTAGGTGCTTAGATGATGTGACTATGGTATCTCCAAGGGAACAGACAAGAGCAATCACTTCAGTGAGATATGATGCCATAGAGATGCCACTGAGGCCCAGGGACAGAGGTGCCACTTGAACTGAGTGTTGAAGGATGATGGCGGGGATGGGGGTGGAATCATTCCTGGTAGGATAACCTTGGGGAGGCAGGTAGCCTGGGAGAGCTGGGAGGGTGGGTATGAGCAGGAAGGACCACATAGCTAGCTAGAAGGGAGACAGAGTAGCATCTGGGAAGGCATTGGTGAGCCTAAAAAGTACTTTCTTTCCCCCCAACCATCTGAGGATTTTGAATGTCACCTAAGGCACTGGGAAGTTTCAGAACACTCTGAGGGTAAGGGGCAATGCCATTAGATGTGACTTCTTAAGGGGAAACGTGACATGGAGGCTGGAAATGGCCAGAAGGATGGAGGCAGACCCAGCAGTTTGGCATCCCCTGCAAGAGAATCCCAAGAGACCATGGATGGGCTGAGATGGAAGAGTTAAATATGGTGTAGACAGAGCACTTGCCCAGCATGAGGAAACCCTGAGGTCAATCCCAAGTGATGTTCTGCAGGCAGGCAGGTCTGGAGGAGAAGCAGGTTTGAGAATAGGAAAGTACAGACAGTTGGACTATGGATCCATATCTGATGCCTAGATGTTTCTGTCTCATGAGCCATGGAAAGATGGGAGAAGAGGTCCTTAAGGAAGCCTGGTATGAGGCATCAATTTGTGGATGAAGGTTGTCATATCCGTGGATGATAAGGAACCATCCTGGCCCTAGAGAGAATATAATGCCAGTCCTGTGCTGTCGTCTCAGCCTGGAGTGCTGGCATATGACTGGAAATTACCTTTTAAAAAATGATTACAGACTTGAAATTCGACCAACAATGGAGAATTGCAAGCTTGTACATCCACTCTGGAAATCAGTCTGGCAGTTCCTCAGAAAATTGGACATAGTACTATCAGAGGATCCCGCAATACCTCTCCTGGGCAGAAGATGTTCCAACCGGTAAGAAGGACACATGCTCCACTATGCTCATAGCAGCCTTATTTATAATAGCCAGAAGCTGGAAAGAACCCAGATGCCCCTCAATAGAGGAATGGATACAGAAAATGTGGTACATTTACACAATGGAGTACTACTCAGCTATTAAAAAGAATGAATTTATGAAATTCCTAGCCAAATGGATGGACCTGGAGGGCATCATCCTGAGTGAGGTAACCCAATCACAAAAGAACTCACATGATATGTACTCACTGATAAGTGGATATTAGCCCAGAAACTTAGAATACCCAATATATAAGATACAATTTTCAAAACACATGAAACTCAAGAAGAATGAAGACCAAAGTGTGGACACTTTGCCCCTTCTGAGAATTGGGAACAAAACACCCATGGAAGGAGTTACAGAGACAAAGATTGGAGCTGAGACGAAAGAATTGACCATCTAGAGACTGCCACATCTGGGGATCCATCTCATAATCAGCTTCCAAACGCTGACACCATTGCATACACTAGCAAGATTTTGCTGAAAGGACCCAGATATAGCTGTCTCTTGTGAGGCTATTCCGGGGCCTAGCAAGAACAGAAGTGGATGCTCACAGTCAGCTATTGGATGGATCACAGGGCCCCCAATGGAGGAGCTAGAGAAAGTATCCAAGGAGCTAAAGGGATCTGCAATGCTATAGGTGGAACAACAATATGAACTAACCAGTACCCCGGAGCTCGTGTCTCTAGCTGCACATGTAGCAGAAGATGGCCTAGTCTGCCATCAGTGGAAAGAGAGGCCCATTGGTCTTGCAAACTTTATATGCCTCAGTACAGGGGAACACCAGGGCCAAGAAGTGGGAGTGGGTGGGTGGGGGAGTGGGTGAGGGAGCATGTGGGGGACTTTTGGGATAGCATTGGAAATGTAAATGAAATAAATACCTAATAAAAATGATTACAGAGTCATAAGATAGGGAAATGGGTCATTAATAATCACTGAGAACCTGTGGGGTTTTTTTTCCCCTTAACTTAATATTTAAACTCATGAACTCTCTACCCTACTGGAAACGATGACCTTTGTTTATGGATTCTGTCTGTCTTAGTCAGGGTTTCTATTCCTGCACAAAACATCACGACCAAGAAGCAAGTTGGGGAGGAAAGGTTACATTTCCACACTGCTGTTCATCACCAAAGGAAGTCAGGACCGGAACTCACACAGGGCAGAAACTTGGGGGCAGGAGCTGATGCATGGAGGGGTGCTGCTTATTGGCTTGCTTCCCCTGGCTTGCTCAGCTTGTTTTCTTACAGCATCCAGGACTACCAGCCCAGGGATGGCACCACCCACAAGGGGCTTGGCCCTCCTCCATTGATCACTAATTGAGAAAATGCCTTACAGCTGAATCTCATGGAGGCATTTCCTCAAGGGAGGCTCCTTTCTCTGTGATAACTCCAGCGTGGATCAAGTTGACACACAAAACCAGCCCGTATATAAAGCAACTGAGGGCAGAAATAGAGTGGAAATAAAGAGTGGATGTGTGAGTGTGTGTGTGTGTGTTGCGGTGGTATCATTAAGTGTGTACATCCATGAAGCAAAGCATTGAAGTATACTGTTTGCCCACAGCCCGTGATTCACAGAGTGAGTGTGTGAAAGGAGTTACTTACCCCAGTATCTCAGGACGCAAAGGTAAAACCAAGGAATGACCAAAGGGGCCAGTTCAAGAGCAAGCCCCAGCAGTACAGCTGCCAATGGGCTGAAGGTGGCTGCTGATTGTGTAAAGAGCAGCAAGTGCTCCCAGTGTCCAGTCTCTGGCTTTTCTCTGGGAACACAGGCTTCCTTTGGCAGCTGCATAACTTTGTAAAGGTTTATTTTTATTTTTAATTACATATATATGCCTGTGTGTGGATCGGTGGATGTGGATGTGGGCATATATGGTTTGCACATACTCTGAGCGTGCATAATTGGAATAGCTTAATCAATGCATTTTAACAGGCAGAGATTCAGTTTGTTTGTTTGTTTGTTTGTTTGTTTTCCAAAGGGTGAAGTCTCTGGGATTAAACAACAAACAAAAGTCAGAGCTGACTGTGTGCTCTCAGCCCTGACTCACTGTCCCTGTGAGGGAATTGGGTACCACCCAGCAATGCCACAGGCATCCCCTGTGGTCAACCAGAGAGTCTAACATGTCCCAACACTGCCGTGAGAAAGGTGAGTGGAAAAATTTTAAAGCCTACCTAGCTCACTCTAGGCAATCCTCCCAGAGAAAAGTTGCTCCAAGCAGTCCCTCAGGGCAAGCTCTGTTTTGTAGGGTTGTTCAGTCTTAGCGTTCAGCTCTTGCTTTGGTTTTAGTTCTGGTCTGGTCCTGCTACAAGTCCTGTAACTTTTCTAAAGGCAAACGTTACACACTCCTTTCTCCACCCCCCACCCCCTGCCCCCAATACCTGACATGGTAGCTGGCATATTTTTAGAGTTTTGTAAATTCGAGGACCAGGATGCAGAAACCCGGCTGTGATGTGAGCCTTCTCTGAAGGATAAAGAAAGAAACGTTCGTTATTAGCTGCCTTGAACATTTCCAGTCTAGGCCTACTAAAGAAGAAACTTTTTTCTCTTCGTGAGACAGTGCCTTAGCCCATTCCCTGTTGCTGCGATAGTATGCTTGAGACTGGCTGATTTATAGAAAGCCCAAGGGTGGTGCTGAATCTTGTCAACAGGACAGAATGCCGACATACTGAGGAGACAGTGGGGTACACAGTAGGGGGTGTCTGGGAGTCTCCAGAGATTCACCCAAGGGGATGAAGTCAAACTCCCTGAATATAAGCAGAACCATCAAAGGTTGGGAACCCGAATGGAATCAAAGCTGAAGAAGAAAATGCTAGCACAGCCTTTCTGGCTTCTGCTCCTTAGCTGTGGAAGATGTGAGCTGCTGTCCTTCCCTGCTGTGACAGACAGCAGCTTCCAGAACCATGAGTGAAAATGCTTCTTTCTCCCTTCGGGCACTTATGTCGAGGGGGATGGAAAAGTAGAACTGACACAAAATGTTTGGTTTGGGAGACTGGGGACTGGAGGCTGGAGACTGGAGGGTGGGGGCTGGAGGCTGGAGACTGGAGGCTGGAGGCTGGAGGCTGGAGACTGGAGTGGAGGCTAGGAGCTGGAGGCTGGAGACTGGGGGCTGAAGGCTGGAGACTGGAGGGTAGAGGGTGGAGACTGGAGGCTGAAGGGTGGGAACTAGGGGTTGGAGACTAGAGGCTGGAGACTGGGGGCTGGAGATTGGAGGCTGGAGACTGGAGGGTGGAGGCTAGAAGCTAGAAGCTGGGGACTGAAGGGTGGGGGCTGGGAGCTGGGGGCTGGGGGTTGGAGGCTGGAGGCCGGGCAGTCCGAGAGCGTGTACTAGCATTCGCCTGGTTTTAGGTAAAGAGGCGAGAGCAGAAGAGAGAGGACCCAAACTCCCATATGACTGGGCCAATCCTGTGAGAAAGGCATTAATCTGTCTCAAATGGGGGCTCTAGACCATGCCAGAAACACCTTACATACACTAAACTCACCTCCCAACCGGGCCACACTGAAGTATTAAAGTCCTGACTTTTCTTCAAACCCTACCAGTGAGGCTGTTGAGGTTGTTCAGTGGGCCAAGTGCCTTGCTCCGTGACTGGGAGGACAAGAGTTTAGATCTCCAGCATCCACATAAAAAGCCTCGCTTGGCAGCACAGGCCTGCAATCTCAGGAGGTGACAGCATAGGCCTGCCATTTCAGGAGGTGACAGCATAGGCCTGCCATCTCAGGAGGTGACAGCATAGGCCTGCCATCTCAGGAGGTGAAACAAGAGCATCCTTGGGGCTCTCAGACCCACCCATCTAACTCCATAGGCAGACTCTGGATTCAGTGAAGAGGTTCGCCTATAATTCCAACTTCAGAGAGAAGAGATGGGAATCAGACAGAGTGAGCTAGATAGCTGGACCAGCCGTATCAGCAAGCTCTGAGTTTAACTGAGGGACTAGATCTCACTGAAGGAGGTAGAACACTGATGGCAGATCATCTTGGGGCCTTCACAGTAGAAGCACCTATGTGTACACACACACACACACACACACACACACACACACGGCTGGGTAAGGGTGGGGGTACTAGTGAGAAGGCTCAGCAGGAAAAGGCACTTGCTACCCAGCCTCACCTGAGTTGTATTTCTGGAACTCACAGGTTGGGAAGGGAGAATTAACTCCTGGGACTTGTCCTGTAACCTCCACACATGTGTGGTAGTATGTGTGACCCAAACATATATGCATGCACACAAAGCAAATAAATAAATAAATGTAGTAAAAACTTGTCTTAATTAAAAATAAGGTGGATTTCTGACCCTCTGTACTTCTCCCCTGTCTCCCCCCCCCCCACCTCCCAGATGCCTCCCTCCCTCCCTCTACCAACTGTGATTATTTTCTTCCACCTTCTGAGTAGGACTGAAGCCTTCACACTTTGGTCTTCTTCCTCCTTAAGCTTCATATGGTCTGTGAGTTGTATCCTGGGTATTCAGAGGCATCAATGGGAGGGGAGCCCCTAGTCCTGTGGAAGCTCAATGACCCAGGATAGGGGAATGGAAGGTGCAGGAATCGGGGAGGGAACTGGATTCTAAATATCTTGGGCCCTGCAAGACAAGATCTAAACGTGGGTTTACTCCAGAGATAAGAGGAACGGAGCCAGGAGAGAATTTTGAATTAGAAGGATTTTAAGAGCGTCTCTGTTGGATGTTCCTCCTCTTTCATCCTCTTTTCTTTCGAAATCCAAAGGCTTCAACTACAAACGTACATTCCTCCCTGCCCAGAATTAAGATTCCATTTATGTGTGGCTTTAATGAAGCTATAAGCCTTCCAGTCTCAGCTTCCCCAGTAGGAAGCCGGCAGTTGATTTTGTGGTTGATTTGACAGTTGATTTGTTTGGTTGGCTGTGGGATAAGGTACTAGCCCTGTGTGTCCATGCAGGTGTATTATATCTTAACTCATTCCCTTTTTCACTCTAGCCTTTAAAAACCTTTTTCACTCTAGCCTTTAAAAACCAATAAACAACAGAGTCAAAGGTTTAGCTTCCACTACACCCTGTGTCTAGCCTTAGCTTCAAGCTTAACAAAGAAAAAGTTACAAAGTCCCAAGATCCTATTTCACTTAGAATGCAGAGCTCAAAAATAGAAAACTAAGCTCAAAGATTTTTTGTTTTGTTTTGTTTTGTTTTTGAGACAGGGTTTCTCTGTATAGTCCTGGCTGTCCTGGAACTCACTTTGTAGACCAGTCTGGCCTCGAACTCAGAAATCCACCTGCTGCCTCCTGAGTGCTGGGATTAAAGGCGTGCACCACCACACCCAGCTTACAATAAATGTTTTTAAACACATTTTTAAAATGAATTTTTATTAAATAAATTTTTAAAAATCTCTGAACTTAGCCGGGTGTGGTGACACATTCCTTTAATCCCAGCACTCGGGAGGCAGAGGCAGGCAAATTTCAAAAAACAAAAACAAAAAACAAAACAAAACAAAAAACATTTATTGTGTGTCTTCCTGTCTGTCTATCTATGTAAGTATGATGTAGTATGGTACATGTATGACAGTTAAAAGACAACTTACTGGAGTCAGTTTTCTTGTTCTACCAGGTAGGCCAAACTCAGGCCTTCAGGCTTGGCTCCCTTCTTCACTGAACCATTCCACTGGTTCCTTAAGCTACTTTGAGACAGCTACCTTTAAACTCGTCAACCACCCCAGACATCAGTGTGTGCTGGACAGGAAACATATGGCTTGCAATTTCCTAAGCACCCTGTTTCCTGACACTGGGCTTCCTGAGCAAAAACCCTTTCCTACCCTTTCATCTCTGTCATTTTGCAAATCTGGGACAGTGGCCAGTGTCCATTTGGTTGCAGTAATGAAGGGAGAAAAGACCGTATAAAGTGTGGATCTACCAGCAAACGATTACAATTTGGCCTTTATCTCTTACACTGTACAAAAATAACTCAAAATGGATCAAAGATTTGGCTGGAAGACCCATAACCCTGAAATGACTAAAGAAAAACATATGGGGATATTTCTCTGGATAGGACCCCAAAGGCACAGGAAACAAAAAATCACAAATTGACAAACGGGATAGTACATTAAAATAAAAACCGTCTGCGCAGCAAAGGAAAACAACAAACAGAGCAAAGACTCAGCCTACAGGACAGGAGAACGCCCTTGGCCAGCCATTTGTCTGATAGACAGCTAATATCTAGAACGTTTAAAGAATTAAAAGATAGCAGCAATAGAAGCAAGCAATCCGATGGAAGAATAGATCAATGATTTGAAAAGACCCTACAAAAGAAGAAACACAAGTGACCAATAAATATCTGAAAAATGTTCAGCCATTATGAAAACTGAAATTACGCTACAAGAAGAGACTAGGGATATCACTCGCTGGTAGGGCATTTCCTTAGCAGTCACAAGGCCCTGGGCTAGCTCCATCCCACCCCAGTTAGTTGGGCTACTGTATAAGACTAAAGTAAATAGCAAATGCTGGTGACTATGTCCACGCTGAGAAACGCTACGTACTTGGCAGAAATGTAAATTAGTAGAGGAATTATGAAAAATAATACAAAGGTTCCTCCAGCCCACACGCCACTGTTACTTGATGTTAACATAACACATAGCCATGCCTTTCATAAATATGAAATGCTGACGGTTGGAGCTAAGAGAACATAATGCTTGGGAAGGTCACAGGGAACCAGGGCTATGGGACTGTATGGAGTTCCTTCATCTGTCTGAACCTTTTGGGTTTTTGTCAAGGAACATGAGGGAGAAAAATGTCACCTTAGCCAGACAGTGCTGGTGCACACTGTCAATCCCAGCACTCAGGGGGCAGAGGCAGGTGGATCTCTGGGTTCAAGGCCAGTATGATCTACAGAGAGAATTCTAGGACAGACAGGGCTTCACAGAAAAACCCTGTCTTGAAAAACACTGAGACAGAGACAGAGACAGCTTGAGGACATAAATTGGGGTGAGTCAGAAAGGACTTCAGGTACACAGCTCTGCAGAAAGGCTCAGGAAAACCACGAGTTTTTGTTCTTACAAATGTGGGAATTGCTGGAATATTTTTGTGGGGTGGTGGATAGGAGCTTTGACAGCCTTCCAGGATGAAATCACCTCTGGCCTTCTCTGTAGAAATAAAGGTCTCACTTGTTCCTGGCTAGGGTGGACCACACTGTTTCCTGAAAGAAAAAAAAAAAAATTCTTGGCCGTGCCTACACATCCAGCCCTCCTTGTCCACACAGCCTACTATGGGTAAGTCGCCCCTCAGTGAGTAGCACAAAACACGGTCTGTCTTGAGGGCTGATCGAGGCGGAGTCTCCCGAGAGACCTCCTTTCAGAATCTCACTCCGTTTTCCTTTCCTGCTGCTTCGGCTTCCTTCTTTGGATATAGCCAGATGTCAGAAAAAAGTAAACGCTGAGATGCTTAATGACTTAGGTTCTAAATGAAGGAAGACTCAACACATTTTCATCAGAGATGCTAGGAGAGCAGGGGCAGGGAGCAGCTGCTTATGCATTTGGTCTGTTATGCAGAGAACAAGCCCCCAGATCCCACGTTCAGCCAGGCCAGAGACAGCAGCAGTGCACATACATTCGAATGTGTGCATATACACACCCATACTCTCATGCCTTTTTTTTTAATCTCCATATCAGCTGCTTGTATGATATTGTTTCTTTGACTTTGTTGCCCTACCCTGCTAGACTCTTTCCTCCTGATTTTTAAAAATATTTATTTGGATTTATGTATATGAGTGTGTGTATGTATGTTTGTATCTTAGGGTTTCTATTCCTGGACAAAACATAACCAAGAAGCAAGTGGGGGAGGAAAGGGTTTATTCAGCTTACTCTTCCACACTGCTGTTCATCACCAAAGGAAGTCAGGACTGGAACTCAAGCAGGTCAGGAAGCAAGAGCTGATGCAGAGGCCATGGAGGGATGTTCCTTACTGGCTTGCTTCTCCTGGCTTGCTCAGCCTGCTCTCTTATAGAACCAAGACTACCAGCCCAGGGATGGCACCACCCACAAGGGGACCTTCCTCCTTGATCACTAATTGAGAAAATGCCCCACAGCTGGATCTCATGGAGGCATTTCTTCAACAGAAGCTCCTTTCTCTGTGATAACTCCAACCTGTGTCAAGTTGACACACAGAACCAGCCAGTACAGTATGTATGTATGTATGTATGTATGTATGTATGCATATGTATGCACTACAGTGTCTAAAGAACTCAGAAGAGGGTGTCAGATCTCTGGGACTGCAGCTACTGACAATTGAGAACCTCCCAGTAGGTTCTGGGAACTTATCTCAGATCCTCTGAAAGAGCAACCAGTGCTCTTAACTGCAGAGCCATCTCTCCAGCCCTCTTTTGATTTTTACTTCTGCTTTGCTCTACGCTGTCGTGAAGCCCTTTCTGGAAATGGAAAAGGCCCAGGCAAAGTGTTTGAACCATTCAGTGTCAAAGTCTCATCACCCAAGCTGAAAGTCAGCCAGACTCTTCTGTCCCTTATGACGGTGGTCCTCGCCTTCCTCGCTCCCAGCCTTTTATACAGTTCCGCATGCTGTGCTGACTCCCAACCATAAAATTATTTTCATTGCTACTATATAACTATAATTTTGCTACTGTTATGAGTTGCAGTGTAAATATCTGTGTCTTCTGATGGTCTTAGGTGGCCCCTGTGAAAGGATTGTTTGACTCACCCCCCACTCCCCAAAGGGATCATGACCCACAGGTCAAGACCCTCTCTCTGCCTTATGCCTTCTGAACACAATCGCTAAGTGTACTGGCTGCATTTGTGTCAACTCCACACAAAGTAGAGTCATCAGAGAGGAAGGAGCCTCCGTTGAGGAAATGCCTCCATGAGATGCAGCTGTAAGGCATTTTCTCAATTAGTGATCAAGAGGGGAGGGCCCAGCCCTTTGTGGGTGGTGCCATCCCTGGGCTGGTGGTCCTGGGTTCTCTAAGAAAGCAAGCTGAACAAGGAAGTAAGCAGCATCCCTCCATGGCCTCTGTGTCAGCTCCTGCCTCCAGGATCCAGCCTTGTTTGAGTTCCTGCCCTGACTTCCTCCAGTGATAAACTATGATTTGCAAGTATAAGCTGAGTAAACCCTTTCTTCCCCAACTTGCTTTTTGCTCGCAGTGGTATGGTCACAGCAGTAGAAACCTTAACTGCAACACTAAGTAACAGTGTATCTGTTGAAAATCGCCAGCTCTCAATGACCACAACACTGTACAAATTCGTACAACCCAGAGTGCACTGGAGGGAAAAGTTTGTTGAATGAATAACAGAAACTCTAGAAAGAAACTGAATTTAGCTGCACAGGTTGGAGAATGTCTGAGTAATAATCACCCAAGTTCGCAGTTTCCTGACCCCAGTAACTGATTTAGGTTTGTCTTTACCTTGGATGAGCCCATGGAGGAAATGGAACATACTGCAGATTGGGAGTTAGTAAGCATTAGTTACAAAGGGGCACACGGCGGATATTTGTCCTTTGACCCCATCCAGCTGGTCACCACTAAACCTATGACTACTCTGGTTATCTGTGGATTCTTCTCTTGCAAATGAGCTTGCTCACTAAAATGTATTTCTTTTGTTTTTTGGGTTTTTTGGGGGGTTTGTTTTGTTTTGTTTGTTTGTTTGTTTGTTTTTTCAAGACAGGGTTTCTCTGTGTAGCCCTGGCTATCCTGGAACTCACTATGTAGACCAGGCTGGCCTCAAACTCAGAAATCCACCTGCCTCTGCCTCCCAAGTGCTGGGATTAAAGGTGTGCGCCACCGCGCCCAGCTAAAATGTATTTTTAAGCCCCTTTATTAACACCCAAGGCTGAAGAGATGGCTCAGCAGTTAAGAGAACTTAACTGATCTGTCAAAGGACCTGGGATCAATTCCCAGCAAGCCCATGGCAGCTCACGACTGTCCATAAGTCCAGTTTCAGGGATTCTGATGTCCTCTTTGGACCTTAGTAGAAACCAGGCACCTACATGCAAACAAAACACTCAGACACATAAAATAAAAATAATACATCTTTAAAAATTAATAAAGGCTTCTTGACAGGCATCAGAGGGTGTGATGTGGGAAGCGGTGACAACTTTCAGATTCCTGACTTCCACGCTTCTAGCTTACTTATTATAAGTAAGTGCCGTTTTCATATGTAACTGTTTCTCTTTAGTGCCTTTTGAATTTTATTTTTTTGGCATTTCTGGTTTTTGTTAGGATGATCTTTCCCCCCCACCCCACCCCATGGCCACCCTCTACACACCCAGCTAGGAAATGCTGCCTAGTGACCCATGAAGACTGTTACTATGACATGAAAGACTAAGACTATTACTATGACACACCTCGTGGACAAAATCTGAGTTTTGGGTGCTACCGGGCACAAACCTTATGTACTTGGGTTTGTTCTTATTTTTGAGACAGAAACTCACGTTGGCCAGGCTGGTCTTGAACTTGCTATACAGTTAGTTGAAGATGGCCTTAAACTCCTGATCTTTCTGATCCCACATCCCCAATCCTGGTATGCAACGCCAAACCTGCCTGAGTCTCAGTCAACCATGCATGTTAAGGGGCATGTCTTCAAATAGAAGCGCACATAAAATAGAGCTATATAGCTGATAGCTAGGTGGCAGTGGCACGAGCCTTTAATCCCAGTGTAGAGGAATATCTCTGTGAGTTCAAGGCCAGCCTGGTCTAAAGAGCTAGTTCTAGAGCTATAAAAAGATATTCTGTCTCAAAAAACAACAAAGTATAAATTAGCCGGGCAGTGGAGGCACATGCCTTTAGTCCCAGCACTTGGAAGGCAGAGGCAGGTGGATTTCTAGTTCGAGGCCAGCCTGGTCTACAGAGTAAGTTCCAGGACAGCCAGGACTATACAGAGAAACTCTGTCTCAAAAAAAGAAAAAAAAAACAGTATAGATAGATAGATAGATAGATAGATAGATAGATAGATAGATATAGATATTTGACAAAATTATGACATAAGAAACTAACATTTTATTTTCCCTAGCACAGTGTTCAGCATTTAGACATCCCATATTCATAATAACTTCACAGAATAAAGCTACCTTGGATAACAAGAGCTATTTGAAGATCATGCTATAGTTGCAGAGAGAAGGCACCTTACATAGTACCAAAGTGGTTGACACGGCTTGATTTAGACTGGGCCCCACTGCTGGCCAGTTCTAACTGAACCACCTCTTTACAAGAAGTCAGATGATGGCTCAGGAGAGAGAGCCACCATCTTGCATGAGTTCAGGCAGCTGGGCTTGGGGACCAGTGCTTTCTAATTGTTGGCCATTTTGTTTGAGGCGATTTTCCAGAGCCTCTTACAACAGTCCTGTTTCACTTAATGATCCATCTGAGATATTCCTTAGGCAGTTCCATCACTGTGCTGAGGCACGGACAGGTCATGCCAGGGGAATTCTTTTTGCAGTGAAGAGATGTGACTAACCAGATATGTGTAAGGCCAGTACTAAGACAGCACAGTATGCCATCTGACACCAGCCACCTTTGTCTTTAGAATACACTCTGAAATATGAACAGAAAAATATAGTGCAGGCAGATTCATGGACCAGCAACACTGTTACAGTTGCCACGCCTTCTGTGTTGTGTGTGTATTTCTACACAGATGGCGACACAGTAGTCCCACTTATATCAGCATCACTCCAATTTATTGTGCTACAATGACAAGGTGGCTGTGATGTCACTAGGCTATAGGGTTCATTATACATTCTTTCCAGACCACAGCCTTATATGTGGTCTACTGCAGACCCAAACATCATCACGAGACATGTGATGATAAAACAGAAAGAACCACGCCAACTAACCAAGGCAAAATGGCTGCCAGAAGAGGTTCAGCAGGTGGGGCTGTCTGCATCAGTCTCTGCTACTCTTCCTATGCCAGGTCAGCCATGTGACCTTCACTGCTGGGGTTCCTTTGACAGTGTCCAAACTTCAGAGAGAGAAAGTTGATGCTGACAAATTTCTCTTCTCCCCAGCCTTTTTGCCATTTTTAGAGGTTGCAAATGAGCAGTGATTTAAGAAAACAATATGATCCACAACAAGAACAAAAGAATCAAGATTTCCTAAGACCTGTAGCCTCAGGTCTGGGACTTGTAGGTCACTGGTGACAAAGAGCTTGCCTAAAGTGCACAAGGCCTGAGATTTTATCTCCAAGGGTGGGAGTCGGAATCAAATCTCTAGCCCTGGTTCTGCTGGCTGGCTCAGGACACAGTGGAGCTAGGGAGGTCCCCACCCCCACCCCTGTGCCCCCTGCCTTATTTAGGTTCCTGTCAGTCAGACAATTTTCAAGCAGGGGACAGAAACCTGCTGGTGAGAAACTTCTCAAGTGTCACTGCTTGCAAAAGACCGAAGGAAAACAGAAAAGCTCCGTTTATTATCCTGACAGGAAAAGATAATATCGCTTTGCCCTTTTGGTTTGTTTAAGGTTAGGAACGGAGCATTCCTTGAAAGTTGCCTAAAAAGAGATTCTCAAACGTTGCTTTCCTTCTCATTCAAGAGTGAATCTCATTAATAAAAATTCTGACTAATATAAGAAATGATACGAATGTTCTCAGCTATAAGAGAGGACTAATAACTGACCTGATGTGTTATGTGCCCTCCAAGTTATGTGTCAACCACGTGGGGATGTTCCCCTGTCACTATATCCTCAGTAAACTTTGCTTGAAACATGGGACTTGAGATCACCTAAAAAAAAAAAAATAGGCGACAAAATTAAATCAGCACTTTGACCCCAATAAACTCATAGCACTTAATAGACGTGACCTCACTAGCGTCTACATACTAGAAATCCAACAGGCACGAAACCAGATATCCTCAAATCTTAGTTCTGCAGGCTGTGTGAGGCTTGCCTAAATCATTACAGTCTAAGGATGAATTACCTAGGCTCAGAAAGAGAGGACAGAGCTGGCACGTTCTGCACGCAGGAAGGACTCTGCACGTGGATGGGCGACCTGGTCGGTCTAGCGCAGTTGGGGCCCAGGGGAGTGGGGCGTGTCCGAGCAGCCAGTCCCAGGCGGTTGAGCCGGCCCAGCTGGGAACTCGACCTACGGTGGCCAGGGGCGTGGCGAGCCCTCAGTCACGTAGCTCCGAGCCTTCTTGCAGCGTGGCTCTGCGCTACCAAGGACTGTGGACTTCGCGAGGTCAGCAATTGATGGTGTAGGGATCATCTGGGTTTTCCTAACCACTTTTTATTTGCTCACTTGCTAAAAATTGACAGAAACCATGCACCCGCACATTTATACAAGTTGCACATTTCAAAGCCTAGGGAGTGTCACTGAGGCTGCAGAGTGCTCTGGGACCGGGGATTTCAGTAGCCTTTGGCAGATAAGGAAAAGCTCTAAAAGGATGCGCCGCCCCACCCCTACCCGCAGGCACTACGTTCTTGCCTCACAGCGTCTTACCCTTACCCTTAGCATTTTTTTTTTTTTTCCGTTTCGTAATGTAAGACTTTGAAGCAAAGACCTGGAGAAGTCAATTCATTTCTGCAACCGTGCATATGCTGGTGTCCCTTTGTGTCAATCACTTGCTCAATCGCTTCGGAGTCCCCACCTTCCCCCAACCCCCATCAGAGCTGACTACAGAATGTAGTCTGAAGAAGGTTCGCTTGCCCTGGTGCTTGAAGGCAGCCTTGTTCACTATGGCTGAGTCCAGAAGGTGTGAGCACCCAAAGTTCAGTTCTGTCTATCTCTGCCATCATGACAGCTCAGGGAACTGCCCTCCCGTGTGGTGAAAGGAAATCGCCTCTGTTTGAACTTGGGTCATTCTTTAAGGGCACAACTCTTCAAAATTCTGGCCACACAAACAGGCTTCCAAAGAGGATAATCGAAAGCAGAGCGTGTTAATTCACCCAGGCTGCGCTCCCCACCAGCAGCTGTGTGGGATACCAGTGCTCCATCCCTTCATCATTAAACATGGCGCTGGAGGGACTCTACTTCCCGGGGCACAGTATGAACAATAGGTGTCTGCCAGGTTAAAACTAAGGTTACTGAGTGAGTAGTGCAAGCTTGTAATCTCAGCCGCCGTAGGATAGAAAGTTCAAGGCCAGGGAAGGGAGCGGGGAGGGGGGAAGTACCGGAAGGAGTTCAAGGTTTGTCTGGGTAAATTAGTTAAGTCCATGTCTTAAAAAGAAACTTAAAAGAGTTTAGTGGTGGGTGGCCTGCCTGCCTGTGTAGCATTCCTCAGGCCCTAGTTAGCAAAGGAAAGAAAAGACGCAGGGTGTGGGGGAGGGGGGGAGCGGAGGGGGGAGGGGTGGCTAAGGCTGGTTGTAATATTGTGCAACTCCTTTCCCAACCCCCACCTCGGAGGCCCACACCCCTCAGGGTAGGAGGGCCCATCCCATGTCTGTCCTTTATTAGCTTCCACTGGTTGCTTCCTCTTCCTGGTTCCCTAGGTGTCCTTCATCTCTGCTTCCTGTCACTTCCCTTAGCATCCCTTCCTTGCTGCTGCGTTTTCCTAAATAGTTTGCCCCGGGTGGCTACCACAGCACTGGGGTCCAGCTCTTAGTGGAGGGTAGTTTTCCACTTTGGAGCTACAGCTCTTGAAAACAGGAACTGAGCCTCATTCTGTCAAGGTTTAGCTGATATTTTAAGTTCTGCCTGACTCCTGGAGGCTGGGAACAGATCTGAGAAAGGATGCCGGCTACCCTCTGGAACCCAGAATGGGAAGACAGACAATAAACAAGAGAAAGTAAAAGATGCCCAAGTCTTCCATCTGGGCTGTGAGGAACAATGGGCAGAGAGAGGGGGGTAGGGGTGAGGAGTCAGGCAGCTCTCCCAGGGTCAGGGAAGGCCACACAGGGAGAACTATGCTCTGTCAGCCTGAGGGTAGTGACTGAAGGAACAGTGGGTGTTTGGAGGCCTACCAGCTAAGTGGTGAGTGGCGGGCAGGTTCTGAACCTTCATTGAAAGGATTTGTTGGTGGACCGAGGTGAAGAGTAGGTCACGCCGTCTTTGGCATGAAGAGGAGGGCTGCCCGAGTTGCACATGTCGGGTGTACGGTGGACTGTTTAAACTGTTAGGGAGACTGTGGCTCTGACACACAGCCTAGCATTCAGGGTAGCCATCCAGGATTTGGCATGAGAGCAACGCACACAATGGTGCATGGTAGGATAACGAGAGAAAAGGGCTAGCTGACCAGACTGATCAATCAAAAGAAACACAGTAGCTTGAAAGAGAACCTCAATTACATGATTCATGAATAAGAGACAGGGAAGAAATTTCGAACCTCCCTCTCTCAATTGTATCTTTATTTATTTATTTATTTATTTATTTATTTATTTATTTATTTATTTTTTTGAGAGTGCTCAGCTGGCCAGGACTAATGAACTAGGCTTGTAATCCCGGATACTAGAAGTGCTGAGGCAGGAGGATTATGAATTTGAGGGCTGATTGGGCTATAGAGTGAGCTCAAGGCCAGCCTGAGTAACTTAATGACACTGATTATAGATTAAAGTTTAGAAGGGGCTGAGGATATCCCAGCCCTGAGTTTGGTACCCAGCACCCCACGGGTAGAGTCCTTCTCCTCCTCTGTGTCATCCTCCACATCTTTGCTTTCTTCCTCCTTAGACACGACTGCTCAGTGCCAGTGGCACATCAGTGTCGCTACTTCCTGAAATGACCAGAGACCAAAGACCCTCAGCCCTGGAGATGTTCCCTGATTTGGGGACAATTCCAGACCATTTAGTCTAATTATATGAGGCTCCTTTTTACCCAGTTAAACGTCTATATACACAACCTACAGGGTGAGATGTATTTTGGAATTGTTAAATCATGTGATGGCCCCTTTTTCTTAGGTTTGGTTATATGAGATGATCATATGACCCAAATGAGTGAGAGAATGCAGTTCTTATCTTTTTGTTGCTGGCTTATTTCAATGATCTCAAGTTTCACTGAGGGTGTATCAGAGGTCACAGTCTCCTGCCTTTTTAAGGATGAAAAGTATTTGAGTGTATATATATATGTGTGTGTGTGTGAAAAATTTTATGAATTTATTATATTAGTCACCATCCATTGATGGGACATTGGGTTTGTGCTTCTTCATTTTTACTATCATGAATAACATCTATGTGGTATATACGACTGTCTCTTCAAGACCTTGTCTTTAGTCTCTACCTTAGTTATATAGGGTTTCTCTGTGTAGCCCTCACTGTCCTGGAACTTCCTTTGAAGACCAGGATGGCCTCTAACTCTCCAGTGCTGGGATGGAAGGCTGCAATCGGCCACCACTCAGTTTCAGTCTTTTGAGGACCTCTAAGCTCTATAGCTATATGCTTCTTGCTCAGAAATGGTCCCCTGATTCTGGTCTAGGATACCCTGACTTTTTTATTTTTTTATTTTTTGGTTTTTCGAGACAGGGTTTCTCTGTGTAGCCCTGGCTGTCATGGAACTCACTCTGTAGACCAGGCTGGCCTCGGACTCAGAAATCCACCTGCCTCTGCCTCCTAAGTGCTGCGATTAAAGGCGTGCACCACCACCGCCCGTCTTACTCTTGGTTCTTTGTCTTTCATTTCTCATTCTCCTTCATGAGAACCTCTTCCCCAGCCACCTCCCTCTCCCATCAGTGTTCGCTGTAGCTCAGTGACTGCTCCTGATGGGGCTTCTCTCCCTCTGTGACTTCATCTGTTTCTTCGGTTTAACCTCTCATCTGCATGCTAATTATTCCCAGCCGGTGCACACACCTGCTTGGAGAGCCTGTCATATGTATGTTCACCATCTGTTCTCCTCTGTCTTCTCTCTAACCTGTCTCTCTGTCTTGGTGGATCAACCATTTGTGGGGATTCATTGATAATCTCTCTGACTTCCAGGAAGGTTTGTCCTGTGATGGTTTCAAACAAGGTCTTAGGGGCTGGAGGCAAGTGAGGTTCGTAAACTTCTCTTAGTGGGTCCCCTCAGGTTGGCTGTGTCATACTCCTGAGAGCCACAGATCTCAAGAGGTTGCCATTCCTATGTCTCTTTCTCTTCTTCTCTTTCTCTCTCCCTCCCTTTCCTTCTTTTTCTGTCTTCCTATCTTTAAAGCTAGCTGTAGAAATGTGCTCTACTGCCTTCAACAAATTACAGTAGCACAGATCTATTTTTAAAACTCCGCTCACATTATTGTAAATAGCCCATATATTAAACTTTCCTGCCAGGCCCCTAACCTGCCATCTCCTCTTGCAACACCTAGTCATCACAAACATTACAACCCAACACAGGGCTTCTGGTCTTCCTACGCACCTTCCTCTTGATTTCTGCTGTCTTTGCAAATACCCCTTGTGATCACACCAGGTGTGCCGGGGGTCAACATGACCTCTCTGTCTTAATTGTCCTCCTGAGAAGTTATCTGACACCAAGACTATAAATTGAGCTCTTCGGAGATAACCCCTTCTTATCCTTTAGTTCCTTTAGTTCAGATAATGCATTCCCACCTCAAAACACCTTCCTCTGCCCTGCTTCATTCTCTCCTCCTTGCTGGGGTTTGTTAGACTCTTAAGGAAGAATAACACTGACTGATCTCACTCGGGAAGTGTGTATGTTACTTCTCAGTTTGTTCTTTTTGTAGAAAGAATGACTCTGAAGCTATTAGAGATAAGAAATATACCTTCACACAGTCCTCCACGTTGGATTGCAGCTTTTAACGGCTAATCCAGCACAGCTTACTTACGCTTCAAATTCTCAGACCTGCACCCATACTTTCTTTAAAATCTTCAACGAAACAAGCGGGTGAGACTTATCGACTCTGCATTGGTAGAAAAATAGTGCTTGACCTTACAGGTTTCAAACAAGGCCATTTCTTTTTTAACAAAGCGATTTTACAGCATTTATTACCACTTGATAGAAAGTGTGCAGTATCAAAAGGAAACAAATAAATACTCCAGAATTCTAAAATCTTAATTGTTTGGCTCAGCCAGTTGCGAATTTAGGAAAGAAAGCAAGCACATGAAGGAAAACATTTGGAAGCTTGCCTCCTTTTGTATAAAATCCTCATGGTGGATGAAAGAGAAGGTAAAGGTGGATCCATCTCTGAGAACTGAACCAGGTGTTGACCTAATTTCTGCTTATGGAGATGTTTGAAGGAAACCCACATCATTGGTGGTAACAGGCTCAGAGCTGAGGGATCATAACTTGGTTAAGGGTCTTTAAATGAACTAGATCTGCTTGAAAATTGTAGACATACATTTTTTTTGCATCCTACTTTTAACCAGGGTTCAACCTCTCCTCTGGCCCACCACCCAGCAGAGGGAGTGGAAAACATTATTAGAATATGGGGGAAGTGGACCTATTCAGCAATAGTTCTTTGGGCGTGAGCTCAATCTTTCTCAGCAGTTCAGTCCTGGAACAAACATCAGCAGCTGCAGACCCGTCCTCTAGACCACACGTGAACTGGCAGTAACAGTCCAGTCCTTTCTGCAGGCAGACACCAGGCACGAACCAGCAGCTGTAGTTCGATTCTGAAGAAACTGCCAGGCTTGCCAGCTGGCCTGGGGTAAGTCTTCGGAAGCAGCAAGCTGCCTGAGGAACCTCATAAGAGGTTCTTGGCAAGTTTTTCTCAATGGTGGTGTTACCACAAGTTGAACTCAACAACACTATCTGAGGCAATCCATACATGCGTGTCGTTAGTGAAGAACAGAGAGGTGGAGCAAACCAATGCACAGTGATTGTCTCCCGCTGTCTGTGGGGTCATATTTATACTCCTTCATCATGGGTCCTTCCATGTGTTTGCTATATCAAAAAATCCTTTCACCTGTGTCTGTTTCAGGAAAGCATTCTTTCCCGTGTCTGCTTTAGCAAGAGATCCTTTCACTTTGTGTGCCCCAGCAAAACATCATTGAACATAACTAGCTTTTGAAGGAATCTAGAAGTTTTTACTTCAGGAACCTTTAGATGGGACCCCACACAGGGAATCAATGTCTTGGATGCTGACTTCCAAGTAAGGATTCAGGAGAATCTGTAGGAAAGAGAAGGCTATGAAAGATGTGGTTAATCCATTCCAGGGAACACTTACTGATGGATGCTACGGCTAATCCACGAGGTTGGGTGTTTCAGCTGGTCTTAGTATACGTCCCCCAGGAAGGAGTCGCTAATGCCCTCTTTTGGTGTGTCTGAAGACTGCTACAGAATACTTATATATATTTAATAAATAAATAAATAAATAAATAATTTTTTATTTTTATTTATATGAGTACACTGTAGCTGTCTTCAGACACACCAAAAGAGGGCATCAGATCTCATTACAGATGGTTGTGAGCCACCATGTAGTTGCTGAGATTTGAACTCAGGACCTCTGGAAGAGCAGTCAGTGCCCTTAACCTCTGAGTCATCTCTCCAGCTCTTATATGGTATTTTTGAGACAATGTTTTTCTATGTAGTCCTGCCTGTCCTGGAACTAGTTACATAGACCCAGCTGGCTTGAAACTCTCAAGAGATCTTGTCTCAGCCTCTCAAATGCTGGGATTAAAGGCATATATATATATATATATATATTTTTTTTTTTTTTTTTTTTTTTTTTGGTTTTTTGAGACAGGGTTTCTCTGTGTAGCCTTGGCTGTCCTGGAACTCACTTTGTAGACCAGGCTGGCCTCGAACTCAGAAATCCGCCTGCCTCTGCCTCCCGAGTGCTGGGATTAAAGGCGTGTGCCACCACGTCCGGCTTTTACTTTTTTTTTTTTTTTTTTTAAAGGCATATATTACCATGCCTGGCTTTAAAAAAAATTATGCTCTTTCTCTCTCTCTCTCTCTCTCTCTCTCTATATATATATATATATATATATATATATATATATATTTGTGTGTGTATGTGTATATATATATGTATGTATATATATGTATGTGTATATGTGTGTATGTATGTATATATATGTGTGTGTGTGTATATATATGTGTGTATATATATATATATACATATATATATATATATGCATATCTACACAACTGTCCCCCTTTGTACTGGCTGGTTTTGTGTGTCAACTTGATACAGCTGGAGTTATCACAAAGAAAGGAACTTCAGTTGAGGAAATGCCTCCATGAGATCCAACTGTAAGGCATTGTTTCAATTAGTGATCAAGGCGGAAAGACCCCTTGTGGGTGGGACCATCTCTGGGCTGGTAGTTTTGGTTCTATAAGAGAGCAGGCTGAGCAAGACAGGGGAAGCAAGCCAGCAAGGAACATCCATCCCTCCATGGCCTCTGCATCAGCTCCTGCTTCCTGACCTGCTTGAGGTATAGTCCTGACTTCCTTGGTGATGAACAGCAGTATGGAAGTGTAAGCTGAATAAACCCTTTCCTCCCCAACTTGCTTCTTGGTCATGATGTTTGTGCAGGAATAGAAACCCTGACTAAGGCCGGGCGTTGGTGGCGCACGCCTTTAATCCCAGCACTCGGGAGGCAGAGGCAGGCGGATTTCTGAGTTCGAGGCCAGCCTGGTCTACAAAGTGAGTTCCAGGACAGCCAGGGCTACACAGAGAAACCCTGTCTCAAAAAACCAAAAAAAAAAAAAAAAAAAAAAAAGAGAAACCCTGACTAAGACACCCCTGCTATGTGGAGGTCAGACAACTACATGTAGGAGCTCTTGAACATGGAGGCAGAAGGATTGTAGTTCAAGGGCAGCCTGGGCTGCCTCAAAAAACCAAACCAAAGCAATGAAATACAACTACATGTAGGAGCTCTTGAACATGGAGGCAGAAGGATTGTAGTTCCAGGGCAGCCTGGGCTGCCTCAAAAAACCAAAGCAATGAAATTCTTTGTATTTGCTGTCCCCTGTCTTCCTCAATGCCCCATTTACAGAGGGAGAGACCTAGGCATGTATCCCTCAAATGACCCACATGCTGCCCCCTCTGTGTCACTGAGAGTTGTCAAGTCTCATTGAGCCTCACAAGCACTCATGCGTCAATTCTGGTTTAGCTAAGGACTCCTGCTTCTGCTGGAGCAGCAGCCTAAATACACAGTGCAAGTGCATGCTGGGAGTCTCCAGGCAGGCTTGCCGGATGCTTCCTCCTTTGGTTGTCCAAAGCCAAAGAGAATTGACCACAATGCACAGCCTCAGCCTCTTCCTACCTATCTTGCTTGTTGGCTACCCTCTACTGAGGCCTGAATGGACAGTTACAAAACAGAAGGTGTTTTGTCTAAAAATAACAGGACTGATTCCATGCAATAGAAGTTATACACGGGCTAATATCTTATGCCTCTTTATTTCTCTTCTCTGTGAGTTTTATGATACTGGGGAAATGGAAGGAAAATATTTGAACAGTGAGGGTTTGAGCCACATAGATCTTCCTTGTTCTCATTCATGCTTGTGACTTTAACCAGATGGTGTTAATGGGCCTTACTGATTGCAGGCCCATTTCCTTCTTCACCTACCACTAGGTCCATTAGGGATGATACATCCATGTTTAAACAGTTAGGTGACTGGCACGGAGGTAGCAGAGGGGAAGTCCTGTTTTTTTTTTCTGAGATAAAGTCCTGGTTCTTCTTCTTAAAGATAAAGAGCATCTTCCCTCTTCTGTCATCGCCAGAACTCACCATTGATAGAGACACTAAGAAGCTGGCATAGTGGACTTGATTTTGTTTTTAATTCTTTTTTTTGTTTTGTTTTGTTTTGTTTTGTTTTGTTTTGTTTTGTTTTTCGAGACAGGGTTTCTCTGTATAGCCCTGGCTTTCCTGGAACTCATTTTTGTAGACCAGGCTGGCCTCGAACTCAGAGATCCACCTGTCTCTGCCTCCAGAGTGCTAGGATTAAAGGGGTGTGCCACCACGCCTGGCTTGTTTTTAATTCTTAAAGAGGTTTTTCTTTCTAGCTCAGAGACAGGGTTTCTCTGGTAGCTTTGGCTGTCCTGGAACTCCCTCTGTAGACCAGGCTAGCCTAGAAATTACAGAACACAGCTGCCTCTGCCTCCCAAGTGCTGAGATTAAAGGAATGTGTGTACATTGCCCAGCAATTTTAGAAGTTTTTAGTTGAGAATTTTATTTACCAGTACTGTATGTATACTACTTCCTCTTCCCCTTCCCTCCTTCCAACTCCTCCCAAGTTCTTCTTCCCTCTCAAATGACCTTGTTATTATCATTAATATTACTTACAAGTAAATATGTAGACAAATATACATACAACCTGCTAAGTCCCTTTGTATGTGTTTTTTGTTTTGTTTTGGTTTTTCAAGACAGGGTTTCTCTGTATAGCCCTGACTGTCCTGGAACTCACTTTGTATACCAGGCTAGCCTCAAACTCAGAAATCCGTCTGCCTCTGCCTCCCGAGTGCTAGGATTAAAGGAGAGTGCCACCACACCCGGCCCTTTGTATGTGTTTAAAGGTGACTCCTTGGGGACTTGTTCTTAGAGAGGTCTAACTCTCCCTTTCTTGGCAACCATTAGTTGCCTGTAGTTCTTAATCTAGTAGAGGGTCCTTTCGAGATTTGCCCATCCACATGAACTCGTGCCTTGTAGGTTTTGTTCAGGAAGCCACCATGTCGGGATTCCATGGGTGCAGCTCCCTGTCACACAGAGAAGACACTGTAGACTTTGAAAGGAGATTTTTCGAGTAGTCTGTTGTACGGAACTACTATTCTTCCATCCAAAGCAGGAGCAGGAGCATCTCTATGAGATCAGCGGTGTCTATCTGACAGGATCCATTGGGATGAGGCAAACTTGGCATCCCCTCAGCGGATGAGAGGATGGGAAGCATCCGTAGACCCTCACACGGTCACTGCTCTCTCCCCTTTGTATGCAGTTGTTCCCTAATCAGATTCAACTTCCAGGTCTGAGCCGGATACTGGAGTGCACATGCTGAGGTTCGATCTGTTGCTCTGTATTGTGATGTTAAGTTCTAACCCGGAAGATCTAGACCTAGGAATGACTTCTGTTTACAAGCCTCTGTTGTGCAAACCTTGTTCCTTGATTTAAAACTATTGGCCAAATAAAATTAGCTACAACCAGTTACCGGAGGAGGAATTAGAATTAGGTGGGTTTGGAGTGACCTGGTTGGGGGAAGAGGACAAAGAGAAAGAGAGGGAGGAGAGGAGCAAGCCTCAATGAGGGGAGGTGGACCATGAGCACCTGGCCAGGAGAAACAGCAAGTATCTGGGGTATACCGCTGGGGAGGTAGCCAGACCAGCAGTTAGAAGAGTAGATTCCAGATGACCCCCCAATAGTTGTCAGAGCCAAATAAAATAACCATAGTCTGAGACTCATTTATTTGTAAGCTGGTTGGGGGTAAGCGTAAAGTGGTTGTACTACATTTCTGAGCTGGAGAAGATGAGGGAATAAGACTTTATCTATGCAGCCATTGAGGAGAGCCATCATCCCTCAGGATACAGCCCTCCCAGGGTTCCTGCATTAGGATCACCCGCACATCTGCTAAGGATCACTCGGGATCTTTGAGTAAGCCTAATAAATCCAGTGTTTCCCAGGGTGAACTGTTGAGGAGACAAACATCGGTTGGTCACTGGGAACCTTCTGAAGAAAGGGTAAACTCTTCCCAGGGAGAAAACCATGGCAGTACATCCTTGCAATGAGACCTGCTGGGGTTAGAGGAATTACCTCCAGAGGAAGCAAGTGAAGCCCATGAAGACACCACGGAGCTTCAGTGAGGCAGAGAAGAGGAAGCTAAAGGGAGGGCACCACGGGAAAGGCAAGTGAAGGCTGGGGGCAATGGCCACTCAGCCTGAAGAAAAAGACCAGCCTCTAAAGCCAATACCAGCAGGGCTGTGGGTATGCCTTAGACAGAGCATTCCCCTGCAAGAGCAAGACCATAGATTCAATCCCTAGTGCTGAAGGGGGAAATGGCCTGGCATAGTGGTGTGTGACTATAATACCCTATACTCAAGGTGCTGAGGCAGGAAGATATTGAGTTTGGGGCCAGCTTGGGCTACATACAGAGACTAAATCTCAAACAAAATAAAACAACCAGAATGTAAACAAACAAGCAAACAAACTATTAGCTTGGAAAAGGGCATCTTGCTGCTAAGGACATTTCCTCTTCCCTGAAGAACAACAGCATTTTGCTGAGGTAAAGAGAGAATGAAACCAAGCCAGAAATTAACCTCTCCTCTCCTCTCCTCTCCTCTCCTCTCCTCTCCTCTCCTCTCCTCTCCTCTCCTCTCCTCTCCTCTCCTCTCCTCTCCTCTCCTCTCCTCTTCTTTTCTTTTCTTAGACAGAGTCTCTTGTATGTAGCTTTGACTGTCCTGGAAATCTCTGTGTACATCCAGCTGGCCTAGAACTCACAGACACCCACCTACCTCTCTGCCTCCTGAGTGCCAGCTGATATCAAAGGCGTGCACCAGTACATCCAGCCAGAGAACATTTGTTGAGCAAGTGGCAATAAGTGATGTGTGTGTGTGTACGTGTGTTCTGTTATTGCTGAACTTATATTTGTCAGGTTTGGTCTAGATGCATGTGTTAGGTGAATCCTTGCCCAAGTGAAATATGTTAGTGTATTCTACGAGTGGCCTTGTTACGCCCATAAGCAGGAGGGATAGACAGAGTCCCACCAGCATCATGCTCTATCCGTTACCACAGGAGCAACGGCACTTCCCACACAAAGAATGCTACCTCTCTCCTTCCCTCTTTCTTCCACCAGCCACGGGCAGAGCATGCAGCAGTTAGAAGTAGGAATGGTGGTGAGAGGCATCTGGGGAGAATTTGATACCTAAAGGCCACTTGGAAAAGGCTAGACAGGGATAAACTCGTGACTGCAGTACTGAGGGTGTGGAGGAGGCAATCTGCCGCCCGCCCGAGGCTTGGTGGTAGGTGTAAGAGAAGGAGACGGGCCTGCAATCAGAAAGGTCCATTAACACCATCTGGTTAAAGTCACAGGCATGAATGAGCACAAGGTAGACCTTTGAGACTCAAACCCTCACTGTTCAAATATCTTCCCAGTATCGTAAAACGCACAGAGAAGAGAAATAAGCGGGTGAGAGATTAGCCCGTGTCTCTCTTCTATTACATAATATCAACCCGATTATTTTCAGACAAAAACCTCTTCTGTTTTGTAACTGTTTATCCAGGCCTCGGTAGAAGGTAGCAAGCACTGATAACACTCTGTAGGAAGAGGCTGAGGCTGTGTGCATTGTGGTCAATTTCCTTTGGCTCTGGACAACCAAAGAAGGAAGCATCCTCTGGCAAGCTTGCCAGGAACTCCCAGCATGCACTTGTACTGCTTAGCTACGCAGCTGTTTCAGCAGAAGTGGTTCTGTTCTCCAAAATCAAGGTGAATAGTACTCGAGAAAAGGTGCCTGAGGCTGTCCTTTGGCCTCCACAGTCATGCACACTCAGTCATGGGCGCCTGACTAATGCGCATGTGCACAATGAACAAACGTGGAGGAAAACCTTTGTTAACTAAAATGAATCCACAGGGTCAGTGAAACGGCTCAGTGCATAAGGGTACTTGCTGCCAAGTAGGATGTCCGGATTTCAATTCCTAGGACACACATGGTAGATGGAGAATATGGACTCCACAAGTTGTCCTTTGACCTCCATGTACGTGTCTCTCTACACAAAATAAAATAATGCAATTAAAAATCTCTTTATTAAAGTGTGTGGTGGTGGTGGCGCACACCTTTGATCCCAGCACTAGGGAGGCAGAGGTAGGGGGATCTCTGTGAGTTTGAGGCCAGCTTGGGCTACAGAGTGAGTTCCAGGACAGCCATGAACATAACAGAGAAACCCTGTCTTGAAAAACAAACAAACAAGCAAATAAAAAAAAAATTGTTTTATTAAATCCCCACTTTTTTTTTTTTTTTTTTTTTTTTTTGGCTTTTTGAGACAGGGTTTCTCTGTGTAGCCCCGATTGTCCTGGAACTCACTTTGTAGACCAGGCTGACCTCGAACTCAGAAATCCGCCTACCTCTGCCTCCCCCGAGTGCTGGGATTAAAGGTGTGCGCCACCATACCCGGCAAATCCCCACTTTTGAGTACATGTTTAATTGATATTCCATGTGGCCACAGGGCAACTCCATAGCAAACATTCCTGTTGGACGGAAAGGCATGCTTGCTTTCACGAGGAAAACACTTGCCTTGAGTTTTGTGTCAAGAGAGCTACTGTTTGGTTTTGATGGGTCGGCAACTTTTTGAGGAGGGAAGAATCTTTAGCTACTGAGACTTAGATGTTCCACCGCCAATTTCAAAGGGGAGCTTGTCACCCCAACTTAAGGCCAGGTAGAACTGGTAGACAAAGATTAAATTTGAACTGGGGAGAACATTCGAGGTGTAGAAAACTTGGGCCTCAAGTGATTGGGGCTCAGCTCTTCAGAGTGGTTTGACTCCAAACAACCACATTAGGTGGCTCGTTCATGAGAGATCTAGGGAATCCAGTGCCCTCTTGTGGCCTCTCTAGGTACCTACACTCATGTGTTCCTGCACAAAGTGTACACACACACACACAGCATTTTAAAAGCACACACACACAAAAACATATCCCACAAGTGATCCAGACTATCCTCATGGGATTCCTGGTGACATTAATGAGTGTAGGCTTCGCTACCACACAACATGAGATGCTATACTCCAGACCTGATGCAGACAATGTAGTCTTGGAACCAGAGCAGCCACCGTTGCTAAGATGAGATCCTCACACGATGGGTCCTGCCACTGACATTCTCCCATGAAGGGAGGGAGGACCATGAGGTAGCACATGAGGAGAAAACTGGCAGCTCAAAAGCCCACAGGAGATGGCACAAGACTCAGGAGAGTCATGGCTCCTGGAGGGTATCTAGACAATTAACAGTAATGGGGAGAAAAAAGACTCTCTCTGGTGGGTATCATCTATGCTGCAGGACAGTGGTTTTCAACCTTCACAACGCTGTGGCCCTTTACTACAGTGCCTCGTGTTGTGGTGACCCCAACCATAACATTTCCAATGCTACTTCATAACTGTCATCCTACTGCTATTTATTACAAACTGTTATATTGATAGCCAATATGTGATCCCAAAGGGGTTGTAAGCACAGGTTGAGAACCACTCCTGTAGGGTCCTCTCATCTATACTTTTATCCGTCATCTCTATTAAGTCTGTTAGTTTACCTCACTAGACTTGGATGGAATTGTTTTTTGGTCATTGGTCGGTCATTGGTACCTTTTCTGTGGTGAATAGACATTTGTTCACATCTCCCCAGGAAAAGCTAATGGGACATTTAGTAAAATATATTTTAATTTAAAAAGCATATGTGGCTTGACCAGTGTTTTCCAAAAGTTATTAAGTCATTCATGGCTAGGATCCAATAATTTATTATGAATACAATACTTTGGTAGGTTTTTTTTTTTCCTCTCTGATACATCTGAAATAAGAAACTCACTTTTAGCCTTTAATTTCAGTTCAAAAGTGTATGCTTAGGAAAAACAAAAGGGTGGGGCTGTGGTGGCACACACCTTTATCCATTCCAGTACTCCAGAGGCCGGCAGATCCCTGAATTCAAAGCCAGTCTGGTCTATAGAGTAAGTTCCAGATAGCCAGGTTAAACAAATTCTGGTTTGCAAAACTAAAATAAATAAACAAATAAATAAAACTTAAAAAGCGCACAAAATTGTATTCTCTGAAGTTTTAAGTACTCTCTAGGGTCTTGGAATGGAATGTATCTTCCCCCGATAAAAGGCAATGGACTGCTTTATTAATAATCTACCTTAGAAAGGTCTGTGAAATGTCTAGATGTTTTTGTTGTCTTTGTTTAAAGAAACAAGGTCTCAGGTGACCCAGCTGACTTTGAACTTTCCACGTAGCAGAAGACAACTTGAACTCTTGAGCCTCCTGTCTTGTCCCCTCAAGGGCTGGCTGGGTCTCTAGGCCTGGTTTGTAATTTTCACCTTTTAAGAATACAGTGGGTTCTGAGATGGATATGTATGTGTGTCTCAAAAGACCTCAATGCTAATGAGGCACCAGGTTCTTTTTTTTTTTTTTTTTTCTCTTGAGACCAAGCCTCTGCCATTGAGACAAAGTGAAAATTAAATGGGGGATAGGGGAGTGGGGGTGGGGGGGATAGGGGTGAGAATAGCCTAAGGCTTACTTACAAAAATGAGTCTTAGCTTTCCTAATGCTGTGACCCTTTTAATACAGTCCCTCATGTTGTGGTGACCCCAACCTTAAAATTATTTTTATTGCCACTCCATAACCATAATTTTGCTACTGCTATGAATGTTAATATAGATATCTGATATACAGGATATATAATATGTGACCCACAGGCTGAGAACAGCTAGTTTATGGGGTCCCCTATGCCATAAACCACAGACTCTTAATTTCCTCACTGAAAAGGAGATATTCTGTGAGGCAATAGCTAACCCACTCCATTTTCATGTAAGAAACTCAAAACAGGCCACCACCTTGTCCTATCCCAAGGCTTGTTATGTAGGGGTAGCTACTAGGAGAAGTCCCTTCAAAATGTATTGGATAATAATTTGAAATATTAATAGCAGTCGATATTGAATGGGGCTCTGAGCGGAGTTAATTCGAACGACTGCCATAAAAGGCTGTTTCCCTGGGCTGGCTAAGACAGTGATGTCACAGTTACCAAATTTCCTGCACGGTCAACAGGCCTCCCTTTAACTTCTCGGATTCGGCCCTCTTCCTTAGGAAAAGATCACTGGTTAGCCTTTTTACTCCTTTGTGGTTGTATCCTGGCATTCTTTGTGAATATGGGGCAGATGTGTTAAATAGGGGCCAACAGCTGGAGTCAGGCTTCCCCTGTGAAGGCCTGCGGCAGGGCTCCGTTCCAGGCTGCCCTTTGATATGTTATCTGGGGCAGCAGTGACCTGGCACCGCCGAGGTTTCCAACGGCTTCCTTCAATTTCCTGTATTGTTATGATGGTGGATGTGTGTGCACATGGACACGTGTGTGCAGAGGAGAGAGGAGGCAAGGGGAGGCTTCTGCATGCATTTCATGAGTCTCTGCGATAGGTTTTCAGCTAGACGTGTGCCTAATGGAAAAGAGAAGAAAAAAAAAAGACACCAGTTAGCCACAGCGAGGGTTCCTCACGTGGCTGCCACTAATTACCCGAGTGGATTTGGGCAAGGTATTTCATCTCCAGGCTCAGTTCTGTTTCTGTCTGAGTCTCCTCCCGGCTCAGATTCTCTGGCTTCTGCTCAAAGGTTCACTTTCTGCTCCCCACTGTTTGCTGTTCTGAAATCCTCGGTTCCCTCCCGTATGATCTGACACCGTGTGAGTCCATGTGTTCTTAGCCTTTGTATTCCCTTTAGTTAATTCTCTATTATCCTCTTGCATTTCCGTGCTCGGAGACCGTCTCCTCCTCGAGCCTTTATTACCCAGGCCCCATTGTCGCCACACAAATATTACAAATGTCAGGGCTTTATCTGCCAAGAAAGGCCACAATGTGTTTGCTTCCTGTTTTGTTCCTGGAGTTCTAGAGTTTGGAGATTGGGTTTCGTCCTGACAAAGGTTGACCAGAGTCGCTGGGCTGCCTGTCACCTCTCCAGCTCTGTTCTGTTCTTATTACATTCAATTAGGTTTAAGTGTGCACCGTGGCATTTTTAATTCATCTGTGTCTGTATCCGAGTAGGAACATTTAAAATAGAACCAAATAGGAAACTTGTTTGACAGTCTTTGATTGTCCCACCCTGACGGCTTCCTGGGGTTCTCCGCAAGCGAGTTTAGCGCCATCTAGCGACTCAATGGCTAAAGCTTTCCTGCCTAACAGGTATTTGAAATTTTGCTGGCTGAAACAGGCCAACATCTGGGGAAGCCTTGAACCTAGTTCTCCTAATCTCTAGGAGGGTCGAGATTTATTTATTTATTACAGACCCCAACGATGTTTTGTAACCTACAGAATCTCCGGACCACGAAAAGCAAAGATTTCTCAGTGTTGTGTTTTAGATCAGAGTCATATTTGGATTCTATTTTTTCTTTTTTTTTTTTCTTTTCTTTTTTTTTTCTTCATGTTTTTTAAAATTTACTTTTTACTTAGTCACTTTACATCCCCCTCACTGCCCTCCTCTTGGTCACACCCCCTCCCAACCCTCCGCCCCCCCACCCCCCATCTCCTCTGAGCTGGTGGGGGCCTGCCTGGATATTCCCCTACTCTGGCACTTCAAGTCTCTTCAAGGCTAGGTGTTTCACTCCCACTGGGGCCAGACAAGGCAGTCCAGCTAGGAGAACGTATCCTAGGTACCCGAAACAGCTTTGGGATAGTTCCCACTTCAGTTGTTCGGGACCCACATGAAGACCAAGCTGCACATCTGCTATATATGTGCAGGGAGGCCTAGGTCCAGCCCGTGTATGTTCTTTGGTTGGTGGTTCAGTCTCTGAGAGGCCTAAGGGTCCAGGTTAGTTGACTCTGTTGGTCTTCCTGTGGAGTTCCCATCCCCTTAGGGGCTTGCAATTCTTCTTCCTTTTTTTTCATGAGAGTACCCAAGTTCCAACCACTGTGGGTGTCTACATCTTCGTGAGTCAGTTGGTGGGTGGATCCTCTAGGAGGACAGTTATATTAGAATCCTGTTTGCAAGCATAACAGAGTATCATTAATAGTGTCAGGGATTGGTGCTTATCTTAGTACACTGTAGCTGACACACCAGAAGAGGGCATCAGATCTCATTACAGATGATTATGAGCCATCATGTGGTTGCTGGGATTTGAACCCAGAACCTTTGGGAGAGCAGTCAGTATGTTCTTAACTGCTGAGCCATCTCTCTAGCTCTGATTGGTGCTTATCTATGGGGTGGGTCTCAAGTGGGCTGGTTGTTCATTGGCCATTCCCTCAGTCTCTGCTCCATCCCCTGTCCCAGCATTTCTTTTAGTCAGGACTTATCCTTGGGCCAAAAGATTTGTAGGTAGATTGCTGTTCCTATCGCTCCACCGGGGTTCTGTTCTGTTTCTAATTTTTCAGGGTGATTTTTGCGTTCTTAGTATAGGATGCTGTTGGTAATTAATATCCTGTGTAAGAACATGAGGGTGGTTGTTTACTTTCTGATCAGCCTCAATTTTTCTGTTTGCCTTTTCTGTTTCTTGGGTGTAAATACTTCCAAGAAACCTTCTCAATCTTTTTTTTTTTTTTTCCTTCTCAATCTTTATAAAACCTTCTGCCAGCCCCAGTGTGATTTATGATCTCGATAGTATACTTTTCAGGTATGTGTGACTTTCCGTTTTCCAAGAGGTCACTGTGTCCTGGTGTAAACACACCGGGTTGTTGTCACTTACTGGACACTGGGAGGTTTTTGATAGGACTTTACAATTTGGTGATATTTAACTTTTTATTTAATATTTTAAAAACTTCAGGCCCATAACACTCCATGAGGTGAATACTATGATAATTGACTCTCCTCTCCGTGTTTACAATTTGGAAAAGAAGATAACAGAAAACAAAGTTGACATAGGCTAATGGTGTTGGATTAATCAGAACACCATGTACAGTGTAGGGCGCCTTTGCAGTTGATCACATTTTACAAACCAAAGTGGAAGGAATTCAAGCTGCAGGAGG
Organism: Mus caroli; assembly: GCF_978045245.1. Classification (NCBI taxonomy): domain Eukaryota; kingdom Metazoa; phylum Chordata; class Mammalia; order Rodentia; family Muridae; genus Mus; species Mus caroli. The sequence continues at coordinate 93,557,547 of NW_028227265.1, forward strand.
GGGCATATCTGTCTGTCTGTCTGTCATGTGCTCAGAAATCTGCTGGAAAGTATTAGGAAAGTTGTTGTTATTTATTATTATTATTATTATTATTATTATTATTACTATTGCTACTACTACTACTACTACATTTTTGGTCTGAACTGATAGCTTTATCAATAAATTGCCTACCACACAAAGATAAAGACCTGAGTTCAATTCTCCAGAGGCCACATTAAAAGCCGTGTGTGGTGGTGCATGCATTAAAAGCCATATGTGGTAGCCTAGGCATTAAAAGCCATGTGTGATGGCCAGTGCATTACAAATCTTAGTGCTGGGTAGCAGAAAACAGGCAGATAGATCCTCAGGATCACTGGCCAGCCTAGACTGCTTGGAAAGATTCAGGTCAATGAGAGACCTTGTCTCACAAAACAAATGTACAGTGACTGGGGAATGACACCCAAGGTTATATCCTTGCCTACACATACACACATTCACGCGTACTTCCAGAAACAGGTCTACACATCGAGAGAAAAAAAAATGACATTTTTCAGAATCTGTCCAGAAGTGATCTTTATTAAGCAGGGCGGGGCTGGTTCTTTCTTCCAACTTTACCCTGTGGGCTTTGTTGTGAGAAGCGAGGGTTCCAGGATCATGCCTGTATCCCAGGTGCTAAAGGGAAAGATGGTCAGGTAAAAAGGGGCAGGTAATAACCAGAGCAGGCCTCATTTCTAAGAGTTGGTGGGCAATATAAACTGTACTGGGTAGGGAACAAATGAAGAAAAATCAAAGTTGGGTGGGTTGGGCAGTAAGAATGGATATAGTGGTTATGGAAAAAGTTGACTATGATGAAAAACATACATTGTATGATAATCTTAAATAATTAACAAAAGTATTATTTAGACAACAATAAAAATGGCCCCTTTTTTCCACTGGGAAAAAAAGGGGGCGCAGGTAAGGGCATCCAGGCACAAGCCTCCCGCAGCTCCTGAATGGTTTGGATTGATTAGTTTATTTGGTCCTTGTGTTTTAGAAGCTGAGCAACCTTCCCACATTGTGGCCTGGGTCATTAACTTTAAATGGGACTGGACTTTGAGGTCTTATACTGTATAAGGCACCAGGCTGAATTTGGCTAAGTGGATTTTGTTATTTGAATATAAAACCTGAAAACTTACCCTTGTTATTGTGAGCATATGTGAATATATATATGTATATGTGTATACATTTATGTTCCTGAATGCTTTGACTATATGCCATATGTATGTGCATCGTATGCCTCCCTGGTACCTGATCCTCTGGAACTGGAGTTATAGGTACTGTGAGCTGCCACGTAGATGCTGGAAACCAAACCCTGTTCCTCTACAATAGCAGTTAAGTGTTCTTAACCCTGCTATTTCTCCATCTCCTAATGTGTGCTCTTTATTTAAGACTTCGCCCTGGAGAGAAGGCTCGAAAGGGGACCCTGAGGCTAACTCACATTCAGAAGTAATCCTCAGACACTGTTGAAAGAATAGATGGTTATGGTCTTAAGTTGCTCTGTTTGGGATAGCAACAAATTATTACTACTACTTCACTAAGAATCCACATTTAATACTGTCCTGCGTGGGTTTGCCTTTCTTAGTTCTTGCTTCTAAGCGGCCCACAGCCACCCAGAAAGCCCTTTTGCCTCTATCAATTTTTCACTGTAAATATTTATTTAATCATTCTATTTACCAAAAAGAACTTGGCTATAAACACAAAATTCTAATTTCTCCCTCTCTCCCTCCCTCCCTCCCTCCGTCTCGCCCTCCTTCCCTATTTATTTATCTCTTGACTTTCGTTTTTTTTGTTTTTGTTTTTGTTTTGGTTTTGGTTTGGTTTGGTTTTTTGAGACAGGGTTTCTCTGTGTAGCCCTGGCTGTCCTGGAACTCACTCTGTAGACCAGGCTGGCCTCAAACTCAGAAATCTGCCTGCCTCTGCTTCCTAAGTGCTGGGATTAAAGGAGTGTGGTGCTACTGCCCAGCTTCAAATATTTTATACTGTATGTATTTCCTGAACAGCCACTGTGTGACTCTTCTGGGCTTTCAGAGCTCACAAAGGTGGCTGAGGTATGGGCTATTCTTTACCTTATGGGGTTTAACATATTTAAGGGGTATGAAATAGTTAGAAAACAATCATATCTTATACCAAAGTTCAAGTGACTTATAGTCACATATTCTATTTCTCTGAATTTTCTGCTCTCCCCCTTTTAAACTTATATGGAATCTTTTCTTAAATTTTAAGAGCATTTCATAAAGTGTTACATGTTATATATGTATGTATAGTTGTATATACACACAAACACACATGCACACATATGAAGGCATGCACTCACATATATGTGGCTCAAATACAGCCATCAAAGTATACCCTTGAATTCACAAATGGTGCACCCATATTCCCACAGTCAGACTGGGCAAGTAGGACTCCGCAGCCCCATTGCCTGAGGAGCTGTACTGCTGACTTTTTCAGTTTGTATTAATTCTGTCAGTGTTTGGCTCTGGTTTCTTCCACTTAAACCATACTTGTGGGATTTACTCTTAATATTAAGTGTGGCAGCGTGTTTTTCCCGCTCTGTTACATTAAACTATCCAAATACACTTCAGATCACTTTCCTGTCTGACCTTTGGTGAATGTCTAGGTAATTTCCATGTATGGGCTATGAGGAAAAGTGTTAAGAACATGTGTGTGTGTGTGCCTTCTGGTATGAGGGTCTTTCCTGCTCTCTATATTTGAATTTATATATATTAAATTCAAATATAGAGAGCAGGAAAATAATAAATAAATATATATATATTTATTTATATATTGATTCTAATATATATATATATATATATATATATATATATATATATATATATATATATATTAGAATCACCCTGTCATGTGGACTGCTAAAAACCCTTAACCCACAGCTCTGTCCTTTTCTCTCACTGCTGTCCTCTTACTTCGAAGGGCCCCTTCTGGGGAATTGTGCATGGCTCTCCATCCTACCTCTCATCTGCAGCCAGCAGTATGTGAAGTATAGCTTTTAATTGAGACATTCTTGGCTAGGACCTAATCTCTACAGTGGGTGGATGCAAACATTATCACTCTAAGATACCCAAGTATTACGTATATTACACGCTTAAATATTTATACATCGTAAACATTGCTTGACCAAGGACAAACAATGGCTATCTAAGCACACACAGGATGTATGAGATAGCCTTTAGCTTTCAGCTTCAGCCTTACATTCCACCCCTGAAATGCTGCAGAACCATCTGTTCAGGAAACAGGGCTTCTCCAGGGAATTCGTGCCTTCAGGGAGTGGAGGGCATTGCTGGGGCAGGCAGGAGGGGACAGGAGTGCTGGATTCTTTTTCTGCAGGCTGATGGGAAATGCCTTCCCTCAGGACCACTCTCTCAACACTTCCTGGTCCTTAGTGCAGCTTTCCTCCTGCCTCCTGCCTCCTGCCTCCTGCCTCAGGCTCCGGCTTCCCTCCATTCTCTCTTAGTGTTTGCAAACTCTGTGTGCGGCTGGTACTTAGGGCTGAGGGGTGGATGTGATGGAATAGTGTTGATCCTTGCAGAGGAGGTGGGGGAGGGATAGAAAAGAGCTTCCTCTTGGCTTGGGCTCAGAGTGCAGCGACCACAAGACCCATGTTCTTTCTTCCTGTCAATATTTATGGCTCCTCTGATGCAGGCTACACTCGGGCCTCTCACTGCATTCGATTGCTCTCAAGTAATGTCTTTATTCAGTTGTCTTTGGGTTTAGCCAAGGCCTACAGTGCAGGATGTGTCTGTCTGTGCCTGTGTGCAGGATGGAGCAGGGAGCTGAGGAAGTGTCCGCCACACAGATAAATATTTGCAGCATTGTGTGTTGGATATGCTTTACACTTCCTGGAAGGAATAAAAGACATTCTAAACACATTCTAATACCCCCTCCCGCTTGCTAACAGACTGTTGAAACAATGGACCCCAAGAAATTGGAATTTCCCCAGGAATCTCATGCTGGGAGGAGGAAAAAGCTGTAGCCTGGTGTCAGCCAGAGGAGGAAATTGTCCCCTGGAAAGAGATTTCACACAGCACTAACAACTTAAAGGAGAAACTGAAGCCTAGGTAGAGGTGGGTGTGTGGTGGCCAGGACCACACCTGGATGGAGACTGCTTAGTTATGAACACCACTTGCTGGTTGTTTAAGCCCACACCTTGTTATCACCACAAAGGTGTTTTTTAGGGGGTGTCACCTGGCCTCTTTGTTCTTCTCCAAGTGACCATGCTGAATAAATCTCCTTTTTTCTGCTTTCGTAGTCATTTCTTTGCCTCCTTAATTAGCCCACTGAAGATGAAATGGCCCAGCCTCTAGCCCAAGCTCCCACCCTAACAACATTTTCCCAGGAAAATGTTGGCTGCTCACTGACTACAAAATGTATCAATTGAACAAAACCAAACTTATTTACATTCCCTGTAGGAGGGTGAACTTTACTTCCAATAATGTCTCAAATAAAATCCCCAGAAAGAAAGAAAACCAACTTCTAGTATTTATACAACAGGTCCAGGACAAGTGGTTTTAAGGTACATGTTGCAAGGTGGCTTTGGGTCTGGTCTTAGAGTTTCCAATGCTGCAAAAAAACAAAAAGACAACAAAACAAAACAAAACAAAAAAGCACAAGACCAAAAAGCAAGGTGGGAAGGAAAGGGTTTATTTGCTTACATTTCCAGATCATAGTCCATCATTGGAGGAAGTTAGGACAGGAACTCAAGCAAGAACTTAGAACTTAGAGGCAGGAACTAATGCAGAGACCATGAAGGGGTGCTGCTTACTGGCTTGCTCCCCATGACTTGCTTAGCTTGCTTTCTTAGTGGATGCTCAGCTTGCTTTCTTAGAGAACCCAGGACCACCAGCCTGGGGATGGCACCACCCACAATGGGGTGGGGGCCCTCCCCCATTGATCACTAATTGAGAAAATGCCCTAAAGCTGGATCTCACAGAGGAATTTGCTCAACTGAAACTCCTTCCTCTCTAACCACTCTAGCTTGTGTCAAATTGACACAAAAACCAGCCAGTACTGTGGTCCATCCACATGTTTTTCTTCCTGTTATAACTTTGTTGTGTTCGATGCAGTAAATTAGGGTCCTGGAGCTTGTTTTCATGGACAAAGTCTGAGTCCTGATACCTGAGCTCTTTAGCTCATGGTTGCTTTTGCCCTAGGGAACCCAGATTTCCCAGAGCAAGCAGCTATGCGATGTGTGCTCAGCCTGAATTTTGTTTAACGAAAACATGGGGAATGGTGTTTTGTGGTAGGCTGGATAGAGGAAAGAAGGAACCAGAGTGCAGCAGTGAATGGAGGCTGATGGAGCCATAGTAATGGAGGACATTGATCATGGATACCTATGATGGAAAAGTGGTGCACGCCTTTAATCCCAGCACTCGGGAGGCAGAGGCAGGCGGATTTCTGAGTTCGAGGCCAGTCTGGTCTACAAAGTGAGTTCCAGGACAGTCAGGGCTATACAGAGAAACCCTGTCTCAAAAACCAAACCAAACCAAACCAAACAAAAATGGCACATGCTTAGTGCTCTTTAATGGAGTTTCCATGTCACTAGTCATGTAAAAGTGGCTGCTTCCACCATGTCATACAGCCACACATCTCTAAACCCTATATAAGGACAAAACCACTAAGTATATAGGGACACTCCCTGGCGGTCTAGTGGTTAGGATTCAGTGCTCTCACAGCTGCGGCCCGGGTTTGATTCCTGGTCAGTGAAGCCTCTCTTCTTCCTCTCTGCACCTTCACTTCCTGAAACCGGGCGGTGGTGGCACACACCTTTGATCCCAGCATTTGGGAGGCATACGCAGGTGGATTTCTGAGTTTGAGGCCAAGCCTGGTCTACACAGTGAGTTCCAGGACCACACAGAGAAACCCTGTCAAAAACCAATCAATCAATCAATCAATCAATCAATCAATAAACAAGCTAAGTATATTGGATTGGGGGTTAGAGGTTGGGGGGTAGGTAAATTTCCATCCATTCCTGGAATTCCATGTTTCAATTATGAATTATTCTCCTTCTATTAAAGTTTTTCCCCCCATAGGATGAGCTATCCAAATCCCAGGGAAAGAGAGAGAGAAGGTCTCTTGAGAAACCCATATGGGTGTACACTGTGACTTTTGTTTTGTTTTGTTTTGTTTGTTTTGAGACAGGGTTTCTCTGTATAGCCTTGGCTGTCCTGGAACTCACTTTGTAGACCAGGCTGGCCTGGAACTCAGAAATCCACCTGCCTCTGCCTCCCGAGTGCTGGGATTAAAGGCGTGCGCCACCACGCCTGACTACACTGTGACTTTTTAGTACGACTTCCTTAGTGTGGCTTGTTTGTAAGTTCTTTCTCGATGAGTGCCATAAAACTGGAAACACCAGTGGACGGAGGAGAGGAATTCATTCCTCAAAGGCAACTTCATGTGGAAGCTACCAGAATCAAAATGGAGTCACATGTGTCAACCAGACCAGACATTATTCAGGAAGGTCTCCCGTAAGTACGATGGCTTTAGAGAAAAAGGCTTCCCAGACCACAATTTTGCACAAGGACCACTGCAATCTCACACAAAAGTTGCTTCTGTGCTAACAGCTGCCTAGTGATGGACACATCAACACCAGGCTGGCATCTCCTGTGAGTTTCAGTGTTGTGGACAGGAATTATTGTATCAAAATATCTTGTGAAGTTTCCCTGCGTTGTCTTTAAGAACTCCAGTCCATATACCCAAAGTTTACTCTGGCAGTGCCCTGACAGTCTACTCCTAAGTGAGTCGACTCACTTTTAATTACACTTTAGATGATCTCTGTTATTTTCATTTGACGGGGTGAAGAGGGGTTGCCTAAGTGAGGCTTCTCAGAAGAGGAAATGCCTGAGGTGTTAATGGAAGCCTGAACGTGAGGTCTTCAGAACTTTTCTTGAACCCCTTGTGTTCTTTTTCTTTTCTTTTCTTTTCTTCCTCTTTCTTTCTTTCTTTCTTTCTTTCTTTCTTTCTTTCTTTCTTTCTTTCTTTCTTTCTTTTTTTTTTCTCCTGAGACAGGGTTTCTCTATATAGCCCTGGCTGTCCTGGAACTCACTTTGTAGACCAGGCTGGCCTCGAACTCAGAAATCTGCCTGCCTCTGCCTCCCAGGAGCTGGGATTAAAGGCATGTGCCACCACGCCTGGTCCCTTTGAGTTCTTGTCCTGGCTTTCTTCAATGATGGACTACAACGTAGATGTGTAAGCCAAATAAACCCTTTCCTTCCCAACTTGGTTTTTACTCATTGTGTTTCATCACAGCAATAGAAACCCTAGGGCATTGTGCTTCTAGGATCCCGGATGAGCTTGATGCTGTCTGTAAAGCACACTGTGGGTAGCTGGACCCTAGATCCCTTGGCAGGTCATTGTGCAAAACCTTCCAGGCATGATATGTTCAGGAGACACTTGGGTGTTTGCGTGGACACAGTACTGGTTGTCTCTTGAGAAGACGTGCGGCGAGGCACAGGCAGATAGAGTAGTCTCTCTGTGGAGAGCTACGGAGGCTTGCCTCTGCACACAGAGGAAGTCCTTCACAGGACGACATGTTTAAAAGGATTCAGATGTGGAAGGTCCGAACTGCAGAGTCCCAGGTGCATCCTGTTCACTGGCATGTATTAAACTTCTCAGTCTTTTTATGGTGGTTGCTGCTGCTATTTATGTTTCTTTTTTCCCTTTTATTTTTTATTTTGTTGATACATAATCATGCACATCTATGGGGTATGTGTTATATGTGCATTATGCAAAGGTCAAAGTAAGGTAATGGACATATCTATCAGCTTAACTAGTTAGCTAGTGTGGTTGCTTGTCCTAACTTTGCGATGCATCTCTTTGTAACTAGCCCTGAGGTCTGTTTCCATACTGAAAGGAGAGTCCAGGAAAGGCTTCTAATGCAGGTGACCTTTCTCAGTGCCAGCTGAGCAGAAGTGTCACAGGAGTCCAGAAGTTCATGGGTTCAACTAAGTGGCATTCTATTCCCAAATCGCTTGACTTCTCAGTGATCGACATTGAAGATACATCAGTCTGTCTTTATAGATCTTTGAGGGGGGTCTGTTTGAATTCCTACCTGGGCACCCACTTATTAGTTACCTTTTATTTGAAAGAGCTAGTGAAGGTGGATTCATTAAGCTTTAGTTAACATCATTTTGATCAGCCCAGGGCTGCAAAGGAAGCTTTCAGTTGTCCAGAAGAGGGCAGTCTCTCTCCACATTTCAGAGTTCCCACGCGCACCTCCCGCCGATCTTGTCTGGGATAAAACCGGTTCCGCCAGTTTTCCTATTCTCCCACAGTTCTCCTAATTAGGCTCCGAGTCTTATTTCTACTTCTAAATATACTGCCCGAGCTCCCACCGCTGTGTCTCTCCCTTGGCTTCCTTCCCTTCCAAATGCCAGCTGCTCTCTTATCCAGAGAGTTTATAAGCACCTGTCCAGAATATCCCAATGCCTCTCTAGCAGTGAGGGAAATAAACACGTACAACAAACAGGGAAGGCCTGAATCTATCACCCTGGTGGCCATAGTCATGAGAATCAAGCTGCAACCTGTTTCTCAGGTGTCTTTGCCTTTTCCTGTTCCCTGCAAAACCACCTTCTTGTGGTTTTTGTAATAACGGTTCAGGACAAAGCCTTCACTGTCCATAGAAGAGGCGTAGCCTTTGAGAGTCTCAGTGTTTGTCTATACAGGCCTATCAGTGACAGCTACCTTCAGAAATACGTGGTACTATAAAGATTTCTGATCTGTAGAGCCAGCATAATGAAAGATACCATTGTTGCCATCAACAAATGACTCAGAGTCTCCCAGAATCCTTTAAGAACTGTTCAACTCCTTGCCTTCCGTCTACTGACGTTGTCCTTAAGGGACTGTCTTGCTTTCGCTGCTTCTTCTTCTTCTTCTTCTTTAAATTGTTAACCTTACCATATGAGTGTTTTGTCTACATGCACATATGTGCATCCCATAGGTACCAGGTACCCGAAGAGGGCGTGGGATACCCTAGAACCAGAGTTACACACGGTTATGAGCCACCATGTGGATGCTGATAATCAAACTAAGGTCCTCTGGAAGAGTAATCAGTGCTCTTAACCTCTGTACCAACTCTCCAGCCCCATATCCTGCTGGCTTTTAATTTGTCAAGACTGAGAACTAAATTTGACTCCCGTTAAGTCCTCAAAGGTTTCTAAAAAGCCGGTTCATAAGTTGTTCAACAAACTCGTAAAGAAAGGGAGTTTTTATTTTTATTTTTTATTTGGGCAGTTCTGCAACTTTATTTGATATCCATCCATCCGGTTAGTTCGCATCCACATTGACCGTCTGGAGATTTTTTTGAATATGGTAACAGGCATGTAAGTTGAGCTTATCTTGGTGATTACGTTTTCTGGACAAATGTACTCTGATGTGATATGGAACATTTCTTATTCCCTTGGCCCAGATGGCTTTATTGAGCCTGGTGTCAATGCGCACATCTGTAGTCCGCATTTCCTTCAGGGCAAATTTCTGAATTTCTTTGAGTGTTCGAGAAGCTCACTTCATTTTTTTTTAAGTATTTATTTATTATATGTGACTACACTGTAGCTGTCTTCAGACACCCCAGAAGAGGGGGTCAGATTACGGATGGTTGTGAATGGTGGTATTTGAACTCAGGACCTTCGGAAGAACAGACAAGTGCTCTTATCCGCTGAGCCATTCATCTCTCCAGCCTTCTCCACCCCTCCCCCCCACAACTGCAAGCTCACTTCTTGAAGCCCACTCCATGGATGCTCTTGTGAATGTTGATGGTGTATTCTCGGATCACCACCTCGCCGATGACAGAATGGCCCTTCTTCTTGACACCCTTTTTTTGCGGGAGCCATTCTGCCCGGCCCAATCTGGAAAGGAAGGGCGCGAGGGATTGTGGGATGAAAAGTCTCGTAGCCATACAACTTCTGGGTCAGGAGGAGGCCAAAAATGAAGTTTTTAAGTCACCATGTTCATCAATAAGGAACTGAATTCTGTCCACTCTGCTTTATGTTTCTTTCTTGATGCAGCTACGTTTGAGCCCTGTGATGGCTGTGACACAGCACCAGGCAGGGCTCTCCCTCAAGCTCCTCCCTCTGAGGCTGAGGATGTGCGGGGAAGGACCGTTCTCCACCACCGCTGCCAGCACGCTGCGCTGCTCTTGTGGAGGGCAAGTCGCTTGGATTCCCAGTTTTAGTGTTGGCTTTCACTGCGACTTGCCGACTTGCCATGGAACTCTGACGTGTGAGAGACGTCATCTGCATCTATTGTGATTCATTATGGTGAGTCATTATGGTGAGAAACTCATTGCATCTGGGGGTTCTGACCTTAGGCAGCGAGCTCCTTGTGTGCATTGGGTTGGAGGCAGCTGTCTCACATGTGGCCCCGAGTCCAGGTGGCCCAGGGTGCCACTTACAGGCAGTGGTCCTACTCCTCTCATGCTAAGTGAGCCTTGCTGTAAGACTGCTCTGTGCAGCTTCTCAACCAGCTGTCCCTGACCAGAGCCACCGTGACAGGAGGGGCCACCCCAGATCAGGCTCCTCCTTCTCCTGGGATAGCATGTAGGGGCCTGCTCATGTCCCAACAGGATCCCTGCTAGGAAGGCTGTTCAAACCTTCCTCTCTGCTGATGAACCGTTTGAGGACTAGCATCTCAACGGAGTATAAGCCTGATTTCTCAAGAGCGAAGAGTGGGGAACCACGCTGGAAAGTTGAAGCTAAAAGTTTCCATTTGAACTCTCAAGAAAACCGAGAAACCTACCATATGCCAGGCAAATAGGCAGTCTTGAGGCTCAATTAGTAATTAATACTTCAAAAACGGAACACAAAAAGAAAGACTTGATGGCTTCTAAAGACCAGAGCGACTGGTATGTTTTGACCAGGAAGACGTCTGCTGGATTACAGAGCGCATGCCTGAAGTCCTGAGTTCCTATTTCACTTTTCTTTTTGTCTCTCCAGCTGACATGGAGGGCCAAGCAACACTCTGATGATAGCCGCCCCTCCCGAGAGCACAGGCGAGGGGCTGCCAAGCAGCGGGATGCTAAGGTACCATCTGCTACTGGGTTGCATCTCCCTGCAGCTCTGTGGGAGCCACCGTGGTGCCAGGTGCAGATCCCTTTCATCTTTCTCCAAAGAGAACCACCTGTCAACCTGCAGATGGAGCAGGTCAAAGGTCGAGCAATATAAAATACACGTCGCCACAGTGTCACTTTGGGTGGTCTACTTACGTCTTTATTAGTCTTAAAATATGTCTTTTAAAAAGTAGATAATATTCTTTCTATCAACCCATAAAAGATACTGTATCATTAGATGGTTAACCCGGCTTCTGGAAAACCGGAACAGAATTCAAGTACAAACTAAATCAGTTTTGATGAAGTGTAACAAGCATTGGGTGGCCAAACTAAACAGCACCTGCCCTGACACATTCGGGGGTGGGGTGGGGTGGTAGAATAGCCCAGTTCTGTCTATTATTAAAGAGTACACAAACACATAAAGAATCAACTACGTACCACAAGCATACAAATTACACTATTTTTAATATCTGTTACAAAAAGATCCTGGCCACTGTTGGTTCGTATAAATAAAATATCTTTAGGTTATTATAAGAGTCAGGGTGTTTTGCAGCAATTTGTACTCTAAATCTATTGCTAGTTCCCTCTGGGGGAAAAAAGATTTAAATAACTCTATATTGTAGGGGGAAAAAAAAGAGTTTCACGCTTTTGACACAAATACATATGTCAACACCAGGGAAGGCATGGAAGCATGTAGCAATCTTCCTAAATGCTCCTGAAGCCACAGCAAACGCCAACGGAATGAAATGCATTTCTATGGTAGTTGCTAATTTAATATCTTCTGCTGCAAAAGAACTTTTTTCCTTGGTCAGCAAGGACAGCAAACACTGCCAGTCTACAAATATGCATATGCACACATATATTTACATACATACATATATAAGAGCATCTGAAGAACACGGCACATGTTCACATACGTCTTCAGCGTGTCTTGCTTGGAACTTTCACTTATGTGTGGGTCTTAAACATTGCCAATGTTCTGGATAAACAAACAGGAGAATTTTGAATCTTTACCATAGACCATCTAGGCATAAGTTTTATGATTAGTGGGTAAGAAATGCTTGTCTTTCAGGGATTTTTTTCTTCTCTGTGAATGAAAATATGTGGATACTTTGTCTAGGGTCTTTGGTGTCTGGTTACACTTGCTATAGAGCAGTTACCATGACTCACTGTGCTGATTGGAATAGGTTTGGCCACCATAGATTCACATGTTTGAATGCTTGGCCCTAAGGGAGTGGTACTATTAGGAGATGTGGCCTTCTTGGAGTAGGTGTGGCCTTGTTAAAGGAAGTGTGTCACAGTGGAGGTGGGCTTTGAGGTCTTAAATATAAACTCAAGCTATGGTCCAGTGTGGAATCAGAGCCGCCCCCTGGCTGCTTGTGGAAGCCAGTCTCCTTCTGCTACCATCAGACCAAGATGTAGAACTCCTGGCTCCTTCAGGACTATGCCTACCTGCATGCTGTCATGCTTCCTCCCATGATGATAATGGACCTGTGAAACTGTCAGCCAGCCCTAGTTATATGTTTACCAGAGTTGCCATGGTCATGGTGCCTCTTCACGGCAATAAAACTGAAACTAAGGCGCTCCCTTTTCCCTACGAGACCGGAGCCTTAGACAAATCACGAAGCAGTGTGGAGAAAACTGGGGGTTTTCATGGGGTTGAATTAACCCTTAATTAAACTAGAGCCAGCTTTGCTTTTCCCAGCTCTAGTTGAAAGAAAAAGCATGTATTTGCCAATTGGGTATCCGATTGGATATCAGTTCTCACAAGTGGTCCATTGTCTGTTTATAATCCACTGAAGGGGAACCATCATAGCGGATGGACAGACTGTAGGGTCGCACTACAATGAAACACTCCTACTATTGTGGTACACTGCCGGGTCTCAGGGTAAGTCATGCATTTACAGCTTGGGGCTGGAGATGAGGCTCAGTGGGGAGAGTTCTTGCCTACCCACTGTCAGGTCCTGCATCGGATCTTCTGTCCCATATAAACCAGGAGGATCAGGAGCTAAGGTTATTCTCAGGAGCATAGCAGGTTCAGGGCCAGCCTAGGATACATAAGACCCCGTTTCCAACCAAGCCAAGCCAACCAAGCCAAGCCAAGCCAAGCCAAGCCAACCAAACCAAACCAAACCAAAAAAAAAAAAATTGTGCACTTCTTAGCCTGTGTTTTCTGTGTGATCATTCTCTTAGGTTTCTGTTCTTCCCTCCTGTGGAATGCTATTTGTGCTTTGACTTCAGTCCTTGGTTGATAAAAGTTCTTTTTAAGTTCTTACCCCAGTTTTGTATATAACTAAGGGCATGAAGATGGAGTTCATGGCATCAAAATACAGTTCTGGTTTCTGAACCAAGACTGCACACAGAGGACTTGAAAAATCCAGTGGGGCCTCTGATCCTCTTACATCCCTCGGGACTTTTTTTTTTTTTTTTTTTGCCAAATGAGTGAGTGGTAGCGTTCCTGTGCCTATTGATGGAATGAGCCTGCTGGTGCATCTGTCTTTGAGGAAAGCTTATAATTACAGCGTTTCAAGTCTGAATATACCAGATCCCTTCAAGGCATGGGATAATTACTTGTTATTATGTAATTTTAATGAAATCCATTGTTTAAAATAGCCAATTGCAGAACAGAAAACAGGTGCAATTGTAGGAAATGAGTCTGAAACAGAACTTGAGTCGGCTTACCAGGGGCCTGCATGCCTTCCGAATGAGTTCATATCTTACCCTTCAGGATACATTCTATTCTGAAATAGATTTACCGAGCGCTTGTGCTCGAGGCTTGTCAGTTGGCCCAGGGTAGCCTCAGTTAAGTGAAATCTGTGTCAGACAGGCCTTCTCCATGTTAATTAACATGCATTGCAATCCTTGCCCCCCCACCCCCACCCCAGGCAGGAGATTTGAATACTGTGTTTTACAAAACTAACAATATCATTTGAGCATAGCCATACAGCAAATACAAAGCATGTTCCAGCAGGACACTTGAATTTTTGGTCATTATGTCTTAATATTATGTGCAACCCAATACCCCAGATATGTCCTGGCTTTTCATCATTTGTATCTGGGGACACTGCACAGCTCTGAACAAATAAAAATAGAATACCTGCATTAGCCCCCAAGTTCTTCACTAATAAAACAGGGAAATAGGGATATGTTTTTTAGAGTATTCAAGAATTGTAGAAAGTGATTAGAGAGCTCTGTGATCAAGATCTCTTTTTTTCTTCAAGTCAAAGAGAGAGAGATTTATAAAACCAACCAACTGAACAACCAACAAATGACAAAACAGGGCTGGTAAGAGGGCTCAGGGACCATGAAGATCTTAGAGGAGCGAACCAACTCTTGCAAGCTGTCTTCCGACCTCCACAAAGACACACACATACACATACACACACACACACACACACACACACACAAACACACGTGAAAAACTGAAAAGAAGACATAAAGGGGAGAAAGACGTGTAGTCTTTTCTTAGCCTGCTTAATGCATTTGTGCAGGCAACAATCACAGTTAACCTTGAACACTCGGTTGCCTGCTTAGCATAGAGCCTGGGATCCAGCAGGAGGGCATGTAGGACACCCTGGTTCTGAACTCAGACTGGATCCAGACCATCTAGAACTGAATCTTAGCTCCGCCTTCACTACATGTGTGATACTTACTGCATGTGTAGATTTTGGTAACTTAGCACATTATTATTATTATTTTCCTGCCTTAGATTTTCTTATCTGCAAATTGGGAATTATATTTATTTGAGACAGCTATTGGGGGTTACAGATAAAAATGATAAAAGTTAGCTGCTATTATTACAGCTCCCTCTTTTTCTGTTCAGGAAAAGTGAGACTTGGCTTGCTTTGTTCTTCACCTTCAGAACAGGCTGTGAAGGACAGATTAGTGAATAGTTATGCCAGTATCCTTATCCGAGCTGGGTGTTCATAGCCTGGTTTTAAAAAATATTTTGTGTGTGTGTGTTTGTGTGTGCATGCGTGTATGGATAGGTCTGTACACATGCAAGTGCAGTTACTCTTGGAGACTTAAAGAGGCATTGTAAGCCACCTGACATGGGCACTAGGAACCAATTTCAGGTCCTTTGAAGGAACAGTAGGCACTCTAAAATCAGTAAGCCACTCCCTAGCCCCTCACACCTTATTTTTAAGGCATTCGCTTCCATAGTGAGTATAACTAGGGTCCCATTTTCTGATCTCCTGGAAGCCCACGTATTTGAAAGATCCACCAGTGTTCATTTGTTCAGTAACCAATAAATAGTATTTAAGTACTATTTTGAATTCCTGGTTTACATTTGGCTCATTTCCCATCTGCATTACCTTCAAACTGTTTTGCTGAGTCAGTTGAAGGTCAGTTGAACACACAGGAATCTTTGGCCTCTAGAATCAGGATGATGGATAGGCAAAAATCAGTGATAGACAGTCTGGGGATGTAAGGCAAGGGGGAAGGATCAAATCTGTGTGACAATCAACGTGTGTGCATAGCCAGCCTATAGTTACTGAAGCACTCTGGTCTTATTTCATAACTGCCAACAACCAACCAACATCCCCCACCCCTACACACACATATACCAAAACCTAATAACCCAGAGAAACTCACCAATCACTTGCCCCCAAGGAAAATATTATTTTGATTTCATCTTTTGTTTATGTCAATGCATGCTCACCCCCCAAATCACTTGTCTGTTTCCACAAAGCTCCCCACACAAGCCAGGGAGGTACTACCAGTGCAACTTCTAACAAGCATCTAATAAGTTCCCCCAACTTTCACTTCCGTCAGGCAGTGGGACTCTGTGTTGATGCCAGGAAGGATCTAGAAAAACATCATTTTGTCTTAACAGTAGTAAAGGTTTTCAGATCACGTTAGACAGACCAGTGAAGTCTACCCACTAGCTGATTAAGACTGATGGTCACACACTGTCTTTATTTGTACGCATTTATGACTTGGGTTTCTTTCTGAGGACAGTCCTAAAGAAGAGCAAGTTTTTAAATGATGGAGATATTTATACTAGTTTCCAATGGCTTTTTAATCATCGAAAGGCAAAAATTGAATGCAAGAAGTGCTTTTCACAGGGATCCCTTGAAGAAAGGTTACCAGCCACAAATTTTGCTTAATATACAACAAAACGGCTGGGTGCATAGAATTCCTGCACTTAGCAAGGCTGCTGTCATTAGTGTTCCCAGCTCTGTCAATGCTGTACGAAAATCTTTCTGCTTCCCAATAAGCATCCCAAAGGGCTTTAAGTACAAAATGGGGTGTCTGTTTATTTTATGAGCTTGTTCAGAGATATTAGCTGGTACAGCATCCTGGCACAGCCTAATGAATTGGGTTCCATATAACAAGCTTTAAGTAGCACATTCCAATCAGGGCGATGTCAGGCTCAGACGTCTGGCAGCAAAGCCAAGTGAAACTCACACAGACCTCAGAGAAGGGGGAAACCATAATAAAGAGGTCATCACTGCTAACTAGTTCAGAGTCACCATTTCTCCCAGGAAGCCACTGCACATACAGTTTAATATCTTCACTTGGAAAAGTAGAAGGTACAGTAGATTTTTAACTTATACTTCACCCCTGTGTCTATTTTCATGTCTCCCTGTACAAAATGTACATGAAAAATTACAAGACATGCCTACCACTTCCACCACAGGGGTGAGGAGATAGAAATTTGACTTGAAGAACCTCAGGAACTATCTGATAGACTTTTAAAGTTTAAAAAACACATTTTTGCATTTTCAAATCACCTTTGAATTTGTCTTCAAAAGTAGCTTCCTTTTTGTTACGCTCCAACAAAATCTCTGAAGAGGATAAACAACCAAATAAATATATGATCCATTACAATTTTTGTTAATTTTGTAGTGGGAGAAAAAATAAAATGAAGATTGGATTTTAATCTAATCTCCATCATTATATTGGTCCAGAAAGCACAATGACTATTTGATTTTCTGCTTGTTAACGAATTATCTGGAACCATATTCCGTGGCCAACTTATTTTTGTTTCTCCCGGGTCTAGTCTCTAATTCCTTCATAATTGTTCCTTGGGATCCACAACATAGAATTAATCACAGTCATGGTTTAGTCTTAAAAAAAAAAAAAGCATGGATTTTTTACAATGCCCACTGAATCACTGCACTATAGAGTAGCAGAAATTCAACCTGTGACTAAGCTTCGATTCTGTCCAGATTGTTGATATAACGATCTAATGCAGTTACCTTCAAGGGAATAAATGCCATGGCATGCAACAGCAAGTCCCAATTATGTGTCCACTAAGGCTAAAGACATGACACTTTCCAGATCTGTCCCCACAGGCAAAGTAAAACAGCTCCAATTAGACTCAGATAACTCAGATGAGCATTTCCTAGTTGAAAACTCTTTGGGTAATTTTGGCACAACCTCAGTTGGCTATTTATGCTCCTAATACCTTTGGAGAAAATGTCACCAGAGGACAGAACATCTCCTACCCATGTAACACTCTCTACATGCTAACAGTGTGTTTATTTATTTTTTAATTCTATCTGTGGTACTGTGGATATATGCTGACTCTGCGGCATACGAGCTGCCTGCTCTAACACTAACTCTCTGCTAACAGCGCCTTTAAGAAGCTTCAGAGCAACACTGAAGACAGTATTATTAACATTGCTTATCCCAAACGATGTTTGCATGTAATTTAGAACATCTGGGCAATACTAGAAGACTTGATGTAGTTAGCAACAAAGTCAGGAAACAAGACACCCCCACAGCAAGCCTCAAACACACTCCCAGCAACAGAACAGGTGTCCTTGTTCCTCCCACAGAGATCTAAGTAATTACCTGAGAACCAACTCAATTTATTTTTTTTAAAACTGCTTTTAAATGGTATATTTAACAGCAGAATATTTAAAAACGAAAAGATAATACTGACGCTTGACATACACATATTATAATAATTTCATCACTGGGAGGAAGATCAAGCCTGTACTTAAAGTTCAGTTCCTGTTGCTTCCTCAGATTCTTTTATTGAAACTTCAGCAGGCAGATCCTGTAGCAGACGCAGTACGTGCCAGACTTCGTGCATACTCAACAATTAGGAAGATGCGATCAAAGTGCTTAAGTACCAACTTGTACCTGGATTTGAAAACAATGAAACAGGATGCTGCTTCTGGTACCCATACCAGCCCAGTTGAACAGATGATGGGCCACCACCGTAGCCTCTGCCTTGAGCCATGTCGTTTAATCCCAGCTCCTCTTTTTCTCTGCAATGATGCACCAGTTACCATGGTCATTGCCGGAGCTCAGAACCTGCAGCTCAGACACACTTTCCTGCAGCAGGCTGGATAGCTCACCTTCCCGAAATACATGGTAGTAACGCATGAAGGCTTTGGAATCGGGGGCATCCCGTTGCACTTCCAAAAAGCTTGAGTCTTCTGAGTTGGAATCGTTGGAGTCGAATGCAGAAACCCTCCTTAATATTTTTCTGGCAGAAGGATCGCTGCTGTTACTAGCAGTCACACTGTCCCCGGTATCAGTGATGTCCAGAAAATTGCCCCCCTCCTTCCTCCTGCTCTCTCCTCCCTTGTGTCCACTGAAGTTGTCTGATGTGCCAGGTGTTCTCAGCCAGCCCAAGTGTCTTTGAGAAGATGTGTCTACGAACACCTCATCTAAGTTCGGTCCTTTTGTTGAAAATGGCTCCGGAGCGTGCAAGTCTAAGCTGGGGTGTCTGGAAGGCTGTTGGGACACGGTGCTATTGGCCCAACCCTCTGGGATTTTCATGGGCCTGACTCTTTCATTTTGCTTCCTCAGGGTTGATTCATCCAAAGACCTGGAGAAAAACCAGGAACGAAAAGATTTTCCAAAATTGCTATACAATCCGTTCTCTTGCTCGCCTTCCTTTGAAATAGCTTCGCAGCAGGTTCTGGCCACCGCAGACCCATAGTCCATGCTGTGGGATCGTTTGGAATCACATCTGCCCTTAAAACACACTGCGCAGCTGCACACGGAACCCGGACCCTGGAAGCCTCGGCTCGTGGGATGCTCACAGTGATGACCCCATGACTGGTGGGATTCTGACAGCAGCCGGGAACAGAGTGCCCTGTTCCACGGCACAAGTACATCCTGTTTCTCAAAGTGTCGGTTCTTCTGTTCCATTGCCCAAACATAAATCATCAACTGGCCTCCGGGAGCTAAAACCCTGGCCATTTCCTTTATTGCTCTAATTCTTCTTTCTTTTGTAGAAAAATGGTGTATGACTAAAAAAGAAAAAATATAGATGTCATTGTGCATATATCATATACATAAACACATATACACTGGTCATGAAATTCTGGCCTACAGAGAACCTTATCACAATAAACTGGAAAAACAACATGGGTCTGGCTTTCAGAGACAGTTTTTGACTTTAACAAATTCTGTAGATTTTAAGTTCCCTCAAGTCTAATAAAAAACAAAACAAAACAACAACAAAAAACCCTTAGAGATAATGAGCAAGTTCTCTTCAGCCTCAAAGCCTATGGGATTTGAAAATTGGCTATCACAAGGATAACCAATGTGAATGACTGAAATCTGAAAGGGACTTGTAGTGCGGCCGTGTTCTCTGTTGGAGTCTAGGGACTAACTCATTGTTTTACTGAATAATTTGTTTCTATAGAAGCCATGGGTGAACACCATGAATCAGTGTTAGTAATATTAATAAAACAAGATACAGAGAAAGTTTTAATATTATGTACTTTTTAGTTAGATGATGCAAAGAGAAGCCAGCTAAACACAAGGTCAAAAGTTAACAGCCCTTCCTAGTGATAATACAATAATTGTGTGTGCTTAAAAAATGTATTAGTTATCATTTCACTTTTAATCCCTGAAAAGTCAGAGGGAGATTCGAGTATTTCCTGAGTAGAATCCATCTTTCCCCTACGTGTATGTGTGCTCTTAGGGTGCATTTTATTAGTAGTGCTCATTATGTCACACTAGGTAATTAAGGACCTCAGGGGACTGTGCATGATAACAGACACTCTACCTCTGACTGTACCTCCAGTTGTATTAGGTGTATTCTCACCAAACAAATATATAGAAAAGTCCTCATCCATCATGTACTGGAGGTTAATCACAGCACTGTGCCAAGAGGAAGCTCTGTTTTCCAACAGGAGCCTCTACATAGATCAGGGAGGAGTCTGGTTCCAAGCAAAACTGAGCAACTCCAGCTCTGATGTGGGCAGCAGCGCTGGCAGAGAGCAGCTGAACCTGTCCTCTTGGCGCTCACATCATTTAGCCTTTAGTGAGGATTTTAAACTAGTGAGCTCTAAGGTTTACCTGCCACAGGTATGCATCAAATAACTAAAGGGAAGTCTGGTCCATATAAAAAGTCTGATCTCTCTATAAAAAGTTTTCGGAGGGAGGTCACTCAAGAATACAATTGGCATTAGTTTCGACCTATCATATCTATCGTCTGTTTTATTTGTGTGTGGGCTGGTGTTTCACCTGCATAAGTGTATGTTCACACCACATTTGTGCAGTGGCCAGAAGAGGGTATTGAACCCCTTGGAATCAGAGTTACAGACAGTTGTGAGCTGCTGTGCAGTGTCCACAAGGCTCTACAGAATGCAGCTTCTGTGGATCGTGACAAGTCACTGCATTAACCTGATAAAACCCAAAGAGGGGACAAGGGAAACACATTAAAACAGGTCTGTTTACATGCTATAAGTATCTCTTTGTAATAGACTAATAGGTCTTCAATGTTCCAGGACTCTACTGGGTTTCAAAGGGTGTTGTATAGAAAACAAAGTCTTCATTTATTGATAAGTACAAAATAATTCATTTTTAATCATAGTTTTATGCAGAAAAGTGACTCTTGTGTTTTAAATGAGTATGTAACAAGCAGTAGGTAACAAACTTTTAAAGCAAGTGTTTTAAAATTTTTATTTATGCTTATGTACCTGTGTGAGCAAACAGTGCATGTATACAGATGCCTATGGAGGCTAAAGAGGGTATTGGATCCTCTGGGATTGCACTAGGCAGCTGTGACCCACCCAACCTGGGTTGTGGAACCGAACCCGGGTCCTCCACAAAGTAGTGGGTGATCTTAACAGCTGAGCCATCCCTCCAGCTCCAAGTCAAATGTTTTGGAGGAAAAAGAAGCTTATAGAGGAAGATTTCCTCACACATGTCAAATGTGTTACACACACACACACACACACATGTTATATATACACACACACATACAAGTTCTGGTAGGACGCACCATGAGCATCACTAAAGTGAGATCTATCTGAAATGTCACTGCTGAGAAACTATGTTAAAAATTTTAAAAAGTAAAAGAACATTTTTGTTGGTGAATCATAGTCACAACTCAAATGTAAAAATAGTATCCCATATTTGCAGTCCATATATACATTGCATATACGTACTTAGAGCAATTTTCCGGTGGAGAGGCTAAAAAGATGACTTGGATCCAATTTTTGGATTACAGAACCAAATGGTGACAGCAGATTTCCTTTAACACCCTGTCAAGTCACTCACTTTATGACTTACTGTTCTTCAACTTTCTAAGTGTGTAGGTCTTACTGAGCACTCAGAACTTCCAGGTTTGGCAGAAAGCAGGCTTTAAAACACTGCTTTCGCTGATGTTTGGGGCCTGGGGATTCCTGTTGTTGGGGAGCCTCCTGTCAATGACGATGGCACACATATACCTGTCCCCTGGTGAGTCCGCCTAAACATCACCAGGTATTGCCCGATGTCCCCTGTAGGATGGGTGTTGGAGACCCTGGCGTGAGGTAAGCAGTTGATTCACACCAGTTTACACTGCTAGATGATTTTAGACAGTTTGCCAAATTGCTCTAAGGGCAAAACGTGTTCCTTCTCGGAATCTGCCAGGGAAGCACGGTGTGCCTATAGCCGAGTACGGCAGTTGTCTCTCTCTTACTAAAAGACTCGTAAGAAAATAAAGAAGTGAGGGAAAGATATGTCCTCATGTCAGGACAAGCCAGAAATGCCAAAATATGAAATTCAAAAATAGGGAAAAATACATATGAATGTAAGAGTGAGTTTTGAAACTTCTCATATTATTCTAAATGTGAAAATGACCTTATCATGCTACCTCATAGCTATAATTCCTAATAGCATATTTGGGAACTTAAAGGAACATTTTTGTTAGGCTAATTTATTTTGAGTCAACACTTCTTTGTGTACTCCAGGTTGACTTTAAACTTATGATTCTCCTGCCTCAGCCTGCACAGGGCTGGGATTATAGCTATGTGCCACCATGTCTCTCAAGTCCTTTTCAATTAAAAGATAGTAATGAGGTGTATTAGTGCATTTCTGCTACTGTAACAGAATGCCAAAGACTAGGTAAACTATAAACGATAGAAACACGAAACAATAAACTTTAAACAATAGAAACCTATTCGGGTCGTGTTTCCAGTTGAGCATAATTCTTCAAACCAGCAGGTCAGCATAGGTGAGGGCCTTCTGGCTGCCTCCTGATATAGCTTAGGGCACAAATGATAAAGAGCAGTGAGTGAGGCATGGGGAGTTGAGGGGGACACCCTGCCAAGCTCACTGATACACAGATATTTCCTCTGAATTGAAAACTTCAAGGAAGGTGCAGTTTGAGACCCTGGAAGACTAGAAGTTCTCAAAATTTACAAGACTTAAAAGCCGCTCACTGAGACTATACAAAGAGTAAGCAGTTGCTGGGGGAGAGGAGACCCTTTAGTGAAGCTGCCTACACATTGTGACACTTATCCATGAGTTATACATTGTGACACTTATCCATGAGTTATAAGCTATGTTTGGTGGGAATTTTTCAGTGGCAAGTTGCCTTTGAGACACGAAAGTAATAAGTAAGTCTTCCCATGTTCCTATCAGAAACCTGACTGTACTAGATGCCCTATCTGGGGTTCACCTCTCCTTGGAAAAAGTTGTGCCAATCTCTCTCCAACTCTCGTTTAGGGACTTTCCTTGTGATAATGAACTCACTTTTATAACAGGCTTCATACATTCAGAAGAGCTGTGACACATTCTAACATAAGCTTTGGAACAGACACACATGAGAGTGTAGCATCCTCCATTTTCTGTAAGGGAAAGGTGGGACCTTTAAGCTGAGAGCACAGGAACATGGAACATTTCTGAAAAGCAGATAAGGAGTCAACACTACATACTCGGTCACAGTAGCGGAGTGGTGCTGGGATAGGAGCCTTGTGGACTCCAAAATCTACATAAACAGCTTTGTGATTATGAGCACAAATACTCTATCTTTCTCCTGAAGTCTCTCTAATTTTTAGTTCTTTAGAAAAGTGATTGAATAAAAATGTTTTCCCACTAAAGATTCAGAGTTCAGCATTGTGTTGCTTAGGTCAAAATGAGCCCTTTAATACATCTGTGTCACTCCAACAAAGACTATGTCAGAGAGGGAATCAGCAAAAAGGGATGGAGGCAGTAGGCATCTGCAAGCCTTCTCAAGGAGCTGGCATGCCTGGTTCTTTGAGGGAAGAAATAAAAGTCTATTGTTTAAAACACAGGGGTCGCCGGGCGTGGTGGCGCACGCCTTTAGTCCCAGCACTCGGGAGGCAGAGGCAGGCGGATTTCTGAGTTCGAGGCCAGCCTGGTCTACAAAGTGAGTGCCAGGACAGCCAGGGCTACACAGAGAAACCCTGTCTCAAAAAAAAAAAAACCAAAAAAAAAAAAAATAAAAAATAAAACACAGGGGTCTGTGATGCTTTGTTATAGCAGCCCTGCACGGACTAGTGCTGACCACAAAAGGCACCTAACAGTCTCAAGTGCAGAGAAGGAAGACAGCATAAGGGAGGTTCCCATGGCAACCATCTTTCACTGTTCCTGACCATTTCCAAAGTTATGGCATTCCAGGCTGGTGTCTTCCCACTATGCAAAGATACAGTTCCCATCTGAGGAGACCTAACAACCTCTTGTCTAGTTCAAGAAAGTATATAATATATATTAATTTAATTAATTATATATATAAAATCATGAATGGTAGTCAACTTCCATAAGATCACCTTATTTTGATAGTTTGATAAAGTTTGTTATGTCAAAAGGCTAATTTAAAAAATGTGTTCAATCAAGTAATTTGCTTTGTAAAAGATTTTACCACTGAAAAGAATTTATCAGAAGAGTCATCTGTTTCTAGTTTTTGGACTTTTCAGACAAAGTCTTTCTGTGTAGTCTTGGATGTCCTACAGCTTGCTATGTTGACCAGGCTGGCTTCAACTCACAGAGATCTACTCGTTTCCGTCTCCCAAATGCTGAGTGAGAGTAAAGGTGTGTACCACCCGCAGGCAGATTTCTGAGTTCGAGGCCAGCCTGGTCTACAAAGTGAGTTCCAGGACAGCCAGGGCTACACAGAGAAACCCTGTCTCGAAAAAACAAAACAAAACAAAAAAAAAAAACAACAACAAAAAAGAAATAATAGATAAAAGGACTGGGATTAACCTTTTATTCTTAAATGATTTGCCTATCTAAGTACCTATCTAAGGTAACAAAATTAATTTAAATTTTCTATCAGTATACAAAGATTAATACCAATGAAACCTTAAACCTGTATCAATATATAAATTCTGTACCAATGTAAGAAAAATATAACTTCAATTCTGCACCAAAATATAAAGATTTCTACCAATGTGGAAAAAAAAAAGGTGTGTACCACCCTGCCTGGCTAGGGGATTGCTGTAGTACAGGGTTTCCTAGTAAGTAGTACAGAGTAAAATGAGCTACGTCTCATGCATCCGTGCATGTTTCAGGCATGGACTTTGCTGATATTCCTGTTGTTTTGTTCCCTTTGGCATGGAGTTTTCTGGGGAGGCTTGTGAAATGTGAGAAAAAAAAAATCCCTAGACTCATCAACAACTTTTAGAATTAGGAACAGAAAGACATGCTAAAACAATGAAATCTGGGACCAGGTAGGGCCTGTCTTTTCCGGGAACTTGGGTAGCAGTGGATGGCATACTTGTTTGGGGTGGGGGGATGTTCAGTACATTAGTTCTAGAATTTTCTGTTGAAATTCAAGGACACTGCTGTAGTCTGTTTTTGTTAACATGAAACCTGAGTAATCCCCTTTGTGTCAGGAGGATCTGACCTGATCTCAATAGAGCAAAGAACGTTTTCAGTGAGTAGGCACTCCGACACCCTTCTTGCAGGTAGCGAAACACATGGGAACAAATCATCAAAAATAACACAATAACAGCCTGAAAGTTGAAAGTTAAAACCGCTTACATATCAAAACTGTATTAGACAGGAGTCAAATAAGTCATGTGACAGAGTGTGTATATTTTAAATTTAGACAAAATGCATTGCATAGACCTCTACACAGAATGGACACTGAGTCACGTGAGTTGTCTGATTGTGGTTTTTTTTTTTTTTCATGGCAAAGTATGAAAGCCTGGCTGCCTTACCTCCTATGGAGATGATAGCATCGAAGCCCTGGTCCCTAAAGGGGAGATTAAGGTTGTCACATACCATGACTTCACACCCTCTATTCCGGGCAATCTCTACCAGAGGCCCACAGTAGTCACAGCCCAGAGTATGGACTTGGCTGTTCACTTTAAGATACTTTCCAGTTCCACAACCTGTAAGAGAAAAACCAGCGTCACATGCTGTCCTTCCTGGAACGATGCAAGTTAATGTGTGCTGTAATGGATGAACTTTATATTAAATGACCAAGATTCAACACTTCAGAGAACACTTACGTATTGTTTCATACACAAGAGAGGAAATATGTATGGAATATTTATTGAAGCATTGCCCATGGAGTTCAGCACAGTAGCACAGCCTAATCTCATGAGCTGGCTCATCCTTGGGAAACACAGGCTACGACATCCGGAAACTGGGGTCAACCATGAGGGGTCGGTGTCTTCATAGTGATGTATGCATTTTACTTTGTGCGTGTGTGCTGTGTCAAATGTCTGTTTCAATGGGTCTTATCAATTTCTGACCTTGTTGAACAAATTACTGCTAACAACTTTTGAATGTCTATGAAGAGAAAAATCTAGGCAACAAAATGTGGCTTTTAAGAAACACCACTGTGACTGAAGAAGAAACATCTTCCCACACATTCTTAGGTTAATAGCAGGTACAAGGCTTCTCTGTTGGGTCAGTCTGTAGCTCTAACAGAGAGTCTGGAAAAAAGTCCAGACGGTTTTTGACATTCATTTCCTAGTGGCAGAGGCCCAAGTATCCAATCCAAAGACTGAGATCAAACCATATAGGACGATAGAGAGTAACACAAATGACGAATTGCCACGGAACACCCACCTTGTATCTTTTAGCACTACCATCAACTTCTCTTTTGAGACTGGGTCTCTCTGTATTACCCAGGCTGAACTCCTGGGCTCAAGGGGGTTTTGCCATTTCAGTCTTCCAAGAAATTGGCACCCTAGGGACATGCATCTACATCTGGCTCCTAGCAAGGTCTTCAGTCTCAAATATGTAAATTAGGTCCCAGAGGTGGGTGAAGAAATCAAGGGAGCTGATTTTTTTTTTTTTAATCTCCTGGCATTTCTTATTTAGAGGATTTTCTGGGGCATGGAAAGATCACTCACTGGTTAAATTCAGAGTTTGCTGCTTCTGAGTAACAAGTCTAGGACAGCTCTTTAATAATTCCATTTTAATATACTATTTCAAAATGATGAGGCAAGAAAAAAATAAAGCAAAGGTTCCCTGGTGCCATCTGTGACAGTGGAGAGGAGGTGAATAAAAAAAAAATTAGTTTTCCAATGTTATTCTTTCAATAGAAAGAGATTAGATACTCATTTTAGATCTCATAGCCATTATTCCTAACGCTTATGAATAAAAGTGTCTGCTATTTGAAGACAGTCACGGAAAGTATAAATCACACTGTATTGCAGTGTTAAAGTCCTGTCTGTGTCAACGATGATAGCCTTATTTTAATAAGTATCTTGGAAATTCATTTCTCCTTTTATTGGCTTGGGAGATACACTGTGAGAAAAGAAAGAGGAAATCGCTTTGAGGATTCTGGTGAGAACCTGCTCATAAGTCATGTCAGATGGTGGAGGATGTTCAGAAAGCCTTTCATAACAACGAGGCTCAGCTTTCGCCCCTCTTGGTGCCCAGCTCTCTAGCATCCTCCACTCATCCTTCCATGTTCATTTCTGATGACATCACCTTGGACAGAACCTCCAGACACGATGCAGTTGCTCCTTTCTGAGCGCAACTCTGAGATGCTGGCAAGATCATGATACCATAGAAGGCTCCAGTCCATGACACTCCTGTTCCCTTGCAAGATCTCATTAATAATCATGCCCAGCTCTAAAGAGACACTGGGAAGTGTCTGAATGCTTGCTTTCTTCTCAGTTTTGTACTCTGCACCACAAAGTGTCTACAGAGGTTAAGAGAGCATGGCTCCAATTCAACAAAATCTTTTGAGTCAATATGGGTGAATATTTGATGAAAATAACAAAAACGAATACTTTTCTAATATCTGTAGGAAAAACCCGCCCTGCTTTCCATTTGTACTTGAGATTGATCATGCTAGGCAAGAGCCCCATCATGCTAGGCAAGAGCTTGGCATCCTAGGTACATCCTCAGACAAGAGACAACTACATTAACAATTTTGTTCTTTGTTAATATCTCACCTAGAAGAGTTCTTTTTTCTATGGTTTTGTTATTGTTGTTGAAAGAGACAAATAAAATGCACATTTTAAGTTTTTCTTTTGAGTCCAGAGTCATGTCATTGGCCAGACATAGTTCTGGTCTCTCTCTTGCTTTATGAACTCATTTAGCTAAAACCTTCAACCCAAGTGCTTCCTTCCATGCTACATGCAAGTGACATGAAATGGACCAGCCCATTCTGGGTAAACTGCCATGGCCACATGGGTCAGTTGCAAAGTTTCCTGGATCTGTCTCAGTGTTTCTGCTGTTGAACCATGGAAGGTGTGGTTTATGACAGTCTCCATGTTCCTTTAATCTCTATCTTTTGGGTTTCCAGAATGGTATGGGGGCAGACACTTGTCATTTCCCACATGATATGGGAGCAGACACCTTAGCTGAGGCAGGGGGATGTCTAGTTCAGGCCAGTCTGGGTTCTATAGTGAGACATTTTTTCACTTAATCTCTCTGCTGGATGTTGTAAATGTTGTTTGGATGATGGTTTCTGCTGGATGTTGCAAACTGACTTGAAGATGTTTTCTACCTACTTGCTGCTTCTGTCTCGCTATCACTTGCTATTGTCCTTGTCCTTTTACTTGCTACAGACTTTCAAGCCATAAGTACAGCTATCATAGATTATTTTTCTGGACCATATGAAACAAGGGATGTGAAAGCAGTTTTTCTCTGACTTCTTCCACCCTGCCATAAAAGCAGCCATTTTCTTTTTACCTGTGGGTTATGCATATGAAAGAGAGAGGGGCCGGGGGATACACCAACCATTTATCAGAAAAAAAAAACAGACCACCCTAAAAATGATAGCTAGTTCAGTGCCTGCCTTACTGATATGGCTTCTTAAAAGATCCTATAAAAGCTTTGTGCTCATAACCTATAGCTAAGAGACCTAGGTCTAGAGAAAGCCTGGCTTTCAATTTTCAGCCTTGTTAGTAACGTAGCTCTTCCCTCTCCAACCAGCCCTCCTATTTATTGGCTAAATCCAGCACAGCGGAAGAATTTCTGGTTAGAATACCATTATTTCTTTTTGAATTTCAACTACTTTAAAACACACCCTTCACCTTGTAATCAAAACGTTACTATTTACTGATTTGCCTAAGTACATAAATCATATATGAACTAAATGGGCAAAATATGTATTTACGACAGATAGAGTTAGTGATTTGCAGAGAGGGATTCAAAGACTATCATTCCTCTTATAGTCTATGGTGCCAAAAGTCAGGGGGAAAATAGTCTGGTATTGTGCTCCCATTAGCCTGGATACTATGCAGATTTATAATCCTGGGCAACTCATGTAAATGAGTATGTAATATATTAAAGATGTCCAAGGCTAGATGGGTGACTTTATGCGGTACCACCATCTGTGTAATCAGGAAAGGGACATCCAGTCACATGCATCCAGAGGCTCCTATAGTCACACAAAATAGGTCAAGGTTGCATAGTGAGCTGGTAGGAAGCGTTATCCCTAGCATGGGATACCTAGTGTCTGGAGACTTGATATGATGGAGTGGCTTCTTTCATTGTGTGTCCTTCCATAGCTTTGTAACTAAACCCCTGTATGTAGATGATCTGCACATCTGAATTCTCCGACTTCATGCAATCCTTATAAATAAAAGGATTCATTTATATCCTTTTACCATTTGGCTTTGGGATGCTGGCATTTTTCTTTCTATCTTGTAGATTTGCTTCTCTTGACTAATGAACCTGGGCATCATTTGATTAACATCTCAAGATTCACATCTTCTTCTCACCCCATCTCTGTTCCACCTCCTGTAATCATTTCTCTAGACTCTGAGTTCAATGCTTCCAGGTCTCACATCTAACTGCAAGCATGAAACCTTTGTCTTTCTTTGTCTGATTTATTTCATTAAGCATCATGTTTTCTGTGTTCCCACATGATGTCGCAAATGACAGGATCTGGGGCCTTACACTAATTTTTAAAAAATGTTCTGTACAGCAAGCAAAGATTTTGTACTTTCCTATTCTGGTTGTGGACAGGGTCACCGTGAGAGTCACATTAGCATATTTCCTTAGCATCTCAACAATTTGTTTTTGAATTTTCATTAGCATACTTTTATTTTACATGTCGGTTCTTACTAGCAATATTGCTTATATAGTACTCTGCTTGCTTTTAGATCTTTAGACTTTATACTTTTATAGGACTTTCGATACTACTGACTCATTCCATATTAGCTGTTTATCTAGCTAATAAGGTTTATTTATATTGCTAAGCCCAGCACTGACAGCCCTTGCAAGGTCATTATGGTGTGTGCACTATAAGGGGACAAAATGAGTTGCTGCAGTCCTCAGATTGTTGTCTGGGAAGAAAATCCAAGGCACTAATTGGTTTGGACACTTAATGAGTTGCGAGGCTCGACTGAGCCACAAAAGTATCTGGTCTATCACAGGCGAACTTTGGAACCAAGCTGTCGGGTACCCACCCAGGCTGACCTCAGGCTCTGGTGCCATTTGCAATTTTCTGGGATGAAATCCCCCAGCTATGTAAAAGTTTATAAAACTTAACCTTTCTCACAAACTGCCCAGAAACAACAGACTGTGCCCAATTCTTTCCTGCAAATTCTTCCCATGCCCAGAAAATAGAAGTATAATTGATGACTTCCTCACAGTTTTGGTAACACCAGGGATACTTACATAAAACCTCAGAGTGCAGTCTCTGGAATCTGGTGTCTCCTACATTGTTGTCCTAACAAAGCCCAGAGAAGTAAAAGTTCCTCTGCCCTTGGCTAAGTGGAGTCTATGTCAGCTAATACCATACATATACGAGTGTCTTCCTCACAGTTTATTTCGTGCCTACGTTTTCGAAATTTTTTGTGTTTTTGCTTTTTACAAATGCACCCCTCTTCCCTGAAACATGTGTGGGTTCCCCAGGAGAAGGCTACCGTGTCTGTGGGCAGACTGTGTGAGACAATGCTTTGTGCAAGCATAAGTAGAATCGGTTGATTGAAAGTTCAATGTCAACAAACCAGAAAGACATAGAGAATAAGAAACCCTTAAACGGAAATGCAAGCAAACAGGGGAACTGACAGGAGTCCATGATCAGTGCCTAGCTGCACCTCTCACCCCAGAGGCTTCCCTGGGACAGTGAGTTGCCGTTCACCAAGCCCGTGGCTATGATACATTTAGAACACACCACAAATATAACAACTGATTTATTTCTTTTATAGATTATTTTTGAAGCATGGACAACAGAGAAACAGAGATAGAGACTGGCACTGGGAGAGAGTAGCACACACCTTTAATCCCAGCACTTGGGAGGCAAAGACAGGGGGTTCTCTGTGGCCGAGAGGCCAGCCTGATCTATGTACTGAGATTCAGGATAGCCAGGGCTACACAGGGAAATCCTGTTCCCCAAAACCAAAAACCAAAACCAAAAATACCAACCAGCCAAACAAACAAAAGACATAGAGAGGCCCTCTGTATCAGGATAATGTTAAAACCAGTTCGCTATCCTTCCTAATTTCATTTTCTTACACTTAAGCCTTTGCTGCACTTTAGAATTTATTTAGACATAAGATGTAAGATAAGCAGTGCCTTATTATGTGTGCTTCTCTCTCAAACCTCCTTAGTGAATTGCACCTTTCCTCCCCAGCCATATGAAAGTCCTGTGCTTTGCACGGACAGTGGACAGTGGGACCTCTGAGCTCATTACATCCTCTCAAATCAGATACCCTTCCCATTTTGTGGCAGGAGGATTTGAACTCAGAGCTCTGAACAGAGAGAGCATGCGTATTACCCCTGAAACCATATCCATCACCCCAGGAAACCGTATTTGGTTTTAAAACTGACATGCTGGAGATCTTCTTTGGACTCCCACCTTGGACATGGCTACCTTAGCTACCTCTGGCACAGCAACCTTGTGATTCCTGGAAAGTGGAGTTAGTTGGAAGTGGGAATCCAACCACACCTTAAACCTTAGTCTTAAACTAAGTGTGGTTTACTACTCCTCAATGCGGAAAGATGCTGAGCTGAAGTTCCCCACATAAATCAGTGATTATGGAAGGACTACCCAATTAAAGGCATGCCCTGCCAATATGATGCCTACAGACAAGGGGGAGAGACCCATCAGAGAAATGAAAGGGTGCAAAACTTAGCTCATCACCTCACAAGTCTGGGCCTTTCATAAAAGTACATAGAACCACTTACCATGAGCCAAGGATACAAAACACACCTTCCAAATGTGAAAGTCTCTAAATGGAAAACGTCTAATGTCATGGCGTTTCCATCCTTATTTTATTCCATCTGTGTCAGGTTGGTGTGGATAGAGGATGTGCATCAAGGCCCAGCATGGATCTCTCAGTACAGGCTGGGAGATGCTTTCTGCTTGCAGACTTTGATGATGTGACTTTTGGCTGTAAATTGAATACTCTAAAGCAGCGGTTTTCAACTTGTGGGTTGCCTACCAGATATCCTGCATATCAGATATTTACATGATGACACACAACAGTAGCAAAGTTACAGCGATGAAGTAACAACAAAGTAATGCTATGATTGGGGGTCACCACAACATGAGGAACTGTATTAAAGGGCCGCGGCATTAGGAAGGTCGAGAATCACTGTTCAAGAGACTACCATGCTACTAACACAACATCAGGCTTCTTTTTAGAATGAATAGGAGACATGAGTGAAGAGGGTGTGAGTAAATGGGTACACGAGCGACCACACATGGCAAAAAAACCAAAAGTATGGGTTACCAATGTCAGCGACGAGGCTGCCTGGCTTCTGGTCCTGCAGGAACTGGCGGACACGCGGCCAGGCTTTGCTCTGCAGGTCAGTGAAGTAGGGGGCAGTGTTCTTGTACACACTGTGCACATGTCGCTTCTCCAGTTCCGCAGCTTCAGGATCCATCCTGGGGAGAGCAGGGCCAACACGAGGCGTGCAGGTAAGAGAAGGAAGCAGACACAGCTAGAGGAGGTGCATAGATGTGATGCCTTGTACATGCTCAGCCCAGGGAGTGGCACTATTAGAAGGTGTGGCCATAAAACACTCATCCTAGCTGCCTGGAAGTCAGTATTCTGGTAGCAGCCTTCAGATAAAGATGTAGAACTCTCAGCTCCTCCTGCACCGTGCCTGCCTGGATGCTGCCATGCTCCCACCTTGATGATAATGGACTGAACCTCTGAACCTGTAAGCCAGCCTCAATCAAAGGTTGTCCTTATAAGAGTTGCCTTGGTCATGGTGTCTGTTCACGGCAGTGAAATCCTAACTAAGACAATAGACTTCCTGATAATTGAACCTACAACTGCAAAAGCTTTGCTGGTCTTTGTACTTCCTGATAGCTGTAAAGAAACCTGCATGGAGCATCAATATTAACACCCCAACCTTAACAGGTGTGTAGTATTCATCTGCTCACTTTCAGAAACCAACCGTTTGGGGATGGGTTAATCACTGGAAGCTTCTTCACAGGATCAATTCTTTGCTTTGGGGGCGTGGCCGACATTAGTACCACATGGTTTCATTTGGATGAAACTATCTAATTCGAGGTAGATTTTTAAATTTTGTAACAGGATGCTATCATTCTGAACAAGAAGCACTGTGGAGTTGTGGAGATGGCTCACTTGGTAAACAGTACTTGAACTGGTGGACCCTTGGAGTTCTCCAGCCCACCAGCCAAACCTAATTGGCAATTATAGCAACTGAGGAATGACACATGAGGATGACCTCTGGCCTACATGCACAAGCACGCTCTTGAGCACACACACATACACACACATATACACTAACATGCACACACACATGGACAGGGGACTTTATGAAATCTATCTTTTTAAGATGCTTGGATTCCAACAAGTTCTCTGTGTTCATTGGTTCTTTTTGAGCAAGTAGCTTTTAACCTGACTGATATCAACAGCCTGCAAACAGATCTATTTTCTGGCCCTTTAATGCCCCCCCCCCATGTTGGTTATATAATAGCTACTTAAATCTCTGTAGTTGAAATGTATATCCAATCATGCTGCTTCTCAGCTCTGCAGCCATGCAAGGACATGACACTCCACACAGGAGAAACCTTAACATCCTTCATGCCTTTCTTCTGCTTGTTCATTTGTTTGTTTACCTATTTATGTGTATCATGTGCAGTATGCATGCTTGTATATATGTATGTTTGTGTGTGTGTGTGTGTGTGTGTGTGTGTGTGCGCGCACAGTTATAAAAGCCAGAGGTTGATGCTAGGTTAATAGTTCTCTGTCTTACGTATATCGAGGCAGGGGCTCTCACTAACCCAGAGCTTCATGACTTGGCCAGTCTAGCTAGACAGCTTGCCCCACTGATCCCTCATCGCTTGCTCCCAAGTGCTGGATTATAGGCATATCTCCTCACATGCACACTGGCATTTATATGGGTGCTGGGGACCTGAACTCCTGACTTGCTTGCTTGTGCAACATGCACTTTACCTACTGAGCCATCTTCCTAGCCCCAGCTACTGTGAACTTTGCATTCAAGTCAAAAATCTCTATGGCAGGAATCTGTCTATTTGAACACCATACCCATTTTACAGAACCAGCCATGTGTATTTTGGAGAACCTTAAAACAAATGACACTGATAAGCACAGAAAGTCAAAATGACAGACTGAATTCTTCTCGATGTCCATTTACCGCAAGAATGGAGCCCTCAGAATCAACTAAGCAGGGCTCACAGGGGATCCCAGGGACTGAAGAGACAAACCTGGACCCTGTATGGGTGTGAATTAGGTCCTCTGCATCCAGGGATGGTTAGCTTGGTGTTCCCTGGTACTCCGAACAGTGAGAGTGGAGGGTATTTCTGACATTTTGCCTGTGCTTGGGACCCTTTCCCTCCTATTAGACTGCCTCCTTCAGCCTTGATATGAGGGTTTGTGCCTAGTCTTATTGTAACTTGTTATGCCATGTTTGGTTGATATGGATGGGAGGCCTATTCTTTTTTGAAGGGAAATAGAGGAGGAATGGATCTAGGGGGGGAGAGGGGAGGTGATGGGAGAGACTGGGAAGAGTAGAGGGAGGAAAAAAACTGAGTTCAGGATGTAGTAAACAAGAGAAGAATTTTAAAAATGGCAAAACATAAAATACCGAAGTTAAAAAAAAATGGTTCCAACTTAAGTGCTGTGTCTAGTATCTGAATAATATCCCCTGGAGACTTTTCTCTGAGTTCTCTCCTAAATTTCTTGGCTTCTACCAAAACCAAGTAGCCTTGGAAATTGCTGTTTTGAAATGGGTGAGCAGGGTGGATCTATTTTGTTCTTATTGTATTGCACGCAAGGTTTAAATGCCGCGGAGTCAATTATTGGTTGTGAATGGAACACTTTTGAAATTCTGTCCATCTGAATTTCTGAGAGTAAATTCCATGGGAATTTCATGTACACCAAACAAGCCCATTCCTTCTGAGTGTGATAGCTTATTAAGCTAATAAGACCAGAGGGGAAAACCTGCAGAGAATTTCAGCTGAAGCATGGGACGTGGAAATGATCTTAGCCAGGCTTCCTGTTCTGTGTGTCACCAAATCTCAGACCTGCAAAATAGTCCAGGTCAAAGGGCTGAGTAGACAAAGCCCTAATGGTTGTGTCTCCCTGTGAGATGTGAATGCCCACCAGCACCCTATCCATTTCAGAAAAGAGTCCAAGTTGGTTTGTAAGACTGTCCATTTCTCAAAACCACCAGACCTACACTACTCTTTGTTTCTTCCCACAGACCAATACTCTGCACAGAGTATTTGGAAAATGTTCCTCTAGTGATTTCCACTTCCAGGAAGTCCCTAAAACACAGGGAGCCTTTCCTGAGTGCCCCCTTTCCACCGATGTTATTTCAGTGAACCTAACCTTGTGACTGAAGACTCTGCACTGCCATTGCTGGTAATCTGAGAGAAGCATTTCTCTGCTACGATGACTGGACCCAGGGTGAAAACTAGCCTAATGGGAACCAGGTCATAGGTGGAGCTGGCTCAGCCTTGAGACTCTGAACCAAAGGGCCAGGAGAATCATATGAGCACAGGTGTTTCTGGGCTTCTGGAGTCCAGTTTGAACCACACACACATAAATGGAACAAGAGAAAAAAAAAAGAACTGTAAAATAAAGGAAGCGTTTAAACAGTACAGGAGACTGTGAGGTTTCACAGAGGCTGAAGGGAGGAGAGCAGGAGGAGGGAACAGCCTACTCTATGACCTAGTTCTAGCTCCTCTGTGGGGTCTGGACTGTTGCCTGCAGGTCACCTGGCTCCCAGACAAATGTTACTTCTCAGTGCTGGCTGAGCCCAGAAGTTCTTCAGTTCCTAACCTGGAATTTCAAGTGCATTCTAGTTAGCCCTGGGATAGTCTTCTCTCCAGCCTCATTATGTTTTTTGCAACTCATCTTCCCTGAGACAGACAAATTGCTTCTTTTTACACAATTTGAAGAGAAACCAGAGTATTAAATTGCTTCTTTTAAAATGAAATACATTTAGAAATGATTGTTTTACACTTCGAGCAACTCATGCTCAAGGATAGTGACGGCTAGTGTCACTAGCTAAGCAATCTAAGAAACTGACACTGTAACCCTGGTAGACACAAACAAAATCAAACATGAATAATAATAAAATAATAATAAATATGATGGCAAACCCAAGAAAGTCCATGGATGTCTTAGCTTTTCTGCAACAAAATACCTGACGTGGACAACTTAAAAGGAGAGAGGATTTATTTTGTCTCACATTTCCATGGACATTTGGCCCAGTTACTCTGAGCTCATGAGCTGGGGTAGAAGCTCAAGGCTGGGAGCGCATGGCTGGACAACAACATTCACCATATGGTATTCAGGAAGCCAAGGGAAAGAGCTAGAGGAAAGGACTGGGATGAAATATGTGCTTCCAGGGGACACCAACAGTGACCCACTTTCTCCGACCAGAACCCACCCCCTAAGGTTTCCACCCCACCCCAACCCCCGCTTATGCCATCAGGAGCACCCAAGTCTTTAGCATGGTTTTATGGGTTTTATTGCTGTGAAGAGACACTGTGACCAAGGCAACTCTTATAAAGGCAAACATTTAATGGGTTGCTGTTTGCAGTTTCAGAGGTTTAGTCCATCATCATCATGGCAGGAAGCATGGCAGTGTTTAGTCCATCATCATCATGGCAGGAAGCATGGCAGTGTTCAGGAGACATGGTGCTGGAGGAGCAGGGAGCTCTACATTTTGATCCAAAGGCAGCCAGGAGGAGATTCTATTCCACACTGGGTGGAGCTTATAGACCTCAAAGCCCGCCTACACAGTGACGTACTTCCTTCAATAAGGCCACATGTCCTAATAGTGCCACTTCCTATGGCCAAGGTTTGAAACATGAATCTATGGGGGGTCGGGGGGGGGTCGGGGCAAAACTATTCAAACCACTAGAGCACATGACTTTAGGGACAGCTCAGATCCAACTGGTATCAACCTCAAAAGGGGCGACTGACTCAGCAGGAAGAAGGCGAGGAAAGTCCTGAAAAGCATCAGGGATGTTGCCATCTGTGTTCTTTTCCCTTGATCACAAACCCCACCTGCCTTCACAGTAACCCCCACCCCAACCTTAGGTTTCAGAAGCTGTCTTCAGACCACACTGCTGCTTGCCAATTTTCATGCTTCTCACTCTTTTCTTTTCTTTTCTTTTCTTTTCTTTTCTTTTCTTTTCTTTTCTTTTCTTTTCTTTTCTTTTCTTTTCTTTTCTTTTCTTTTCTCTTTCTTTCTTTCTTTCTTTCTTTCTTTCTTCCTTCCTTCCTTCCTTCCTTCCTTCCTTTCTTTCTTTCTTTCTTTCTTTCTTTCTTTCTTTCTTTCTTTCTTTCTTTCTTTCTTTCTTTCTTTTATAAGCCTTGTTACCTGTGACTCCTTTCCATTGTGATTCCAGAAAAGCTGGGTCTGAGCCGCCAGCTCCTGACTTCCAAGGATCGCTCGCATCTTGCTTCCCTTCCTCTTTTTTGCTGTTGTTGTTTGTTCATTTGTTTGTTTTTGTCTTTTAAACTCTGGATATGCAAACTGTGTTTTCTAATTATAAAAGTACAGTGGAGCAAAACTAAACAAGTTGAATTGAGATCAGTGATTGCCAGGGTGTTCGGTAGAGAGAGAACTGGGAGGTAAGAAAAGATAGAAATATTTCGTATTTCACGTCTCGATTATGGGGATAACATTGTAGCTGTTTGCTATTGCTAGTTTTGTTGTTGCTTGCTTTTGGTGTGTGTGTGTAAGAGGGAGGAGTGGAAGGGAAGAAGAGGGAAGAAGTGACTGTAGAAAGAAAGTGACTGTAGGGCACATGCCCAGTCAGTGCCC
Organism: Mus caroli; assembly: GCF_978045245.1. Lineage (NCBI taxonomy): Eukaryota > Metazoa > Chordata > Mammalia > Rodentia > Muridae > Mus > Mus caroli. The sequence continues at coordinate 93,595,477 of NW_028227265.1, forward strand.
TCTAGGTTGAAACATGTGTGGGGAGCAAAGGCCCCCATGGTACTCATTGGTGATGCAGGAGAGACAGGAAAAGTAGGAAGGATTCATAATAAACTCTGTGCTCAAACTCAGAACGATTTCATGCCCCTCTTCTTACTTGCATCTTGCATTGTTCAGATGGACTTTTGATGTCACTGTGCATGTGACCCACATCCCTGAACACAGTCACTGGTCAGGGTGAGCAGGTGAGTCAGGCTCACATGGGTCCTTTGGCAGGTTATCTCAGTGTGGAGCTAAACAGCAAGTGGCTTCCCCTCTGACATCACAGTTGGAAAGATGAAAGGATCAAGCTATTGGGTCCATCGTTCGGACCATATGGAAAAGACCCATCTCTAAGTAGAGGCAATGAGGTCAGGGAAGGCAAGCAGGGAAGAGAGAGGAGAGGAGAGGAGAGGAGAGGAGAGGAGAGGAGAGGAGAGGAGAGGAGAGGAGAGGAGAGGAGAGGAGAGGAGAGGGAGTCTGGGTAACAGGGCACTGCCTTGCAGTACTGCAGTCTCTGATTTGGACTCTTGTGGTCGCACAAGCTAATCTTAACCCTTCCAGGGCAGAGTCATTGCCTCCTCAATCTAAGCTTGTTGGGTTTCTGATCTCATCACTGTCAGTCCTGCCTAATCCAGCTCGCCCTGACACCAACTGCTGCAGCCTTTACTCCTTAGAGCAAGCAAGAGAGAAGAGGAAACAATGGGAAATATACAGAGCAGGTGCCTGGCTGGGGACTGGCTGGAAGGACATTTGGCAATTCCTGCTCCTGGAAGCAGGGCCCTCATTAAGAAATCACAAGTGTTTGGATTATCTCCTCTGCATGTGTGATGAAACACTTCATCTTCTCAACTCAGGCAAAGCCACGTGACTGACTGTGAGTGTCAATCATGATCGGGAAAGATGAGGATTGCTTCTGAGTGAAATAATCTTTCATAGTCTGTGGCTTGCTGGATCCCTTTCCCCTGTCTCCGAAAGGGAAGTGTTATTTACTTCACATGGACGAAGCGATCCTCACGGGGGAGCCCATGATGTTTATGTTTTTTTAGACACAGAGCAATAAGTATGTGAGGGATGGACAGGATGAATGAAAGAATGGAGCCAGGGAGGAAAGTCCAGGGTTGTTACCAGGAGATGCGGGGGTGGGAATGGGGGTTTGGGGGAGGGGAGAGTGCTGTGGGAACCAGGGAGTAAAGTCCAGGGTTGTTACCAAGAGATGAGTGTGAGGGTGGGAGAGTGTGTGTGGAAGATAAGATAAGGAAGGGTTCCTTCAAAGACTTTATACAGATGTGTCAGACGTCCAGTGAGTTTGTGGTGACATGGTTACTGTCCAGCCTTGGTAGGGAGAAGATATCTCCTGCAAAACAACCTTTATGTCTTGCTGCTGAATGGCCCTTTCTGAAGTTTCAATGACATCAGTGTGAAAGAGATAACATATCAATTTAGATTATTCTGAGATGGTACAACCCTAACTCCTTCAGTCTATGCGTTCTCTCTCTCTCTCTCTCTCTCTCTCCCCCCTATCTCTGTATGTGTCTGTCTCTTTCTCTCTGTATCTGTCTCTCTCTGTGTGTGTCTGTCTGTCTCCCTACCCCTCACCCCCAAGATGTCCTTCCTTGAGTCCCTCTGTAGGAAGGTCTGTAGCCTAGAGCTACCTTCCATCTCCACCACGTGTAATTGTGGGAATGCCAAACTCCTGGGCTGAGAAAAAGAGTGAGCAGCAACGGGCACAATTTCAGGGGCAAGCTCTGGGTAGATGATGTGACCAAAAATAAAACAAAATGAAAGGTTTGCATTCTTTCACCCAGGAATAACACTTCCTGATGGTCCATAAAAACACACCCAGTTTGCCACTCTTCCACACACTAGGAAGAGCTGAAGATGCTCCAAAGACAAGGTTTTCCTGCTGGGCCATCAAAGAGGCAGACATTGCCCTTGACCCGCAGAGGTCTGAGGAACTCTGGGAAGGATTAGTCTTGTCCCCCCAGAGCTCTTCTTTCTCCAGCTTCACGACGACATTTATGACATCCCTGGCTTGCTGGCTATAATGTATCATTTTTCCCTCCATGAATTTGGAATCTCTATGCTTGCCAAAGCTGGAGCTGTTTTTCTGAGGTATCTCTCAGCATAGCCACACTTGGACCAGGCTCTGGCCTGTGTAGCAGACAACTCATATCCTACCCAAGCCATTGCAGATTTAGGGGACACATCATGAAGGAATAAGGAGTGCAAGCTTTACCCCAGAGACAAGTGAGACCCTTGAAGGATTTTCAACTTTCAATTGTGTGTGTTTTCAACTGGAGTATAAACTTAAAACGTGGGCACTGAGATAGGAGATACATGTGATGCACATATACGATATATGACATATATAATACACACACCAATGAAATGCCTCAGACAGTGCTGGACACAGAGCATCACTGGATAATTACAGAGCAAATGAATTAATAGCTGTTGCTTTGACTCCCCTCATCAGACAACAATACTTTATCTGAGGCAAGGAGGTCTTAGGTTGAGGCTGCGAATACTGCACCCGAAGCCCAGAAAGCTCTTAGAGGGGCAGAGCACAGACTCAGGTTCCCTGGTACTATTTTGTGCCATTGCCTGTCCATTGAGAGACAAGTTTTATAGATACACCTTGGCTATATAACTGCCACATATCTTAAATGAATAATAAACATAAATATTATAAGTGCCAGAGGAGACACAATATTTCATAAAAATCCAGCATCAAATTCTCCTTTAAAATTTCAAGATATTGAATATACCCAACTGTAATTCTAAGTAAGAATTTATGTCCATCAGAACAATGACAAGACTTATTTAGAATCAGTGGCCTTACTGCACTTTCAAACATGTGGCTCTTCAAACATTTCCATTATTGCTTTCTAAACCTATCACTTAAAAATATGTTTACATCAGGCCAGGCAGTGGTGGTACCTGCCGTTAATCCCAGCACTGAGGTAGGATGGGGATGCACAAACGGGTGTATCTTCGAGTTTGAGGTCAGTCTGGTCTAAAGAGTGAGATCCAGTTAGAGAAGCCCTGTCTCAAAAACATATATATATATGTGTGTGTGTGTGTGTGTTTGTGTGTGTATACACACATGTATAAATAGGTAATATATACACACATATGCTATCTTAGAAAAGCATTAGCAAATACCAAATATGTTCATATAGTTTTTATTCCTTTCCCCACACAGTGCAAAAATGGAGCTTCAATCTACTTTCTAGCATCTCAAGATACATTTTAAATATAGGAACTGAGCTAATTGGGCTTAATGCATATGCTCACCACTAAATCCCCCCACAGTCTCTGAACTACAGTAACAGTGGGGAGCTACTCACCTGACTCATCTTGTGATCACGTGGATTATTTCTTGTTTTGGTAAATCATGGTGGCTTCTTTCCTCAGAGTGAACAGTTGCTTCTTGGGACTCTCTCAGTAGATAACACAAGTGGACGAAGGGGGAATCAAGTCAATGAGCTCAATCCTTTGCCCTTCACAGGTTCTACCGCTCAGTATGAGTCTCTGAAGAGAATCCAGGCCCTACAAGGAAAAACAACAAAAGCAAGCCCCTTAACAAAATAAGAATATAAAACCTGCTACTGCTAGGTTGATCTCTTGACCTATATGTCCCACTAAAAGAAGTGGGAGCCGTAAAGAAAGGCTAGAATGTGGAATGTGCCAGAATTATCAGGACAGTTTATAAACAAATGTACTTTTACCCCAAATCATGAGCTCGGAGAGTCATCTCAAATTCACTTGATACTATTGTTCTGCTGAAGGAGTGTAGCAATGAAATGACCCCTGGAGACCCATGAGGTCTCTGCTACACCCATAGAACAGTTTCTCGCTCAGTCACCATCAGGGAAGCTTCCTCCTGCAGGAAATGGGAACTAATACAGAGACCCATAACTGGACAGTGTCCAGGATAAAAGAGACCTTGGAACACTCAGCCCTAAATGGGATGTCTTCACTAAACCTCTCCCCTCAAGGCTCAGGGAACTTCACAGAAGAGGAAGCAGAAAGATTTTAAGAGGCAGTGGGATGGAAGACACCAAGGAGACAGCATCTTCCAGACACAACAGGGCCGACACAGCACACAGGAGCTCACAGAGACTGGGATAGCCATCTCTGTTCACAGTATCAGCTCCTCTTCCTCATCCTTTTGACAAATCCTCCTGGTCAATCAGCATTGTTCATATGTTTTATTTTTATAAGGTTATCATGAAATCCAGCAAAGACTTTCAACAACTAAGAAAAAACTCAAACAAACAAACAACCCAAAAAACAACCCAAAACAAGTCAAAACAAACCCAAAAACCAAAAAAGTGACTCACATAGCAAAGTCTCTTTGTAACATAGAAATTATGGGGTAGAGAATGAGATTCCAAGAGCAGCCTGACAGCGAAGACAGAGTCCACTCTGTAATCAATCCCCACTTTTCATTGCTTATCTATAAGTGAGGCCACCAGACTCCAATCTCCATCAGCCACTGCTGTCTGTGTTGGGCAGATCTTTTCTTTATATTCTGCACCCATAAAAGGACACAACATATGTCTTCTGGTACAGTGGCTGAATGGGTTGCATGTGCCTTCCCCGGCTTTCTATTGCTCTTGATCCCATCCCAATCTTGGTCTCTGTAGCGTGCACTGTATTGACCTATTCTTAAGTGACCTTGAGCTCACCAAGAAGCTGACGCTGGAAGAGGGGCCCCTTCACTTCAGACTCAAGCATTTTTATCTCAAAGAGCTCTTGTTCAGGAGCTCTAGCTGGGTTCCTTACCTATCCTAGTTTTTTTTTTTTCTACTGTATGTTTGTAAGGCTGCAATCTGCTCCGAGTCAAGCTATTCTGGTTGTCTGTGCCAGACATTGTGAGCACTTGGTCTGATACTGATTGGCTCTCTCTTTGCTAATTACTATTCTTTTATTTTTGCTTGCTATATAATTAAGAAGCTTACTCATTCAAATCTCAAAATACAATACATTTGGTAGGTCATTCTCTAAACTGCACAGAATCATTCCTATTTAAAGGTCTCCGAGGAGTCTCTGGTCTTTTGCAATTTGAGCTCGAGATATCTGAAAGGTGACTAGATACCTGTGCTATTGAGCTTTAAAAAAGAACTTTTCAATGAAAAAATGTTCAACATCCTTAATCATCAGGGAAATGCAAATCAAAACAACCCTGAGATTCCACCTCACACCAGTCAGAATGGCTAAGATCAAAAATTCAGGTGACAGCAGATGCTGGCGAGGATGTGGAGAAAGAGGAACACTCCTCCATTGTTGGTGGGATTGCAAGCTTGTACAACCACTTTGGAAATCAGTCTGGCGGTTCCTCAGAAAATTGGACATAGTACTACCGGAGGATCCAGCAATACCTCTCCTGGGCATATATCCAGAAGATGTACCAACCGGTAAAAAGGACACATGCTCCACTATGTTCATAGCAGCCTTATTTATAATAGTCAGAAGCTGGAAAGAACCCAGATGCCCCTCAACAGAGGAATGGATACAGAAAATATGGTACATTTACACAATGGAGTACTACTCAGCTATTAAAAAGAATGAATTTATGAAATTCCTAGCCAAATGGATGGACCTGGAGGGCATCATCTTGAGTGAGGTAACACAATCACAAAAGAACTCACACAATATGTATTCACTGATAAGTGGATATTAGCCCAAAACTTAGGATACCCAAGATATAAGATACAATTTGCTAAACGCATGAAACTCAAGAAGAATGAAGACCAAAGTGTGGACACTGTGCCCCTTCTTAGAATTGGGAACAAAACACCCATGGAAGGAGTTACAGAGACAAAGTTTGGAGCTGTGATGAAAGGATGGACCATCTAGAGACTGCCATATCCAGGGATCCATCCCATAATCAGCTTCCAAACGCTGACACCATTGCATACACTAGCAAGATTTTGCTGAAAGGACCCAGATATAGCTGTCTCTTGTGGGACTATGCCGGGGCCTAGCAAACACAGAAGTGGATGCTCACTGTCAGCTATTGGATGGATCACAGGGCTCCCAATGGAGAAGCTAGAGAAAGTACCCAAGGAGCTAAAGGGATCTGCAACCCTATAGTTGGAACAACATGATGAACTAACCAGTACCCCGGAGCTCTTGTCTCTAGCTGCATAAGTATCAAAAGATGGCCTAGTCGGCCATCACTGGAAAGAGAGGCCCATTGGACTTGCAAACTTTATATGCCCCAATACAGGGGAATGCCAGGGCCAAAAGAATGGGAATGGGTGGGTAGGGAAGTGGGGGGGTATGGGGGACTTTTGGGATAGCATTGGAAATGTAATTGAGGAAAATACATAATAAAAAAAAAAGAAAAGCAAGTGACATGTATAAGACATGGGAGATGGGGGCCTATTGGGAAGAGGAAGGGGCCAGTGGGCGGGACAAGTAGGTAAGGATGATGGGCAATTATTTGGTTCAATGAATATACACTGATAAAAATGTAAAAAACTGCAAAAAAAAAAAAAAGAACTTTTCAAGGAAGGATATTAGAGAGATTTTGAGATAGCTCCTGGATAGTTAAGCACCTGTTCCCAAATTGCTTTAATCACGAATAAGATAAATTTGTTTACTAAGCCCCATAGGCTATATCTGATGCACAGTCTTACCACTTGGATGACCCTCCCCAGCCCAGGCACACGTTGTTACCCTCTGGCTTGGCTCTCTATATGCCTTTTCTTTTGCATTAGTGGCAGACCTGTTATCCCTCTCCAAGGACTGCTGAGGGCTTTGATGTCTTACTCAGTAAGAGCAGCCAGTGGAAAGAGCAGGAAGTGATGTGGAAGGTACAGATGAGCAACCTGGATTTTGTATAAGCTCCATTCATATTCTTCATATACCTGTACGTTACTGACTTAGCTGTCATAAGTTAGATCCAAATTTGCCTCTCTCTCTAAAGTATTTGAATCCTGTTTTCTCCTCCAGGAAGTTACCGAGTAAAACTAAAACACAGTAGTATCTATTTTTATAAGTCTGAATTCAGATGAGTCCTGGAGCTTGGTCAGCCATTTGATATCAAAATAAATACACTGTCTCCGCTTCTCCCTGCGTTAATGGGGAACCATGTTCAGCACAAACCTTCCGAAATGTTGGGGCGCAGCATGTGCGTGAGCTGTCCTAGAAGAGGGTCATACCTTAAACCTCAGAGCAAAGGTAGTGTTAGGGTCAAAGGATTTTCTTTACTGAGTTAACACACCAAGCTATCGTTTATTTAACAGAAACTAATGGGGCATTCTCAAAGTTAATATGCTTCTGGGTACAGATACAACGCCAAGGATAAAGGTGAAATAGATCCTCCTCCCATTCAGGGCTCCTCCATGGTCAATGCTGTGATGTACCATCAGAAGGAGTACAAGAGGAGGTTCTGGGTGCAGGTCTGGACAGGTGGTTCTTGTGGCATTTGAAGGACATGTAAAGGGGACTTGAAACTTTGGACAGTGGACTGGATTCGAGATCTCGAAAACAGCAGCAGCCGCCGTAGCATCAGCAACAATAACAACAACAACAACAAAACCCAACAAAGAAACAAAACAAAACATTATTCTAGCACATGTCAATTAGGGTCATGGGAATACATCCCATTGGAGGAGAATCATCCAGAGTGAGCAAGAGTGAGGCCACAGATGTCAGCTTGCCACCTCTACTAGAGTGACAGACAATTCAATGCCATTAAAGAAGTCTGAGCGTGGGGTCCCCATGGGATGGAGGAGTTGGAGAAGGGACAGAAGGAGCTGAGGAGAGTTGCAGCCCCATGGAGGGAGTAACAGTGTCAATTAGCCAACCCCTCCCCCCCAAGCTCCTTGGGACTGACCACCAACCAAAGAGTACACATGGAGGGATCCATGGCTCTGGCCGAGTATGTGGCAGAGGATGGCCTTGTTGGACATCGGTGGGATCAGCGGTCCTGAGAGGGTTCAATGCCTCAGTGTAGGGAAATGCCAGGGCGGGAAGGCAGGAGTGGGTGAGTGGGTGGCGGAGCACCCTCATAGAGGCAGGGGAGGGGGGATGGAATAGGGGGTTTCTGGAGGGACCTGGAGAGGGGATGACACTTGAAATGTAAATAAAGAAAATACCCAATAAAAGAAAAAAAAAGAATAAGTCTGAGGGTGCAGAGACAAGCCAACAGTTGAACTGGTGACCATGAGAAGAGAAAAGGAAGGTATGTTGGAATGCGCTTTCCCACTGTCTAGACTCTAGCCTAAGAGAGACCAGCCAAGAAGAATGGCCGTGTACAAAAGGAGCGAGCAAGGACTGACTGATCAAAAGCACACATGGCAAGAGCTGCTTCTACGGTTTGGAGTGACAGGAACTCTGTGACTCTGTTAAGTAAAGGAGATGGGTGAAACGGTCTCATTAACGCTGAGAACTCTGCATAGACACTCCCTAAGATCCACCAACGAGATAGATCCCAGCAAACAGGGCAGCAAAGGGAACAAAAGGGAGAGCGCTCCAACAGAAAGCCAACAAAAAGGGGCTTCCAACAACAAAATACAGGGTCCTGGGGGAATACGCCCCATCTGCAATTCCAATGCCTATCAATAAGTGGAGACAGATAGAATTTATTTATTAATTTATTTAATTTATTTATTTTTGGGAAAAGGACCCAACATGTCCCCAGCAAAACTTTATTCTTTTCTTCAAAAATTCCCAGGATTCTTTGTCTAAATGGACTTCAATTTTGGGGTTGACAATTATCCTTACAACCAAAGCATGACATCCGGGTGGAGAATGTGAGCATTGTGAGCATGCGCAGCTGCTCCTCCACAGACAACGGCTCGGGCCTTCTTCATGCTAACTAGATTATAGAATCCATTCTGAGTTCACAGACTAGAAAATGCCAGAAAAGAACGAGGAAGTCGAATATGAAATTTAAGGGAAATGGAAATAGAGTGGCCAGCTTCCCTGAGGCTTTCCCTGCTGGTGTCAATTTGACAAAACAAGCTTCCAGTCTGCGCAGAGATCAAAGCATCAGATCTTACAAGAGCAGCCCAGAAGGAGAGGATTCTAATGTTCTGCACAGCTGTACCAGGCGCAAGCATTCATCACTGGCCCATTTTGCTGTCAGGATGGATGGTCATCCAGAGCTGGGGGATGGGGAATTGTTCTACAAAGAGATTGTAAGTGAAGATTAGAGCGTCTAACTAGAAAACAACGAATGCACAGTCTTGCCCCCCCCCCCAGAGTGAAATAGAGGGAGAAATACAAGGCTGTGTTAGCATCTTTCCCAAAATATATTTTATAGTACAATTAGCTTTAAAGCGGGCATTCTGGGTTTCTCACTGAAAGCATGAAGCTGAGGATACTCTTGGATCTCACGAAGACACCTTGTGTGTACAAAGTATAGAAAGCCTGACTGGCAAGGACCTCATTTTTTGGGTTCCTCTGCCAACTTGCCTTTCCTGTGTCTCCCCAAGTCCTTTCCATTCCCTTAGCTTGAGAATAGGTACTTACCTAACTCAGGAGTCCTCTTGGAGGTTTTACAGTCAGAAAAATCTCAAGGGGATATTTGCTTAACTAGGAAAAGCTGATATTTCCCTAAAATCTAGGACAGGAGTTGGGGAGATCACACAGATGACAGACAGCACGACACACAGAGATTTTAGAGCTCAGCATTTGCTGTCACCATAATTGCTCAGATGGAGGGAGATCGTTACTCCCACAGAAGGTGGGAGACTGTCATTTCAGAAAGAAGAGTCCTTTCACATTGAATACAGATTAACTTTATGAAAAGGTAAATTAAACCGTGTTTGTAAACATTTTTATCTCACTGTGGACCGATGACAACATTTTCACAAACTAATCTGATCATAATGGACTGGATTTTGGGAAACAAATAACTGTAATGGTGCCCTACCCCCACTCCCTCAGACTCCCCACTTTCATAGATCTACACTCGGAAGCTTGCCCTGGCAGTCTTCCACTGTCAGCACTGACGGATGAAACTCCTAGTACGTCAGTATGCTACGGAAAGGCTGCCCTGGTCTGAGTCCAGCTTGGCCTTGGGCAGCTCTGCTCAGGACTCACCTGCCATAGAGACCTGAACTCTGCCACCGCCTGTGACAGAAGATGACAAGCCCTTGGTTTCAGTGAGATGAGAACTTCATATCATGATGGAAATCAACGCATGGATTCTCTCATGAAGAAGATCTTACCTTGACAAAGCATGCATGCACATGGTGGTACAAGCCTCTGGTCTCAGCTCTGCCTTCACTCTCTGCTTATGATATGAACATAGTTTGTGTCTTGATGCCGTTCCCTCTCTGCCTGCAGTTTCCATTCTTCCCTGGACCACTGCAGACACACAACCAAAGCTGACCTTGAACCACCTTCTCTTCTCTCCTACAGATAAGCAAAACTTACCTTTACGGATGCACACATCTGTACAGATGTGTATAGATGCTCTCTATACCACACTCTATTATTCAGATACACTGGGCAACTCATACCACAGTGGCTGCTCTTAGGTTCTTTTGCCTGTCCAACACCAAGCTGTAATTTTCCCCAACTGCATTTTCTAATTGGGACAATCTCAGAGTAGGGAAAACTGGTGAGACATGGGGCCATGTCTGTCTTTAAGCACCGAAGCAGGGGAGTGCCCCCATTCACTGTTTCCTTGGGGGATGTTTTAGTGGGTTCAATGGTGGTCCTCCAAAAGATGTCCTCATCACTGAGGCCTGCAAGAGCTGGTGTACTTGGAAACATGAGTTTGCGGATATACTTAAGGGCTTCGAGGTGAGATTATCCTGGTTATCCATGTCCAGCCTACACCCAAAGGGAAGTGTCCTTACAACACGAGACAGAGAAGGAAGGAAGGGGAAGATGGGAGGCCATGATTTCAGGAAGGGTGACACAGCCAGTGATGTCTGGAGTGACAAGCAATGGTAGCGAAAGTGAGGATTTCCTTTGGACTCTTTCATGGTGCACAACTGTGCTGACAAGTTGATTCAGGTTGTTTGGATTTCAGAGCCCTGAAAGAGGATATTTCTATTGTTTTAGGCTACCCACTTTGTGGCTGAATATTATAGCATCCCTAGAAATCATATAGTCATGGCCCTACCCTCAGCCACTAAAGGGTCTTTTGCTCCTTACATAGGTTCCAGAGACTGAACCTGAGTCACATAGCTTGCAAGACTAGTTCCTTATGGCCTGAGCCACCTCCCCTGCCCATCTTACTTGATTAAAAAAAAAAAAAAAACCTATTCATTTTTAATTTGTGTGTGTGAGTGATCCCCTTCTTCTATCTGTGTACCACATGGGAGAAGTACCCGCAGAGGCCAGAAGAGGGCATCAGATTCTCTGGAACTTGAATTATGGATGGTCGTTAGCGCCCATAGGGGTGCTCAGTACTGAAGCCATGTCCCCTGCAAGCACAGGAAGTGCGTTCAACTGCTGAAACATCTCTCTACCACCCCAACTGTGACTAATTTTTAAAGCATCGGTGACTGTGCTTCAATCCACTCAGTGAAATATGAAAATCCTGGACAGCATCATTAATGACCTGGAGAGTGAGTTGGTGGCTTCCTGTGGCTAAAACCAAACTTATTAACCACCTGGGCTGTAGGAATTAGGTGTCCACATGGAGGAGTTAGCACTTAGGAGTCAGGGCTGCTCTCTCCAGGGAGTGAATTAAGGAGGTGGTCAAGCACTTGACTACCTTAAGAAAATTAAACTCTAATGGCTAAGGTGTTAACTCCAGCTCTCAGCATGATTCCTGTAACTATTGAAGTTGCACAGGGTTACTGATGCTCAACAAGAAAGAACTCGGGAATTAATAAAGTGTGTGGGTGTTCGAACCTTGCTGAGTGGTTTATGTGAAGTTCTAAGATTCGGGATAAAAGCTGGACCTGAGAATTTAGGGACAGGTGTCTTCTTCTGCAGAAGAATGAGCCTTCCCTTGCAGACGCACCTACTCCCACACCAAAGGAGTTTGCTAATCAACGAGAGACAACTCAGTCAATCCCATGTTTCCTCTGTCTCACAGGCCCTAGATCTGTGGCTGCGAAAGGCAACTTCAAAGACAAACCCACAGGTAAACCCAGGATAATTACAGGTGGTCGATAAGCACTTTGTTAAAGCATTTCGTTTTCCTCACCCATGAAGAAATCAGAAATTGGCAGATGATAAGTTCACTCGAGTCTCTTCACTAACCTATTTGCATTTTTTCCATATCTTCTTCAGAGGGAAGGAGATGAACTGTGCTGTCCCATAAAGCCACCCCATGGCCCTACACTGACAGTGAACAAGTTCCTCCTGCGTTCTTCCCTCTCTTCTCAGTCATCAGTTTTCTCCTTGCTCTTAGATCCTCTCATTAGTTTAAAGTGGGTTCGAATGGCTCTAAGAAATGAAAGTCCTTTCATGTGTGAACATAGATCATGGTCTGGGTTAAGCTCTCATTTCACAGCTGCCTCGAAGGAAGAAGTCCTTAAATTAAGCTGCCCTAGCATGATGGCTCCCCTCTCCTCTGCTCTGCCAACTTCACATCTATGATCACAGACCACCTGACAATGCCAGATCTGTAGCTGTCATCAAGCCAACTGGGTGGCATGGAGAAAAATGAAAAGAACAAAAATGATAAAAAGGAGGTCAGAAGGGAAAGAAAGGAAGAGGATGGGGGAGAGGGAGGGGGGAGGGGGAGGGGAATGGAAGGGATTGATCACCACTGCTTTTTTTTTGTGTGTGTCTCCTTTTAAACAAGAGAACCTATGTGTTTTGTTTGCCAGGTGTACAGTGTCATCTACAGCACACCTCCCTTTGCTCCAGCTCCAAGCCACTGTTGTCACTGCATGCCGAGCAGCCACAAGTTAAGTCAGTCTCTCCTGCTTACTGTTAGAGTGTTAGAGTGTTCCTTTGCCAAACAGTAATGGTGGACAAGGAGGACTCGCAGGTGACTACATATATCTGGAGACAGAATCCACAGGGGAACATTATTCTGTTGCTGCTATTGCTGCTAAAAGAGGCCTAGGTAGAGACACAGATCTTTTCCCCTAACTTTCCGACAAGGAAACACTCTCCTGGTTGTGATGGTTACAAGTTTCATGAATGTATCTAATGCCATTGAAATGCGTATTTAGAAATGGTTAAAATAGTAAGAGGTGTGTGTGTGTGTGTGTGTGTGTGTGTTAAACCACAATGAAAACAAAGCTTTCAGTTACTTCTGCAAGTCCTGCTTAGGTAGTGTAGCCCCCAGCCTCAGCAGGACAGCAACAGCCACTAGCACACTGGGGGGGGGGGGGGGACCACACCTGTTAGCAAATTAACAGCTTCCCTCTCTAAACTTGCCTCCGCTTTGTGTTTGGAGGGCAGGACTTTACAAACAACATTCCTTCTTTGCCAGGTGGCTCTGCCAACAGGGGACTTGGAAGGCAGGAGTCAGAGAAGGGAGCAGTTCTCTCTGTGAGCTTCCTGTTCCTGCCAGGTTGCTCAGCAACAGTCCTTCCACACAGCATTCATTTCTAGGAGCAGTCGGTCAGCGTCTAATTGTTTCTACATTCTCAGACCCAGCTCCTTATGCTCCTAAGAGACTCTGTCAGGCAACCAAGACCCTTCTTAAGAGATGCGGATCTGGGACTCTTGCTATTCCCTGGTTTTGGGTATCAGCACCTGCCTCTAACTCAGCTGTTTGGAAAATGCTCAAAAGTTTCTAGGAATTTTATGCTTCCCCCATCTATTTTCTCGTTTACTACTTTAAACATTTATTTATTCTCTCTCTCTCTCTCTCTCTCTCTCTCTCTCTCTCTCTCTGTGTGTGTGTGTGTGTGTGTGTGTACTCCAGCTTGTGTGTGATGGTCAGAGGATAACTTGTGAAAGTTGGATCTCTACTGTCATGAGGATTTGGTCATGGAACTCAGATTCGTAGGCTAGGCAGCAAGCACCTTTGCCCCCTGAGCCGTCTTGCTGGCCCAATCCTATTTTTTAATTTCTGTCAGAGGGCCTTCTCCAGCTTTTTGTTTGTTTGCTTTTGTTTCTTTTTTGATATAGAACAAGCTATCTATAAGATACTCAATAAATTAATAAAATACTTTTAAATCTCAGTCATATGCTAGATATTTATGCTAGGTGTTTTAATAATAGTCATTATTAAATCCCGTAAGGTCACAGTTTAAAATCTGAAATACCAATATATATATTAAATCTCACACAAACTCAAAAATAGAAATTATAACATGTTGGCATGCTGAAAAAATGTGCTACCAAGAATCTCAAGTGGTCGGCCCCAGGCATGAGTCTATACAGGTGTTCTAGATGGAATCAATAGGCCTATGTACATGTTTGTGCACCTGTGTGTATGTGTGCACACACGCACACACACCAAGATATATAAAACTCTATATAACTCTCTATATAAATAATTGGGAGGGGACCCAGGAGGAGTTGGGGGAAGGGAAGGGCAGACGTGATCCAGATGCAGCGCTTATATACAAAGTGCTCAAAAATACAGTCAAAAGCAAGAATAACAAACTGTAGAAACAATTCCGCCAGGAATTGCTTCCTCTTTGGTGTGTGCTCCCCACCCGCCTCCTTTGTTTTAAGACCATGTTTCATGTGTTCCAGGATAGCCTGGAACGTCCTGAGGATGGCCTTGAACTCCTGACACTCCTTTATAAGCCTGTGCTAATACAGCAGTCTGAGGTGCTGAGGATTAAACCAGGGCTTCGTGGGCGCTAGGCAAGCTCACTCCACCTCCACTGCCTCTACCTCCCCAGTCCCTAAGCTCTGATTCTTGATGCAGCCCAAGAGTACCCCAACGCTTTCAAATCCATTACAGCATTCAAATGCAGGAGCTGGCAAGATGTGGCATGGCAGACAGACAGACAGACAGTAAGCAGTTAGCTAGTGCTAAGCTTGGAGGTTACTCCTATTTTCATTTCCAAATGAAGCTATACTTTTCCTTTTTAAAGTTTTCATTGCGTTGTATTGAAGTACTTTGTGTGTTGGGAGGCGTGTATGGGTGGGGACACGCTTCTGCCATAGCATGCATGTAGAGGTCAGAACACATCTTTGTAGCGTTTGATCACTAGATACCGTGGTGGTAGACAGACAACCCCAGAGAGTTGTCCTTCGACCTCTGTGCAGATAAGCACATGCACACGTTATCTAAACAAAAATTTAAAGCCCTTTGAAAAAAATTATTGGATCTGTACTGAACATCTACATACCTTTTCTAATCCTTATTTCCTAAATAATACAGTAGTTGTTTACATAGCTAGTTCAGCTAGTATTAGGAAACAGAATTAATGTAAGTGATTAGAAGTGTATGGAAGGACACTCATAGGTTATGTGTGAATACTGTGTCACTCTCCATAAGGGGTCTAAGTATCTGCAGGACATCTTTAAGCGTCCTGGAACCAACCTCCCACTCGGCTGAATGCAGGCTGTATATACATACACACAAGACCTATGTAACTTTTGACTTTTGGTTCCATAGACCTGCTGCTGCTTGCAATGTAGCTAGGCCAAGCCAGGGTAGGTAATGAAGAGCATGGGTGCACATGCATCTAGTAATTGACTGGCACTGTTAAGAGGGAAAGTGACCTCTGCAGTAGAGGAATATATGCACTTGATGGTCCTGTGAATGCTCACAATGGTGCTTTCTGTATTGCCTGATCCAGTAAGAGCTTAACACACAGAGGGAGGAGTTCTCTTGGACTGAATTTATAAACAACATTCAGACCACAGATAAGAAAGCAAGAAACAGCTGTTGTATACTTAATTGGAAGTATCTAGTTCTTGATGACAGAGAAACCAGGGTTTGTCAAAGTGTCTGTCATTGGACAGCATTCATTTAGGAGAGAAAAATCTACATGGAATCACTCCATCTGAAGGGCAAGCCTACCCGTTTCTAAATCAGAATCAGAAAGGTCTGTGGACCTTGTTCCCTTCTGACATTATCCTTTATTAACAGGCCGCAATCCAGGAAGGTCCCTTACTTTTGCAGACTTCTGTACAGTCCCTTGACATAGTTGACATTGATAATCGGACCAGCATCTCTCATTCACTATGTACATAGTGTATATTAACTTTTTAAAACTTAATTCCTGTGAGCATGTGTGTGCACCTATGTGCTATGGTGTACATGTGGAGACCACGGGACAAGCTATCAGGATTCAGCTTTCTCCTTTTACCACGTGGAACCTGAGTTCAATTCCTAGCAACCACGTGGTGGCTCACAACCATCTGTAATGAGATCTGATGCCTTCTTCTGCTGTGTCTGAAGACAGCTACAGTGTAGCATATACATAAAATAAATAATTTTTTTAAAAAGGCAGCTATATTAAAAGGTTCCTTGCCAGAGCCTTACAAGAGTCTCATTACAAGTATAACGATGGCAAAGTTATACTTGTAATGATGCTTGAAATCCAGGGGCTAAGCTTGGTCCCAGTTACCATTGGCATGGCTTTATCATACAGTGTTCTGAAAACATTACACCATGGCAATCATCCATCCACTGAGAATATACCATCTGGCACTGGGTGGATTAATGTTTGTCATTATAGCGGGAAAGTGACTACTTTAACAGAGAAACTAGAAAAACCAGGGGACTTTGCCAATTTTAAAGAGCAGCTTTAATTAGAACAGATGTATTGCTTATACTGCTTTGGTGGGAAAAAGTTAAAAACAATCCAACTCTGGACATCCTAAGATGGAACAAGACGTCTTTTTATGTCATTTTTAACATGAGAAGAACCTCACCACCCCTGCCTTTAAAGTCGCCACCCCTGCCATCTAACTGTGGTCCACTGGGGTTGAACCTTGTGTAGGAGCTACAGTGTAGAGCAAGAGCGTGTGAACAGACTAGAGGTCCCAAGGTCCCCCCCTTTTTTGGTGGAACTGTTTGGAAAGGACTGGGAAGTGTGGTCTTGGTAAAGAAGGCATGCCATTCTCTTGCCACTCCCAATTAGTTCTCTCTGACTCATGGTTGTGGCTCAGGTTGTGAGTTCTCATCTAGTGCTGTAGCTCCATGCCTGCCTGCCTGCCTGCTGCCATGCTCTCTGCCATGATGGTCACAGACTCACCCTCTGTAACTATAAGATCCTGTGTCTTTAGGGCTTTACTGCTGTTGAACAGACACCATGACCAAGGCAACTCCTATAAGCACAGCATTTGGCTGGGGCTGGCTTACAGGTTCAGAGGTTCAGTCTACAATCATCAAGGCGGAAGCATGGCAGCATTCAGGCAGGCATGGTGCAGGAGGAGCTGGAAATTCTACATCTTGTTTCAAAAGCAGCTAGCAGAACACTGGCTTCCATGCAGCTAAGATTAGGGTCTTAAAGCTCACTCCCACAGTGACACACTTCTTTCAACAAAGCTATACCTACTCCAATAAGGCCACACCTCCAAATTGTGCCACCCCCTGGGCCAAACATGTACAAACTATCATACCCGATATACTCTTTTTTTTTCTTTCTATAAGTTGCCTTGGTCATGCTGTTTTATCACAGCAGTGGAAAAGAAACTAACACAGCTCTTGCAAGTCAGAAGGTGTTGGCGTGTGGCATCGCTGTATTAATCTGGAGTCCTTGCTAAATAAATTCGTGTTGAGTTTGATGTTTAGATCAGTTAAAGAAGAAGCTGTCACAATATTTAATGAAGGAAACAGCTGAAATGGATCTGTTTCAGTACTGAGGTATTATTTATTTTAATGGCTTTCACAAAACCACTTTCTATTTATGCTAAATAATTTTACTCTTTCTAAGCAGCTGATAAATACCATTTTTCAACCGAGGACAAATTAGGACAGTGAGTTACTTTTTATACTTTTTAAAATTAGATATTTACTTTATTTACATTTCAAATGTTGTCCCCTTTCCAGGTTTCCCCTCCCCCTGCTCACCAACCCACCCACACCCACTTCCGGGCCCAGGGCAGTGAATTATAAAATAGTGATACTCCCTAGGGCCTTAACTGGCTTGAATATAATCACCTATTATTATCTACAAGAATTATCCAAGAACTCTCACCTCGAGGTTATCAAGAACTGCAGGAGCCGGGCATGGTGGCACACGCCTTTAATCCCAGCACTTGGGAGGCAGAGGCAGGCGGATTTCTGAGTTCAAGGCCAGCCTGGTCTACAAAGTGAGTTCCAGGACAGCCAGGGCTATACAGAGAAACCCTGTCTCGAAAAACAAACAAAACAAAACAAAACAAAACAAAACAAAACAAAAAACAAAACAAAACAAAAAAAAAAAAAGAAAGAAAGAATTGCAGGATGCTCAAGTGACATAGAAAATGACATTTACCTGTCCCATGTGATGCATATCTCTCTGCAAGCATCACACCATCTCTAGGTCCTTTGTACGATGCAAATGTTCTGCAAATAGCTGTCAAGTTTTATTGTTCAGTGAATAACAGTAAGGAAAAAAAAATTACACATTTACGTGGGATTTTTCCCCCCATAGTAGTTTTTGTTTGAAATTGGTTGAATCTGTGGATGGGGAACCATGGATAAATGGGATACTTTCTAACCTCTCTGTGGCCTGCCTTGCTACCTGCTGTGACTTCTCACCCAGTGAGTAATCTCAAGCAGGCTTCTTCACTCTCTAATTTGCTACATTTTTTTTTTTTTTCTGCTCTGGGCTTAATATTGACGATTTCTGTTGGTGTCCTAACTAAAACATGAACCAAAAAGAGTTACAAGTAACAGAGGAGTCAGTTTTGGATAAGTGAACTTGGCCATGCCTATATTGACCGAGTACAGGCTGTGTTGGCTTTGTACTGTGAAGAGGAGAAGATGCTTAGAAGGCCGGCCTCACCTTCGACCCTGAGACATGAGAGCCTTCTGCTCTTCAACTGGGCTCCCAGCTGGACTCCCACACTCTGGGTCCTGTCCTAAGCCTTTGTAGGTGGGTCTTACAGTTTGCTCCATTGTCTGCCTCAGCCCACACTTGCTTTGCGCTCAGGAAAACCTCTGCAGGGCCATGGGGTGTGACTGTTTACATCATGTGGAGAGGCTTTCAATTCTGAGTTAGTGCTACAATCACAAAAGCTGCACAGAAGTAGGAATCGCTCCAGTCAAAAGGATGCTTTCATCTGCAGGCAGCGAGAGCATTGTGTTTTGCAAGAATGTGTTTGACATTTTAAGCCTTCCCGGGGCAGCAAATTGTACTTCTCCTAGCAGCGGGACTTATTAAGTCGGTGCCCAGAATAAACCAGATTGTTTTGGAAAGGTTTAATTTTTTTTTTTTTCAGTTTCCACGCTGCAGTTTATGGGTTGGTTTCTTCAGAGATAAGCCCAGGTATAGTTGTTCACTGTTGATTATTTCAGATTTAAAGTCACAGATACCATTTTTAACCTTCAGGGGAAGCCGCTATAATCTACTTTTCAAGCGGATGAATCAGGGTGAGAGAGCTCTGGTTCTAAATTTAAAATTTTAAAACATGACAGAGCGCTCAACCCAAAGCTCCGGAGGCAGGAGAGAAATGTTTCTCACAAATGGACAGAAAACAGCGTTACATAGAGCCTAAGCTACCATCTGTTTTGTCTTATGCATAGTTTATTTATTGTCAAGAAAGCAGAATATATGCCACCAACTGTAAGGTATGGCCATGCACTAACCAGGTGAGTTGCAAAAGCCTTGTTTCAGAAGTGACAAGACATTGTGCTTTTGAAAAATTCATGAAAAATAACAGAAACAACCTGGAATGACTTCTCTCAACCTTTCTCGGCAAGCTCCACATTCTATGTTGACCATCAGATCTTTGGTTCACGGCCTCCTCAACTTGTAGGAACTGAGATGTCACAGAGCTCGTGCAGGAGAAAAAGGCGAGTCAAAAATAGGCAGATGAATGCAAAACCAAGGCTGATGCCAGGGGTGAGGGTCACGGATGCCAGAGGGGCCATCAGCACAGAAAACACACATCTCATTCCTAAGGACTAAGCATTGGATTCATGAGTACCCATTGTACCCAGTCACGGTCTAGTCTACACAAACAGAAGGCAGAAGTGACCCATGCACAGTCCTAACAAAGGTAGGCACTACATCACATATTCAGTAACTAACGTTTTAAGGCAGTATCATTGACCGATAATAAGAAATAAATGTCAAGAAACTTTATACATTTTGTTTATCTAAAATTTTATTTTCCAACTAATCTTCAAATCCTAAGACCCAGAGCAGTGGGCACTCTGAATTAAAAGTTTGGCTAAAAGCTAGGAGGAAAAAGAAAAGAGTCAAGAGATGGCTCAGCAGTGAAGAACGTGTATCGCTCTTGCCATGGGCCTGGGTTCGATTCTCAGCACCCACAACTGCCTGGAATTCCAGTTACATGGGATCCAATATCCCTTTCTGGCCATTGAGGGTCCCTGTATTTACATGGCACATGTACATACAAGTAGGCATGCACACTACACATGATTAAGTTTGTAACCTTACAAATAGTTGGCAAGATACTTCTTGACTGTAGTGAAACACACCGCAGGGTATGACGTCTGTTATCTTCCGGTGGGCCATTATTAGGATTTCTAGGACTTTCTCCATTTCAAAACTTACAGTAACCTAGTTTGTGACACATAAACCCGTCCTGCTTATCCCAGAGAAAATGTATCACTATAATGAGGATAAAAGGTTTCAGTGTGGACACGCTCCCAATACATTTCTGAAAGCTCACATTTTAACAAGTAAAATAGACAAACTACCAGAGATCATAAATTACTTTGGCTGAGAGAGAGAAAAAAACCTTTAGAAGTAGATAGTCAACAGTTTTACTGACATATTTCTACGTGTTCGGCATCCTTACAGAGGATGTCTGTGTAGCTTCTTATGAGACTCAAGTAGACTACAGCCTTTCCCATGTTAAATAGGCACCATAATATGCACCCTCGCCAAATAAGTGCTCATCCACACTGCTGCTAACTTGGCACAAAGCCTCAAGCTTTCTATATAGGAAGTGATCCAGAGAAGCCAGATCAGGTCTGCAGCAGCAGACAGGAGGGCAAGGTGATGGGCATCTCTGCAGCTCCCTGCCTTGCATTTTGTCTGGGTTAATGTCTATCAGTGAATGGAGTCTATGGGTTCTCCCCCAAGGATAACCAATATGAAACTGCATGGTGAGGAGGGATTCCTTGACTTGGAAGCCTGGCTGCATTCTTCCTACCTGCTAAGAGCTCAGGTGCAACGTCTGCACCTGAAGGTGTCGAGTCACTTAGGAGACTGTTCTGCTGAACACGTGACAGGGACACTACCCACATCATGACGTCGCTATATGCCCTTACCACTTGTCATACTGCCATTCAGGCCCCTAGAATTGATGCTTTATGCATCTTGTACCAATGGAATTTCTAAGTGGTGAAAACCATCTTACGATATGGATAAACTAAAAACTTGCACAGGTGAGACAGGCTACGACTTGTAGACCAATGTTGATTCATTATTTGTAACCAGTATCCATAGTCTATTCTAGCCTTCGCTCTTTGGAGTATACAATTCTGAGTTTTATCAGGTGTACAATAGTGTGTATCCACTATAGCAATAACATGAAAGACTTTATGGCCCTAAATTGTCCTAAGTGCCTCCTATTTCCCCGTACCCTCTACCCCTGGTAACCCTCGTCATTTTACTCTGTCTATATCTAGTTTTGCTTTTCCAGAATGACAGTTAGTGGAACCATAGCATGTTTCTATTTTTAGATTGTTTTTTTTTTAATTTTATTTATTTTTTTTCAATTTATTTTTTTTCTTTTAGAATAAGATGTATTTCATTTATTTTTGAGACTATAAACATCACTGAATATCTAATTCCAAATGGTAAATCCTTAAAACATATACAAACAATACTATATAGACATCAGAATTATGATAACTTTTCTGTCTAATGATTTAAAATATGTGTCATTTTTATCAGTAATTTGATTTTTATTTTGTTTCCTAAGATTGGGCTATTTTACCACTATTTATTTTTATATCTTACAATATTTATCAAACCCAGATTTTTTTATTTTTAATTTATTTTTTTTATTAGGTATTTTCTTCATTTACATTTCAAATGCTATCCCAAAAGTCCCCCATACCCTTCCCCCCACACTCCCCTACCCACCCACTCCCACTTCTTGGCCCTGGCGTTTCCCCCGTACTGAGGCATATAAAGTTTGCAAGACCAAGGGGCCTCTCTTTCCAATGATGGCCGACTAGGCCATCTTCTGCTACATATGCAGCTAGAGACACGAGCTCCGGGGGTACTGGTTAGTTCATATTGTTGTTCCACCTATAGGGTTGCAGATCCCTTTAGCTCTAGATTGGTTTCCTTAACTTAGTAATAAGCATCTTAATTTCCTTCGTGTCTTCCTGTAGGCCATTTCTTTTTAAGAACGAGCTAAGACTTCTTTGTATGAACATATCACAGTTTGCATAACCATTCACCTATGGACATCTGAGTTGCCTCCAATTGTTAGCAATTATGAATAAAGCTGCCATGAGGGTTTTGATGAACCTGCCCACTAGTTTTCCATCTTCCTCAGTACAAGTCGACTCAATGCGAATCGTCGGGAGGATGCTTTCCATTCAAGGCATCTGTAAGGAAATAACTTTGGGCTCAGCTTTTGCTTTATCACTTTATTTCATTGTTTTGTGCATGGGTGTTCTGCTTGCATGTATGTCTGTATACTGTGTGCATGCCTGTTGTCCACAGAGATCAGAAGAGGGCAGATCCTTTAGAACCAGCATTAAAGATGGTGGTGAGCTGCCATATGGGTGTAGGAGATCGAATCTGGGTCCTCTGGAAAGGCAGCAAGTATTCTCAATCCCTGACTCACCACCTCGCCAAACCCAGGCTTTTGGGTTCATTTGTTTGAAAATGACAACCCTCAGTTATTGTGTCTATTTAGCCCATAACTTCTTCAGATGTACTTTCTGGAGTTGATTTACTACAGACAGTCAGAAGCTTATCATGTTACTTCAGGAGCGCTCCCATAGATGCACAGTTTTCCCTGTTAGATTTACACGTAGCCAATGGTGAACAGGGATGCAAAGAGGGAGAGTAATTCCTACCGAGTAATTCCTACCCAGAGGCAAGTTCTCATCTGTTACAGACACAATAGTATTACTTCCTAGGATGGTAACTACCCGGTGAAATGGAATTCCATACAGTTTTAAAGAACTATTCTCTGACGCTTGTATTCTATGAGGGAAGAGCTTGGTTGAGATCACCTATGCCAGTGTCCCTGACGATGGCCTTCTGCTATGTACTTCCACGGCTAATGCTAGAAGACTTGTCTCTGTGACTAGAGGTCACATCCAAGAAGAGCTAGTTTCCTTTCCTTCCAGCTACCTCGTTCCCAGGAAATTCCTGGCCCCTGTTACAGATATGTTCTTGATCACACAGAACATTCTGGTATTCAACCTCACACTGTTCTGCCAGTTCTCTGTGCTGCTGAAGGATATTCACTTGCATAAAAACTCAAAGCCTATAGCAGTGTCTGTGCACTGTGGAGGTTATGACAGGAAAACAGGCTTCCTTCCTTGAAGGGGATGCACTGTGAGATACCAGCTATAGAGAGCCCTGAGGGGCATTTTCTTATTAGTGATTGACTGGGGAGGACACAGGCTATTGTGCGTGGTGCTACCCCTGGGCTGGTAGTCCTGGGTTCTATAAGAAAGCAAGCTGAGCAAGCCATGGGGAGCAAGTTAGTAAGCAGCGCCCCTCTGCATCAGCTTCTGCCTCTAGGTTCCTCTTCCCAGTGGTGGACTACAATGTGGAAGTGTAAGCTAAATAAATTCTTTCCTCCACAACTTGCTTTTGGTCATCATAGCAATAGATGACCAAACATCCAACTAGGATAACTATTTGGCCTTAAAAAAAAAAGAGACTCTGATACACATTACAACATTGGGTGAGAAGCATAGACAAGTGATCAGACCACACACTGAACACATTATGGTAAGTGAAATATGCCAGCCACAATGAGGCAAATAAGCATGCAAGTCTACTTTTGTGAGGTTCCTAGAGTAGCCACACTTAAAAGGACAAAAGTTACCAGAGATTAAAGGTGGGAGATGGGAAGCTATCCAATGACTCTGACGCTCCATCTTGAGAAGGTAAAGAGTTCTGGAAATGGGCAATTGTGGCCATTGTACAATGATGTGACTATTACCAAGTAACAGAGAACTGTACCTTAAAACTGGTTAAAACATTATTGTTTAGTTAGGACTGCCTTGTAAAAAGTCAGTGTTGTAGGTATACAGTCATGTATAGGAGTAAAATCTTGTTAACATAATACTTTTCTTGATTATCTGTGAAGTTTATATCATAAATTCTATCACACCCTCGTTGTAGTCCTTCCAGGTCTGTCCCCAGCCCTTATGACACCCCCTCCAAAGTAAGACGAAGACAAAGACACAGATGAAGACTATGAAACCGAAGAAGAGGAGGGGAGGAGAAAAAGGAGGAGGAGAAGGAGGAAGAAGGAGAAGAAGGCAGAGGCAGAGGCAGAGGCAGAGGCAGAGGCAGAGGCAGAGGCAGAGGCAGAGGCAGAGGCAGAGGCAGAGGCAGAGGCAGAGGCAGAGGCAGAGGCAGAGGCAGAGGCAGAGGCAGAGGCAGAGGAGGCAGAGGCAGAGGCAGAGGCCAAAGATGACCAAGTCCAATTTGTGTTGACTAGAGCATGAACAAACTCCTGGTGGCCAGCCTCTTAAAAGAAACTGAGTCCTTCCCATCCCTACTCCTACCAGAAGCCATCAATTGTGAAGAGCTACACTTTAGCATCCTTATTACAATTTTTAAGAGTTCTCTTTGACAGCTTTCTGTCTATGATGTTATTTGGGGGGGGGGCGGGTTCATAGTGAAGTGGGAACAGGGTTTGTCACAGAAGCCTTTTATGTCTCTTTTTCTCAACTGAATCTGCAGTAATCAATGGCAAAAGTAGCTTCCTTGTTCTTTACAGTCAATGGGAGCACAGACCATGGATTTCTACATGGTTTCTGGCAACACCAGGGACCACTGACAAAAAAGTCTTAATCTTGGGTCAATGTAAACCTTCATCACTCCAGATTTAATAACATACTCTTCATTTATGCTTCTTTCCCCAGGACAGTCATTAATAGTGTCCCATTCACTCACAAAGGTGTCCTGGCTTAGACAATAAGTCATTGAGGCTATTGCTATATCTAGTTCTACAACATCGAGTTGAACAAACTATTGGACCTTCATCTTTGTTGGCAAATGTGTATATCTTCATTTTCTTGAATGACTCTGACTATAAATTTGATGTCCAGTGAAACTCCGTCGGGTCTGATCATTTGTACCTGATTTTTACTATATTCTGATCATATTCAAATGTCAAAAGCAAGCTTCTTATGAAATTACTACTTTAAACAGTAAAACTACTAAATGTTGAATAGAACCCTATGGTTCAATTCCTACAGGTTAAAAAAAAATAGATGGAAGAAAGGCATGGGGCTTGGGGAGATGGCTCTCAGGCCAAGAGATCTCACTGCTCTTTCAGAGAATCTGAGTTCAGTTCTGAGCACCCACATATGTCAGCATAACCTACTTATACCTCCAGATCCAGGGATCCAATTCCCTCTTCTGGCCTCTGAGGGCACCTACATACACATGTTCACTAACCTGCTCCCACACAACAACAAAAACATGGTCCTAGACTTTTGTTGCTGTCTTTGCTCCTCAAATTCCTTTTATTGTCAATGCAAATATTCTCTGAAGTCAAAAGTATTATTTCAGTTTATGGTACCTTCTACCTCACCATGAATAAATGAAGTGGGGAAGGCATAGACAAAGGAGCATGAGGCATTTCATCCGTGGTAAGGAAGCCAGAAAAGATAAATGAGCAGCTCACTTTCCTCTTGACCACAGAAGACCAGGACCACAGCCCATTGGTGCCACCCACATTCAGGGTGGGTTGGCTTTCTTCAAGTTAAACCTTTCAAGAAACATCCATATAAGCTTACCCTGAAGTATGTTTCCATGAAAACTGTCTTAGTTAGGGTTTCTATTGCTGTGACGAAGCACCATGACCAAAAGTAAGTTGGGGAGAAAAGACTTTATTTGGCTTATACTTTTATATCACTGTTCATTATTAAAGGAAATCAGGAGAGGCACTCAAACACAGCAGGATCCTGGAGGCAAAGACCATGGAGGGATGCTGCTTACTGGCTTGTTTCCCATGGCTTGCTCAGTCTGCTTTCTTATAAAACCCAGGACCACCAGCCCAGGGGATGGTACTATCTCCAATAGGTTGGGCCCTCCCGAGTCCATTACTAATTAAGAAAATGTCTTACAGCTAGAGCTTATGGAGGTATTTCCTCAACTGAGGCTCCTTCCTCTCTCGTGACACTAGCTTATATCAAGTTGACACAAAATCAGCCAGTACAGCGACTGTAAATCTAGGCAAGCTGACCATTGAGATTAACCATCACACACACTGTCCTAACACTACTGTCATCTACATCATAGACGTCAGTCCTTCCATGAGTCTTGTTTGGTTCTCCGCAAACTTGTTAAAGACACGGAAAATGAAATAAACCAACAGTCCACATAGGTGCTTACTACTCATCTCCCTTTCAAACGCATCCCAGCGACCTAACCAGGAAAAATCACATTCGGATGGCCTACACTATATAACACTTAGCAAATAAAAATTGATTTTGATTTTCTTTTATTAATCCTTAAACTTTTGTATCTATGACTGTTGGGAGCTGGCTCTTAGCAGGAAGCGGCTATCATCTCTGCAGCCATCTCGGGCTATTTACTTTTCCACCCTGATGAGAGTCTTGTTTTCCTAGCATGATGTTTTTGCAAGAAGCCCACCACAGTTGAACACACTCCAATAACATCTTGTTTTTCTCCTATATATCCTGGACTTGTAGTTAAGTGTCTCCAGCTGCACTCCCCAGCTTGTGCTTATATACCCATAGCTGCCTTCCAATAAACAAGACTTGAGACTTGATCAAACAAATTGTCTTGTCTCCATTCTTCATGTCTCTTGTCCCTCAGTCCCCACTCTCTCTCTCTTGCAGACCCTGTTGACTGGCCCTGGGACCGGGTCATGAGACTATTTGCCTGCATATATGTGTGCATACTCCGTATATACTTCATGCTCACGGAGGACAGAAGAGGGCATTGGACCCTCTGGAACTAGAGTTACAGAAGGTTATGAGCCATCGGGTTGGTTTTGGAAACTGAGGCTAGGCCTTCTGCAAGAGCGGCAACCACTTTTAACTGTCAACTCATCTTTTCAGCCCCATATTGACTCTCGGTCCACAACAGCAGTTTTGTAAACACCATTATCTCCAAGTACACTCAATATGTTTGGACAAGGCAAGAATGTGTCACACTTAGAGCCCAGAGAAAGAAACATAGAGCTCTACTCCCAATGTTTGCTCAACTATGACTTAAAGAGGAAAACTTGGGAAAGAAAGAGAAGCTGGAGGTGGGGGGGGGTGGTAATTTACAGGTCACTACAACATAGAAAGTAGTTCCTACTTTCCTTTATAATTAATTAATCAATCAATCCATGTTAGAGTCAAACAGTTACACCCAAGAGACTGAAATAAGTAGTGAACAACAGCTTGATGTGGGTTGGGACAAAAGACTTGAGGGGGTATTCATGGATCAGAGCAACATTTAGCTATGTTCATTTTTGATGGGAAGGGGTTGAGTGGCTAAATTACTGATGTCACCACTATCCAAAGCATACAGTCATATGAGAGTATGATTTACCCAGGTACCATTTATAATTCTGCATTTAAATATTTCCCATCAGTCATTGGAGAAGATGATGAAATGGTTGTCATCTTTTAAGAGATAACGTTCAATACAAGAACATTGATGCAACAGACTAACAAATTCATTATGTGCTCCAATCTGCTCCTGTCTTCTCTCCTTTCCCAAGTTTTAGCAGCAAAGTGAAGGTTACTTTATTCAACGATAGAGACTATTCCTAGCTGTCCTAATGCAATTTCTGAGTGCAAACAAGGTCATAAATTACTAACAGAAGAAAAGAGATTTGAAAAAAAAGGGGGGGATCTGACCAATGCCAGGGCATGAAAAAAGTGATTGGAGTAAAATCAAGCATATTTTTATTTTGCTATCCAAGAAACGAGTCATTTCTGTCTTTGTCAGCATTAAAAAGAGTACTATGCATGTTAAAGAGGAAAGAGTCAGCAAAAACACAAGTTCACGGGGGATTCATCTAATGAATGAACCAGCCAGCCAGAGACTATGATTTCTGAATGGACTGTGGCCTTCCTTTGTTTTATGGGTCATGAAATGGGTATTGCTAGCTGAAGCTTTGGTGAGGAGGATTGTTTTAAAAACCTTTTTTCTGGGACAAGAAAGATGGCTTAGTCCGTAGTGCCTGCTGGGGAAGTTGGGATCCCCAAAACTCATGCAAGAAGTTAGGAAATGTGGCTTGTGTCTACAATGCCAACATCGGTTGGGAGAGACTGGAGAGACAAGTGGATCCCTCAAGCTTATCAGCCAGTAGAGCTGAATTGATGAGCATCAGGTTCACAGAGAGATCCCGTCTCAAAAAATTAAGGTGGACAACCATCAAGGAAAGACATCCAACATCAACCTCTGGCCTGTAAGCCCTGTACACACGTGTACATGCGCACATCTACCCTAGTAAGCACCAGACAAACACCATAGAAGCACACAGTTACATATAAAAACTTACTTTCCTAATATTTTGTTTTGATTACCAACCCAAACAGAAGAATATTTTTATGTTTAGATATATAACAAGTCAGTTTATTTACTTAACAATTTTTTTTTCCCTAGAAATTTCAACTCTATACCTACAATATACTTCTGTTTGAAGGGGAACTTGTTTACCAACTACTTATTTTTTTTTTCACTTAAAAAAAATATTACCCAAAGTCAGCCTTAGCCTACTTTGAATTAATTATTCTGTCTCAGACGATATTTTAGATATGTGTTAGACGTGATGTCCTGTCACTCAAATTTCAGTCTTCAAGTGTTCATTCCATCAACTCCAAGGCTAGAAATCTTTAGACTCCATTTTCCAGAGTCCTCTGAAGGGTGCAAGACAAAGGTAAGGTTCTACCAGACAGAATGGCCAGAGAAGGAAGTGGAAAGTGTCTGGGGATGCTATTGGCTGGCCTGTTTTTGTTGTTGGCAGCAGGGTTCACTCCCTTGATTCCTGGGGGGAAGAATGCAGCATTTCCTCTGATTAGTGGAACACAGAAAAGTGACATGTTCGTAACTCTGCACCTGTGCTAGTGGCTGAGTCTCAGAATTCTGACAGTGGCCATGAAGGTAACAGCAGCTCCAGGGCCACTTCAGCCCAGCTGCTTGGCAGGAATTCATGGAGCTCGCAAGCGCTCTCTCCTCTCCCTTCCGTTAGCATCCTCCCTCTCTAACTTCCTGTGACCACTTCATCTCCATGCTAAGCCCCTTTCTGCTTAAGTCACTGTGACACTTTTCTGACTGTCAACAGAAAGGAGCACTGATGGTGATGTTAGGAAGTGCTTTGGGAGAAAAATGAAGGGGCTGTGCCCATCTGGCACACAACTGTGTGCTAGAGAACAAGGCCACAGAGCAGACCCAGGGCTACCTAAATGAAGGGATGGAGTTGAAGTCAAAGCATCATTAGACAAGCTGAGAAATAACTAAGGAAGGAAAGACAGAAGACAAGAGAGGAAAGACAAAGACAAAGAAAAATAATGAATCCACCTATGTGCAGAAGATAACCAACCAAAAGTCCTTCAAATGACCTTGGGAGATCTGCCCATCAGGGCAGACTGTTTTCATGTTTCTACTCTGACCTTTTCTCTGAGAGACCAGAGCCTTCCCCATGAAATTTCAAAATGAATCCTGTCCTACAGGTCCTTAAGGGATCCCCAGATTCAAATGAAATATTTGTGGGATCAACAGGAAAATATATGTATATATAAAAGGAAGATTAATCTAAACCTTGTTTAGCATTGGAAGAGGGTGCTAGGGATATGAGGCTTGGTCTTGCTGACTATTGTAATGCTAAGCGTGGACCCTAAGACCTGGAGTCTGCATGTAGACCCCAAGTGATGCTATGTGACCCTGTCCCCAAGTTATTTCTGACTAGCAAACAAAGATGCCAACAGCTAAGAGTTTCGCAGAAGAGACATGGGTGGGGTTTAGTTTTCCTGTGCCTGGGGTCAGAGGAGAACCTTGAGAGGGAGAAGAAGGTGCAGGAGGAGGAGAGAAGCCACCATGGGTTAGGTGAGCCAGAAGAGAACGTTGCCCTGAGGGCGGGTGGACTGGAGTTAAGAGCAGCTCAGAGGAAACACAGAAAGTAATAACTCAGGGTTATTGAAAGGAAAGTAGATTCTAATAGCATAGAGGGCAGGTATCTACCCAGCTCTTGTGCTGTTTAAGACTTGTTGTAAATATAAAGGTTGTGTGTGTGTTTTATCTGGAAACTAAATAGTCAAAGGCCTGGTAGAAACCCCGGGTTTGGATTAAATAATTTCTACAATAGACTAAGGGCTTTGCTTGATTACTGAGTTACATTTCCAGCCCTACAGGATCTTAAGCTCAGTCCTGCAATGCAAAGCACTGGCAAATGAACTATGATAAATTCCACTTCATCTCAGATTAGCTTAAACATTGCAAATTCCCTTTTGCAGTTTAATAGTGTAATCTGAATAAATCAATCCCAAGGCAAGACAGTCACATATACCAAGATTTCTACAAAGACTATAAAAGAAAAAAAATCACATTTCTCCCAGGCTAGCCCTACCGTTTCTGCCTCCTTCACACAGCTCCTGTCAAAGTTGCCTGTGCTCTGGGTAGTTCTCCCAGCCCTTACTTATGGACAGGTAGTGTTCAGTTTCCATTAAATGTTCTTCTTTCATGTGTCCTGATGGGCTGACTTGGGAATTCCACTTATCGGGTGGTTCTGTAGGCAAATCTTCACTTCAGCCAACAGGCAGTAAACCCTCTGTGCAACTGCAGGGGGTGTCACTTGTGTCAATACACCCAGTTCACTTCTATTTCTACTCAGTGTGTCTATCTGCCTGTCTCCTCCCCTCCCCGAGATATTTGCACGTGCGCACGCACATGGGTTTGTGTGTATGTGTGTGTATGTGTGTGTATGTGTGTGTGTGTATACAAGTGCCCAAAGGGACCAGAAGGAGGTGTTTCATCCCTTGGACACCTGGAGTTATAGGCATTCATGACTGCCTGATGCTCCCATGCTGGGATATGACCTCTTGGTTCTCTTGAGTGAGAGCCTTGAGTACTATTCACCTTGGAGGTGTCTCTCCAGCGCCTCTACCCACTCTTTATAATTGCTCACCTTTAAAAGCAAACTAAGCATTTTACAATCACCACTTATGCACTCCCCACAGCTGCCTTCAGAGAGAAGGCATTGTGCCCATGTCACAGATGAGGAAAAGGCTTGAGCCAGGCTCCAGTTTAGAAGATTTAGTTACAGCTCAAAGAAGAAGTGTCCCCTAATAATGAATGATATTCACCCACTTTGAGAAGAGCCTCTCATCAAAGGGTCTTAAGCAAATTTCTCTCTCAGGCTATCTGGAGAAGTGAGTCACAAAAGCTAAGGGGTACTCACCTAGCCTCTTAGCATCACTCTTCTTTCAGGTTTCTTGGGGATCCAATTATGAGTTGAGCTCAGTTTGGATTTAGTCCCTCCCCCCCCTCTCCTCAAACACAGTTGGCAGTTTTCCTCACATTTCCCCACTACTGTATCTAGAACACATCCTCCTTTGTGTAAGAGTGAGACCAGGAATGTACAGATGACCACGGACGTGGACGACGACGGATCACGACAACTGGCCATGCCAAAGGCTCATTCCAATGACATCTTTTGCTCAGATCCTGTTTTAAAATCAGAGCCAGAGCATCACCGAGAACTGTCCTCTCAACATCAAGATACTGTGTATTGCCAACTGTGTCTGGCTTGTGGCTTCTTCAAAGAAGTGACAGAACCTTGATAGTTAGATAGACACACATAGCCCAAGTCTTAAAGAAGCAGACACTCCTACCCTTCAGAACTAAGCCCACTTAGCACTTCTTGTTTAGAGTCCTCCAAGCCAGTAAGATTCAGCTTTATAAAACAAACAATCAAACAAACAAACAAAAACACAAAATGAAGGTTTACAATTTCGTGGGAATGTTCTGCCCCCTGGTCCCTACATTTAAAATCAGGTTAAGTTGTTAACTATGCAGAGCAGTCATTTTCAATGTCACCATCCCTTCGGCAAGGAGAAATATTAGAATACCTGAACTACCTTAGATATACCAACACACACACGCGCACACAAACACACACACACACACACACACACATATGCCAAAGGACAAATTATTTTCAAAGAGCATCATTAGAGCAACCAGATCTTTCTAGAGGCAGGCTTTCTTTCCAGTGAGGAATGGAGCCTATAGAGGGCCCTCTTTTCAGACGTGGCATCAACAAAGCAGCAGTTCTTTGCAATGGTTTCCTTAGTGATGGGATGCTTTGCAACTTGTCACAGTCTCCTTTTAAATGCACCACACACAGCCAGCCAGTGGCTCCTGGACATTCCTCCCCAGAGATCTTCATCTCTAGAGACCCACCCCAAGTGTCCCTAGATGGATCACACCACCAGAGCTGTTTACACGGCTGTAGCAGGCTTCTTGATCTCTGAAAAATCCAACAACTTTCCCTTCACTAAATTTCAATACAAATTAATCATTTTTTCCTCCAGGAAGCAGAAAGAATAGATACCTTAACGGGCTATAGGAATAACAGTGCTTATATCTGGGGGTTGGGGAGGGGGGTGTTAAATGCCCTTTACTGTATTAGGAATAACCTTAATTTCCAAGCTACACGGATATAGTCTTTTCCTGCATGAAATTTCCTAGGTGCCTTTTCAAGATTTCATGCACACCAACTAATACATAAAGAAAGGCCAGGCTTGGAGTTGTTTGCATCTTTGTCTCTTTTTATATGTTATTTCTGACAAAGAGCTCAAGTTAATTCAAACAGGCGCACCCAGGAGGCACGTATCATTGTATAGATCCCACCATCCTGTTTTGACTTTCCTTCCAATAAACTGTATTTTCACCCTCAGCTTTGGAAACTTTCAGGCTGCTGAGTTAGTTATCTTAGTTCCCGCCTCCTGCTGGGTAGAAAACCATTTCCCAAGTCACGGCTTTTAAAGGGAAAGATACACGTGAGACCAGAAACAAACATACAACTTCACCTTTATACCTCTGAGCTTGTCGCCTTGGACTCCGAGAGCCTATTTATCCTCCCTGCCATCTGAAGAACGTCCTGCAAGGCATGCTGCTCTGCTTTGGTCACATCCCAAGTTTGCAGGGTAAACAGGTTCTCCCACCATTAACAAGGATGGCCAAGGAAGACCAGGAACTCACCCAGGCTTGCAGATTCCCGGGCGCTCTGGCAGTCCTTGGGGTGCAGAGCCGCTGCAACTCGGGCAGCGGAGATTCGGGTCACCATAGAGCGGTGCAGACGAAGGTCAGCACCAGGTTTTGGGCGGTCTTTGCCCGGGATCCGGGCGGGAGGCTCGGCCGAGCTCTGGCTCCGAGCTCTTCAGTAGCGCAGCCCGGGCTATCCAGGATGCAACTTCCACGGGTCGGCCTAGAAGCGTGAGAATGAAAGGGAGAAGACTAGAGAGAGGGACAGGGGGCGAGGGAGGGTTTTCGGGAGTACGCGCGGGACGGAAGCGCGCGCCCGAGCTAGAGCGCGGCTCCGTAGAGAAGTTGGAATGCAGCCGCGAGGCCGCGCGCATTCAGGCTCCGGTGGGGACCTCCTGCGGAGCTGCACCGCTTGGGCGCCAAAGTGACAGCTGCGACTTCCCGCGAACCCCACCCAGCGCGGTCCCCACGGCCTGTGCCCGCCCTCACCTCTCCCCCGGCTACAACCGCAAGCCTGCGGCGCCTCCGAGTCGGCTCGGCGCAGCGCGGGCGCCCGGCGTAGCCCAAGCGGCGTGGCTGCTCTGTCTGTCCCCTGCGATCGCCGCGCCCGGACGCGCCAGAGGCTGGGCTCAGGATGACCTTCCTGTCTCCCACCTCCAGTGTCTGGTGGGGTGAAGGGTCCTAAGCGGGAGAGACACCACTGGGCGGGTACACCTGGCGGGCCTTAAGCGCAGCTCAGTACCTGTGGTGACACCCACGTGACCCTGAGCCCAACTCTTCCCTTTTGATCCTGACCGCAACCTACTGTAAAAGAAAAATCCCTACCGGGTATCTGGGCACGTGGGCTGACTCAGGATTGGAGGAATCAAGTCCAGCCTGTCACCGCACAGGCACGCTTGCTTAATCGTTTGAATGTTTTGCTAAAATGAGCGGGTCAAAAGCCGCGTATGTCACAACAGTGCAGGGTAGGATATAGAAGCGATCACCCAAAATGGATATAGATCATTGTTTTTGCAATAATAGTGTTAATTGCCTTCAGTGTCTTAGCTAGTAACCTTCAACCCCTATTCGTAAACAACACAGTTACCTGTAGGGTTCTTTGTACTTTTTTTTTTTTTTTTTATACATGTTCCCCGGAGCCCGAGCCCAACACATTCAGTAATGCTTTGCTGGCTTTTGATTAAGACCCTGATGTTGTTGAGTTTCTGTCCTGTTATACGTGTTGGTAAGGACTCGTCTTAAGGTCTCACAAAGACAATGTGCATTTAAAACGCCACAAGGAGGACTGCTGGAGCTTAGTTTAATTCAGGGATAGTGTTCTAGTACTCAGTCTGCTGGGGTGGCCTAGGGAGAACTTCTGTTTGGATTTCTATTGCAATGTCACAAATAACAAAATACCCATCTCCTAGTCCTCTGTAGAAACCTCCGCAGGTGCTGAGGCACACATATGGTTTCTGATCGATCAATAATGATGTCAGTGGCCAATGGCCAAAGGAGACGGGGCAAGAACCCTTAGAGTTGTTGCACAGGCTAGGAAGTAGGGGGGAGGAGACAGAGCATCACCAGGACCCAAGGAAAAAGGATGGGACGCAGGAATGGCAGGCGATAAAGCCAACCACATAAACACACACACACACAGAGAGCAATAAATAAAATGTTAAATAAATGAAAAGGGAAATAATATGAAGATGTCAGTAATGATACACATGACATTAGTAGTAAGAAGAATTTCAACAGAAACAATGAATGTTCTCTTACAATGAATGAATGATGATATGTGTTGACGTAGCATCTATAGAAACCAGACCCCTGTGGAATGCTGAGAAGCTAATACCTGTTTTTTCTGGACTTAACAGAAGAAAACAAAACAAACAAACAAACCACTATATACTGCCTATTACCTCTCATGACGACACTATGTGATATTATTCACTATTGTGATGGTGATGATGTTACTTGATCCGACCCTCTATTTAGTTCTTCAGGCCTGGCGTATACATCAGAAGAAGACGGAAGTCACTGAGCACCTGTCTTGTGCGTGCGCACGCCTCAGTCCCAGCATGGTTTACTTCCCACGTCTGAGACAGGCACCCGCACTGCTAACCTGTATACAGCCTAGCATTGCCCACCACTGACTAGCTCAGTCAGGCATACTGGTGTCTAGCTCACCAGCAGGAGTGTGCTGTATTAGAGGGTGTCTTAGCTCTTTTGGTTTTGATTTGCTGTTGCTGTGATGACATACCCAGCAGGCAACAGGTAATAGCATCTTCATGGGAAAGGGTTTATTTGGCTCATAGTTCCAGGTTCCAGGCCATCTCTATAGGGAAGTGTTGGGGATTGGTTCTAATGCTTTGATCCAAATGCCAAGGGTCCTTGTCCCCAATTGGTTTTTGATTGATCAATAAAGATGTCAGTAGCCAATGGCTTGGCAAGGGAGACAAGGCAGAGTCTCCCTTAGAGTTGTACAGGCTAGGATGCAGGGCAGAGGAGGCAGACAACCGCCAGGACCCAGGGAAGAAGATCAGATGCAGGAGTGGCAGGAGATAAAGCCAACCAGCCATGTGAGGTTTCGGGTAACTGACCACTGGCTACTTCACCGAGTGGGCGTGGGGTAGGAAGGATTAGGAGTGCCCAACCTTTGAGGTAATCAAAGGCATTTAAAAAATAAGCTAGTGTGTGTGCGTGTGTGTGTGTGTGTGTGTGTGTGTGTGTGTGTGTGTGTTTCATTCGAGGATCCAAAGATAGCTGCTGGGCAGGTGTGCAACTCCCGCTACAGAGAAGTCAAGATGCAGGGATTTGAAACATCGAGTCCTGCTCAAGTGCAGAAAGCAGGAATTAGTGAATGCACACTAGTGTTCAACTGGCTCTCCAGTTTTCAATCAGTGCAGGACCAGTCCCCGAAACTGAGCAGCTGCCTTCAGCGTGGGGCTTTCGGACTAAGAAAATCCCTCACAGGCACTGCTACAGGCCAACCCAATCCAGATTCTTCCTCCAGATTCCGCTTCCAGGTGCTACATAGTATCAAGTCAACGGTCAAAACTAGTCATCGCAGATAATGACCCCTGAGCAGTTCCAGCGGTTCCATGGCTGTTTTAGAGGGGGAGCTTGTGGATTTGAACTCAGGCTATGAACCTTCTCAGCTGTGCTGTTGTTTCCTTCTCTGCCTTGAAAGAAGCAAAACCAGCGCTAGACTGAGTTTTACAGCAGGGAGTGGCTTTGGCAACTGTGGAGTTCGAAGTACCGGACTTCCTCAGGTGGATGTTTCCTCATGGACCAACAAGACAAGCTGATTCTTTTCCGACTTGACCTGATTTAATAGTACAGCCTCCGGATTGCCCCCGATTCTGTCATGACAAGCAGGGGCATCTCTGGTTGTCCTTTCCACCGTGTCCCCGTGTTGTTTCTTATTTCTTCCTTCTTCCCTGTATAAGCACAAGCCATGAATGTTTTCTTTGACAAATGATTGTAAAACGAGTCACTTTTCAATCGATCTTTTTAACACGATTATTTCTGTATTTCATTTTTGGTTTCCGTGTCTTGAGTGTTGTGTCTTTGGGCATGCATGTACACCACGGGCATGCCTTGGGTTTTTTAGAGGTCAGTAGAGGGCACTGGAACCGGAGTTACAGGTTGGCTTGGAACTGCTATGTCAGTGCTGAAATCCAGAGCTGTGTCCTCTACAATAACAAAACAATCTCTCCTAACTTCTGAGCCATCTCTCTAGACCTTTAACTTTCTTACTTTTTGCTAGTAAAATAAACAATTTCTTATAAAATATTTTTGAACCGTTATAAAAACTATATCCAGAATGTAGCAGCTAATGTTTTAAATCACTCGTTTTATGGAAACATAGAATAAACATATAATCAATAAAATTATAAACAAATTATTCTGCAATCCTTTTGTCTGACATTTGCGTCTCTCTTTCCATGTCAGTATGTACCACAAATCCTATCCAGTTGGAGGCAGGGCTCCTCAAGAACTGGACCCTGCCTGGCTATGCGTCTGAGTCCAAGGAAAATCATGAGTTATTTCCAGTTTATACAGTCTCAGCTTCTATACTTCCCATCTCAGGTGCCACCCATGTTCCTGTAAGACATTCATGCGAGTGCTTTTTCTAGAGCTGTTGAGCATGGCTTGACTTGTTTGATCCTTACTTAGCACAACCTCTAACATTTAAAGTTCAGTGCATATATCTGGACTGAGTTTGCCTCTACAGCTGTAAACCTCACTACTGTCTACATAGTGCCTGGTGTCATGATTTCACTGTTTCCAGGGCTTACTGCAGGTCTTTCTTACAGTTATATCTATCTATCTATCTATCTATCTATCTATCTATCTATCTATCTATCTATCTATCCATCTATCTGTTATTTATATCTTCATCCACCACCTATGTATCTAAGTATCTATGTATGTATATGTGTGTATACGTATGTATGTATCTATTTATCTATCTCTCTCTATCCATCTATTCATCTATCTATCCATTCATCTATCACCCCCCCCTCTATATATATATATATTCCTATTACCTATCTTATCTATTATCTATCTATTTTTATTATAGATGTGACAGACACTTTTATAAGACACTTTTATAACATTTGTTTATTCTTTGAAAAAGCTCAGTTATACAACGTATTTTGATGATGGAGACTTTTATAAAAAAAAAAATTACTGTTTTCATCCCTTCCAAGTCACAGTTTTGAGTGATTCTAGTTAGCTGACATAATACTCTGTTGACACAGACAGAAGAGAGCCTGTCACCAGTGGAATGATGAACAGAGGAGAAGTCAGTTTGAGATCACGGGGAGAAACTGTGAAGTGCAGTTTCTGTAGAGAAATTGCCTTAGAGACAAAAACACTCCTTTGAGAGAGATGGGCAAGGCTTTACAGTCTCACAGATTTAAACTATTCCCCATCACAAACCGGTCTGACTGGCCAAGAGAACCAAGAGCTCCCAGCTGTTTATTAAGTAAGTTAGCACAATTTAGACAAGGAAGTGCCACCCTGACCTGCCCCAGGTATCTGGGGGACAAGCGCTATGGCTCAGTCCTGTGCCCTTCACTTCTCTAGCCCTTTTGTACCAGCGTCTGGAGTTGCTGTCTTTGTCCAGGGAACTGGACGCCCACACCTACAAAGCTTGGTGGGCTTCCCCATTGTCTTCCCAGCAACTATCAGATAAGATTTTATGAGCCAGGAAGAGACGGAACCTGTTTCCTCTCTGTTTTCCTGCACTGTGTGAAAACCCGATGTGTCAAATGTTAACATCCCCCAACCAACTGTCTTCCAACTTCTGCTTTTCTGCATGTGTGATCTTTCCCAGGACCATGGCAACCATCTCTTTCATCTCAGGAGAGACTCTGTGAAGGTGTTCCCCCACCCCCAAAATCTCAGAAACCTCCAGGTCGCTGTGACTGGTGTCTTGCTTGACATCTCTATCAGGGTGACTCACATTGGCAACAGGCCCTGGGCTCTCTGTGAACCTAAATGGGCTTCTAGCAGTTTTCTTCCACGAATCCCTGTCCTCCAGGCACCTGGTGTGCCCCTAGACTCTCCTTTCTCACCCAGTATCTCCCATTGGCAGCTACAGTCTGCCAGGTTTGTCTCCATAGCTTTTTATCTACACATTCCTTTCTTATTGTTTCTACCCCAAGCATTTGTCTCCCATGCTCTCCTCCACTTTTATCCACTCTCCTGATTTCTACAGTACGTGGTGTGTGTGAATGTGTGTGAGTGTATGTGTTCATGCGGAGGCCAGAGGAGGGTGTCAAGTGTGTGTTCTTTCTCACTCTCCACCAGTCCCTGGAATTTGTTCTAACTGTAGACAAGCTTGTTTATTTTGCCTTGCAGAAACTAGGCCACTCTGCAGTTAGCCTTTGTGTTATTTACCCACTTTCTTGCAGTCACTGAGGACGTTGGGAACATCATGGGACTTTCTCTCCTCTCTCTCACCATAATATTTCTCCTCTTTTATCACTTGCAATTTGAGGGCATACAGTTTTGAGAGTCAGTGTTTTTTTTTTCTCCCCAGCACCAGTGAGTGACACACATTTTAGTTTATGTTGTCAATCTCTCTGTCTCTGTCTCTCTCTGTCTCTGTTTCTCTCTCCCTCTCTCTCTCTCCCTCCCCCCCTCTCCTCTTCTCTCTCTATCTCCCTCCCTCCCTCTCTCTCTCCCCCCTCTCTCCCCTTCTCTTTCTCTCTCTACCCCCTTTTCTCTCC
Source organism: Mus caroli (assembly GCF_978045245.1). Lineage (NCBI taxonomy): Eukaryota > Metazoa > Chordata > Mammalia > Rodentia > Muridae > Mus > Mus caroli. Next base: position 93,635,090 of record NW_028227265.1, read on the forward strand.
CTCTCTCTCCCTCTGTCTTTCTCTCTCCTCCCCTCTCTCTGTGTTGTTTTTAGTTTGGGATGGTGGGATAGACAGGGCATGGGAATAGTGACTGTGTCTGACACAATAGGAAACGAGACTATGAAAAAATAAATTTCTCTAAGAGTATATATTACATAAATAATGAAGCATTTACAGAAGGAACAAAACAGAGTCAGGATTCTGAAGACAAGTGAATGACATGGAAATAGAACATACTATTAAATGGACAATAGCTCTATGTAGTTTTGCAAATATTAACATGCATGTGCAAAGAAAAAAACTGGACAAGCATGCGGAAACCATGTGAGCTGTTTTCTCCAAGCAGTAGAGTTTTCATTTTTAATGTTCACCTATACAGAATAAAGTTCATCTTTAAGGAGAAAGGGGTCCGCATATTGTTTGGAAGTAAGGCATATCCTTACTTACAGCCACAGTCCTTTCTCGCAGGAGCAAGAATGTTGCAACACGGCTCTTAGCAATCAAGGATGTGGAAAGCAGTGGCCACACACTGTCCTCTTGTTTCTTTACTATTATTTTAAATCCTCAAGGGCAGCAATGCAAGAGAGTGCAATTGTTGTAAATATGGAGGTTGCAATTACCACAGCATTCTTTTTAAAAATGTTTTCAATTTAATAATTCATTCATTTGTACTCGTCCTTAATAATCAATCTTCATAGTCACATCTTTATTTCATTAACAATCATCTCAGACACACCTTCTGACAAGACTTTCAACATTATGACAAGAAACTATGCCTTCAGGAGCATGTTTATTGTGTTTGAGATGATACATCAGTGCTCTCTGAGCTACCAGGGTAGAAGGAAATCCTCTCATTAGAAACTGACAAAGGTAAAACATTTCACAACAGCATGAACCACATACTCAGAAATAGATCTGGGCTTAATACAAATGACATAATTCCTACTCATCTACAGATACTTTTATAACTTCATACAGATAAAGAATTAGACTAAAATGCACTGCAATATTTGGTAGACTTCAGGACCAGTATCCTTAGTGCATCGCAAAAATACGTTTTGATATTCCAAAGAAGCAAGACTTGCAAGTAGGCATTTTAAACATCACTAATCTACAGCTACAAAGTTCTACTCTGGGTAGCATTTACCTTCTGGGGGACTCTCCCGGTCTCCAGAGGATAAAGGCAAGGGTAGAGTCAGTATACATATGCACAGAAGTCCGTATTGTAAAGGCTATAAAGATCCGCAGCACAGTGGGAAGAGGCCTTCTGCTCCTTCACACTGCATACAAACGATGTGAATTATGTTGCATATCTCTTGGTCCACTGTCTGGCTATTCTGTCGTGTTCTGTTGGTCAAATACTGAGTGGCTATGTTTCCAACCAGAGGATCTGCAGGGTTGCCATATGTCTAAAAGGAACAAATAGAGAGGGAAAACTGAAATAGTCAAAGCAGGACTCCAGTTGTCTTCTAGACTATCCGGGCAGATGACTCCCTGACTGTTGGTATTGCAGTGATGGATTCTGGTACGAAAAAAAACCTTTGGTGGTTTAAATGGATAATCTGAAGGAAATGTGATATCCAGAAAAAACCCTACCCTCATATACAGAACCTGCTAGACCAAGTCTAGTTGACCTCCATTCATAAATGTTATCTCCTTTAGGCCTAGCACTGCAGTTAGGAGGAGGAACAAGGGTGATCTCAGCTAGCCCCTTCTGAATTCTTTTAGCACCAGTGGATAACTTAGTTTTGCTAGGGAGTTTGGTGTTTTCTCTCCTGCTGGGTGGCAGAAGGCTTTCTTTCTTCCTGTTCCTCAGGCTCTGGGGTGGCAGGGTCTCACTGGTCTGCATCTGAACTGCCACTGCTACACTGTGTCTACCACAACATTCTTATCGCAAAGACCTATTCATAACCGTGTTCAAGGTTGGCTACACACGCCCCATGTTGGATTGTAACCCCTGGGTATTTGTATGTTTATTACATGTGGTTGGAATGTAAGATATCTCCCATAGTCTTTTTTTTTTTAAAAGATTATTTTATTTTATGTATTTGAGTATACTGTAGCTGCACAGATGGTTGTGAGCCATCATGTGGTTGCTGGGAATTGAAGTCAGGACCCTGCTCACTCCAGCCCAAAGATTTATTTATTGTTATATGTAAGTGCACTATAGCTGTCTTCAGACACACCAGAAGAGGGCATCAGAGCTCATTACAGATGGTTGTGAACCACCATGTGGTTGCTGGGAGTTGAACTCAGGACCTTTGAAAGAGCAGTCAGTGCTCTTAACTGCTGAGGCATCTCTCCAGCTCCCTCCCTCATAGTCTTATGTGTTTGCCCTGTGCTAGTGGCACAGTTTGGCAAAGTTGTGGAACCTTTCAAGAGGGGATGGATCAGCAGGGGGGCATATCTTAGGGTTTATAGCCTGATCTCACTTCCTCTTCACCTGTTTCCAGATTCCAGACTCCTTCCTTATTCTGAACCTCATCCTCTCTGCCTGCTGGCACATCTGGCCTTCCAGTTTCCTGCAACTGTACGCCAAAAACAGTCCTGTCTTTCCTAAATTGCTTTTTAAAATTATAATTAAAACATTTTTGAGATAATAGAACATTCTCCATCTTCCCTTTCCTCCCTCCAAAACCTCCTCTTGATCGCTTTCAAATTCATGGTATTTTTTTAAACTGTTGATATACATTGCTAAATACATAAATACAATTAGCTCGGTCAGTGTAATGTTACTTGCATGAATATGTTTTCGAGGCTGACCATGTGGTACTGGGTAAGCAATTGGCATGCTCAGCTATTTAGTTGGCTGTAGTTTTTGTCTAGGGATGAAGCCTCTTGGGATTTCTGTCTTCATGTTACCTCATCTGTTGCTCTTTCTTGCTCAGGTCATGACTAGGCAGCCATGTTGATGAGACTTCATGGATGCAGCAGCTCTGAAATTCTAGCAGATACAATATCATGGCACACTCTACAGTCTCATGACAAACTTTACAGTCTCATGGCACATTATACAGTCTCATGGCACACCTACAATCTCATGGCACACTCTACAATCTCATGGCAAACTCTACAATCTCATGGCAAACTCTGCACTCTCCTGGCAAACTCACTGCTCCTCTGGGTCTTAACAATCTTTCTGCCTCATCTTTCTAAATGAACCCTGAGCCTTATGCAGGAGTTGTGCTGTAGATGTGTCCATTGGGACTGGGCTTCACAGCTCTCCATTTTGATTGGTTTGTGGTTTTCTGTAATGGTCTTTGCCACTCAAGTTGCTTTTGTCAGAGTATTTTTAACCACAAGAAGCAAGCAATAAAGTAATACACCAGGGAAGATCAAATACTGACTCTTTGTTGGGTATTTTGCCTACATACACTGTTAATAATAATGAAATTGAGTTTATATGAAAATCAGTTTCTGGGGGACAATGGAGAAGCAAAGAAGTGGAATCATTCTGTGTGCTCATGGTACCAGAAGCATGCAAAGTCCCTAAAGACATGACAGTCTGGGGACAGAGAGGGCAGATTTTTTTTTAACAATTTATTTATTTATTATATGTAAATACACTGTAGCTGTTTTCAGACACACCAGAAGAGGGCGTCAGATCTCACCATGAATGGTTGTGAGCTATCTCTCCAGCCCTTAGAGGGCAGATTTTAAGATGGTTGGTTATATATATATATTTTTCTCTACTATTACTTTGTGGAATTTTTAATTTTCTGTGTTATGGTTCATGTGGGTGTATACACACATGCATGTGCGCATACATACACATAGGTGTGTGCATGCATGTGTGTGACTATGAGAGGAAAATATCATGTGTCTTCTTTGATGTCTACTTTATTTTTTGACACAGAGTCTTTCACTGGGATTGGAGCTCTTCAATTGGGCTAGGTCGGCTGGCCAATAACCTTCAAAATCTACCTGTTTCTGCTTCCCCAAAGTAGGTTGTACAGACATAGACCACTTCTGGGTTTTTATGTGGTCACTGGGGGGATGAGGGGCAAACTCAGGTCCCCATTGTTTTGTGGCAAACACTTTATTTATTGAGCCATCTCCCTAGACCCATTTTGGGTGGAATTTTTGGCATATAAGCTTTGAAATACTTTAGAATGATGAATGAATTGTTAAGAGCAAGACGTGGGATTGCAGAGATTGTGCAGTGTTTGAGAGTACTTGCTGCTCTTCCAGAGGATTGGGGGTTCAATTCCCAGCACCTCCGAGGTGGCTCAGAACCATTTGTAACTCCAATTCCAGAGAAGTTGATGTCCTCTTTTGGTCTCTGCAGGCACTGCACAAACATAGTACACCGACACCTGCAGGCAAAACATTCATACACATAAAATAAAAGTAAATGCATCTAAAACATATTATTTAAAAGAGTAAATTCTAATGTATGCTACCAAAAGTTGGCTTTGTAGAGATTAGTTTTAGAAAACGGAGTTAAAAAAGAATCACACACACACACATAGAGCATGTGTGTGTGTATATGTGAAAACTATTTAAAATAGTTTATCTTCTGAGAATATGAAAGACAAAGTGGTAAACTACAGCTCTGCTCCCAGAATTCTAATGATCAGTATCCTGTGACCCTGACCTCACTTTAGACTGCTGGGCTCATGCTACTATCTGAAAAGTGAGACCTGAGTTAGGTAATTACTGAGTTCCCCACTGAGTCTGAAAATAAGCATTTTTTATACAGATCTGGAAGTTCCTGATAAAGTGGAGACATGGTACCTCTTTCATCATATTTATTTGTGATGAATAGGAGCAATAGAGAGTTATTGCTGCCTAATCTCGATTTTAATGCACTGCATATAGAGTTAGTTGAAAGCCGTTTCTCTTGGATTCATTTGAAGAATTTAGGAAGCACTTGCCACGTGAAAGTTGAAGGGAACCTTTGTCCGAGCTGCTCTGGGGGAGACTTGGACCAGGAATAAGCCTGCAGGGAAGAGAATCCAGACCCAAGGAGAGAGGGAGATGTCTGAAGTTTCACCTTCATGGAGATGGAGCCTCTGCAGGAAGTGAAGCTTGCTCATGGATGAGCTTTCCAGAAAGGGAGGCCAGCAAACTCCTGGTGCTGATGCAGAGGAAAGTGTACACCAGAGAGGATCTCAGGGCAGACACACCCTTGCCTTTCCAGGCCCGGAGTTTTACATTGCAATGCCGACACAGGACTTTGACAAGTGGCTGAATGCAGATACTGTGAGCTTGGTCTTCCTGGCAGAGTCTACACAACTGCTTTATTTTTGCTTCTTGTGGTGTCTCCTTAGACATAATGTAAAAGAAACTGGTTATTTGGGGGAATTCACAGTCAAGATGCAAACTAGGGCTATAGCGATGGCTCAGTGGTTATGAATAGTAGCTGCTCTTTCAGAGAACCTGAGGTCAATTTCCAGAACCCACACTGTAGCTCACAACTGTCTGTAATTCTAGTCCCAGGAGATAAATCCATCATGTCTGGCATTTTCAGATGCGAGACAGTTCCATGGTGTACAAATCAAACAAAAGAAATATATTTTTAAAAGACACATACAAATATGAGAAAGAACAGCAAAGATTAATATTCCACTAACTAAGGGATTCACTTGAGTCCAGAGCAGGGACTCTTATGTGGTGACCACAAAGGCCTTGCACACAGAAGATCCAGGGAAAGGGGACCTTGTTTTGACAGAAGACCGTACATTAGTGTGGGATTTGTTCATTCTCCTTTGCATTTAACATGAATGAAGAATAGGAAATAAAAGAAGCTAGCAAAGATAGTCAGTAGTAAGATGACTAAAACCATTTGAAAAAAGTAACTGACAAACAAAATATTCTCAAGAAACACGGTAGCACTTTTTTTCCCTAGGCGAAAAATAAGGGTTGGGACTGTAGCTCTGTTAGCCCAGTACTTGTCGAGCAACCTCCAGCATTACATAAAACTGGACATGGTGGCACATGGCTGTAATCCCAGAGTTTAGGAGGTAGAGACAGAAGGGTCAGAAGTTCAAGGTCATCCATAGGGACTTCAAGGCCAGCCTGAAGTGTGGGATAAGGAAAAGGAGAAGGTCACAGAACAGGACTAAGTATCTTCCAGCAGGCAAGATTTCAAATGAAATAGACCGACGTTAAAGTCAAGATCACAAGGCAGATGAGCATTCGTAAACTTTGAATGTGGGAACCTAGAATCAGTTGCAGCTCTCCCATTCTCTGAGACAAAAGCTTTTTCTATGCTTGTGATTCTGGCTGCGTACAGGAAAGCACAATGCAGCACGGGAAGCCATCACGAACGAACAAGCTCAGCTCTGCCTGGCCATAAATCAAATCCGTGTACCCTAAAGCGAGCAGCTTAAGCAAAATGTCAAGTACAGTTCTCCTGCATCCAAATGGAATAGATATTAAGAGATAAACACTCCTGATATAAAGAAAGGGTTGATTACGCATGAGAAATGGAGATGTCTGTGCCCCAGGAAGGGCATCGTGTTGAGACAAATGTATTGCTTTCCCCCAGATTTCAGTTATACCTGAGGTTGTGTTCTAGAGTAAATGTACAAATTCAATATACGTTAAACTTCAGCTTTAAAAGAAAAAAAAAGCTAGGACTGGTTTGGAGCATAACACGGACTGCCATTTTCCACCTTGAGTAAATAAAATTTTACATGAGACATGGCCAGTATTCCATGAATTGATTCAGGATTCAGGTGCATATTAGAGAAAAATAGGGTGGGCAAGGACTTGAGAAGATATTTTAAGAGGTTCTTTTTACTGTGTGAGAGAGAAAAAAAATGTCAAGGGACTGAAAATATGATTTGCTTCTCAACAGATTAATTTTTAATGCTGCTGGCCAATTATTCGAAGGCCAGGGCACAACACAGATTTCCTGGTTTGGGGAGGGGCGGGGTCTTCCTGTCTTTTCCTGCTTTGGGGTGTGTATGTGTGTGTGTGTGTGTGTGTGTGTGTATGTGTGTATGTGTGTGTGTGTGTGTGTATGTGTGTGTGTATGTGTGTATATGTGTGTATGTGTGTGTGTGTGTATCTTCCTGTCTTTAAGAGGAAGGGCCATAAAAGAGCAGATGACATTAATAAAGCAGTTATGTGTGCTTAGCAAATTTGGAAGGGATTTAGAAATCAATTGCACCAAAGAGAAACAAAATCGTGCAGAGACAATGAAAGCACTCCCAGCTGTGGCTCGGGAGGACGGCGCCCACACACATCGGCCACACTGCTCTCCTGACTTTTAAAAATCAACACCAGGATTTCATCATATTTCATGTTATGTCAAACTGGTTACATCCCCCCCAAATATTGACTTTAAACATTATTATAATACTTAAAAAAATATATATTTTTTTGCATGTGCTAGCCGGTGAACAAAGTACCATTGTGCATTAACCCAGGAGATCCCCAGGAGATTCTGAGACGGCCTTTAAACCATGACGTTATTTTCCTTTTCAAGGTTTTGGTCTTACTAACCTGGAGACTGAGGCTGTATTAGGCTACTGGCCCAAAGACAAGGGATGATTGTCCTATAGGTGGACGTTATTTGTACTTAACTCTAACACTCGGCTTTAGTTTGTTTGTTTTTAAGTGTTGATAAAGTGTACCTTATGTATATGAGTGTTTTATCTATGTGTGTGTGTTTGCACCATGTGTGTGCCTGGTATTTAAGAAAGCATCAGAAAGCTGAGTGGTGGTGGCGCACGCCTTTAATCCCAGCACTCGGGAGGCAGAGGCAGGCGGATTTCTGAGCTCGAGGCCATCCTGGTCTACAAAGTGAGTTCCAGGACAGCCAGGACTACACAGAGAAACCCTGTCTTGAAAAAACAAACAAAAAAAGCATCAGAAGAGAGTACTTGATCCTCAGGGGTTGGAGTTACATGGTAGCTGTTAGCTACCATGTAGGTGTTGGGAATTGAGCCAGGTCCTCTGGAAGAGCAGCCAGTGCTTGTAAGTACCCACCCATCTCTCTAGCACCCGAGTGTTAGTATTCTTCCTGGTAATAAAGAGCCACTTAGACATAAGAAATGTAACCGACCCCAGCAAAGTGTCAAAACTTCTTGTGATCCTGATTTTACCTCTCAGGAGATCAAACAGGCTTGCTCAAGACGGTTGCCACTGGGCTGATAGGAGCTTCTTGCTCAGAGCAGACAGCACTGTTCACTAGGGGGTTTCAACCTTCTCTGTACATCTCAGAGTTTTCACTCTTCAGCCTCTTTTATCCCTTGGTTTGGAAGGTTGAAGTTGTATTATGGTTGGTAGTTTGGAACACACCTTATAAAGCACTGTGTTATTCCCCTCACTCCTTAAGAGTCCTGATCCTGTCAAATCTGAAGCTGCTTCGGAATGTAACAGCATGGCCTGCATTTCAGAGTCCAGAGCATTGTCTTGTAGAACAGTTATTCAGCATCTACTAGCAAGATATGTGGTGGTCGTTAGGATACATGCAACAATAGCAACATGCTAAGTAGTAAGCTATTTAACGATAGCTCTTTAAATGAATGGGCGTTTGTAGGTAATGATAGAAATAGCACTGATCACAAACTGCATTCACTTACCTCTGGTGCCCCTGGGGAGATCATATGGCCCAGTGTCCTTTGCAGTCAACTGGTACCACCTTGTCCATGTGACCTGACTCTGGAGAGTGGTACCTGCTTTCTGCCACCCTCCCTCTCTCCTTACCTCCCTCCTTCATCTCTATCTCCTGAACACAGAGTAAGTAAAGAGAAAAGACTTCATGGACCCACAAATGTCCACATAGAAGACTCTCCCGTGTGCTAAGTCTCACCGTGATGTAACAGTTGGAAGCTGGAAGTTGTGCGCTATAACACCTCGTGTCCCACATATCTGCTACATGTGAGTGTCAGGTATGTATTTACCATCACACACACACACACACGCACACGCACACACTCTATTGCATAGGCCTCCCTTTGCTCCCATATTGTGGATTTGATCTAATGTTACTTAAATTATGTTAATTTTGTCCCCCAAATTACTTGGGAATCTGCACATCTGCATGTAAGATACCAAGGACCCTGCCTCCCAGTTTTTTGGTTTTGTTTGTTTTTGTTTTTTCTGAGACATGACTTCTCTGTGTAGCCCTGGCTGTCCTGGAACTCACTCTCTAGACCAGGCTGGCCTCAAACTCAGAAATCCACCTGCCTCTGCCTCTCAAGTGCTAGGATTAAAGGCAAGTGCCACCACTGCCTGGCACCCCAGTTGATTTTGATTGGCAGATAAAGTTACCCGTGGCTAATGGCTAGGCAGGGAGACAGGGGTGTGACTTTAGGATTCCCGGGCAAGGGACTGAGGGAGGGAGGAAGATATAGCTGCCAAGTCGGGAAAGGAGTAAGGACCAGGCCTGAGAGGTGCAGAAGAGAAAGCATAGCAATCACGTAAGAGCCAGGGAAGAGTGGCCCTAAGCCCCTGCCCCTCCAACTGGGTCTAGAGCAGCAAAGATGGAATAGATGTTTTAGTGAGTAATATCAGGAATATCAGATGGGAGGTGTTAGCAATGTGGAGGTGTGGGAGTGACCCAGCTATTGAGCTGTTTCAGGCATATTAAAATATAAGGCTGTGTGTATGTGTGTCTTTCATTCAAGAACCCAGAACATTGGGATGGGCAGCGAGGAAACCACACCACCACCCTTTGGACAATTTGTGTAGAGATTAGTTGGCAAACTGCAACATTCCTATAGGTCTCTTGTCCTGAAACTCTACCCTTCTACATCTGTACTGGAGGATTTTGTGTGCCAACTTGACACAAGCTGGAGCTATTACAGAGAAAATGTCTCACAAATGGATCTCATGAAGGCATTTTCTCAATTACTGATCAAGGGTGGGAGGGCTCATTGTGGGTGGTGCCATCTCTGGGCTGATAGTCCTGGGTTTTATAAGAAAGCAAGCTGAGCAAGCCAGTAAAGAACATCCCTCCACGGCCTCTGCATCAGCTCCTGCTTCCTGCCCTGCTTGAGTTCCAGTCCTGACTTCCTTTGGTGATGAACAGCAGTGTGGAAGTGTAAGCCGAATAAACCCTTTCCTCCCCAACTTGCTTCTTGGGCATGATGTTTTGTGCGGGAATAGAAACCCTGACGAAGACAACATCTTTACCCACTAAGACACAGGGGTGTCAGAGCACAAATGTCGCTTATAGGAAACCCTGTTTCTTATAGGTAAAATGAACCCATTTCCCTCTGGACTACAGTGGAGCTCTAGTCTCCTTTTATACTTCCATAGCTGAGTCTTGGCCACCAATGGACTCCTAGCACTTACCAGCACTCAATAGTAATTATTCAATGAAGGAATGGAGTGCATTTATTTTTTTTTACAGGTTAGAACATCCTTTGTGTGAGGGATCATGTTACAATCATCTTTTTAGTTCCTTGTGATGTCTACAGCATAACCTGGCTTACGACAGGTTCTCTGAACCGTTAAGGAATGAATGGGTCAACTGCTGTTCATGATGATGAAGAGGTGTGACTTATTTACTTTTTAATGTAGGTTGGGTATTCATCAGAGCCCCCTAAGTATTTGAGAACTATGGGAAATGTGTCATTGAACATGACCTACAATCTTCTACTGAAGCTTCACACCTTGTGTGAGTCTCGGTTACCCGAGGCCCTTGGTGCTCTGGAGCAGGAAGAGGTACAGCTGGCCTGAGCTATTTCTGTCGAATTGATGTATTTACAGAAGGGATGGTAACAATTCCGCTGCTATAAATCAAGGCCACTGCGTTATTTCAGGAAAAGACAGGCTTTTAAGAGTCTTTTCCTTCATGATTTTCAAATTAGTCACAAATTCATGCTTGCACGTAGGTGGGAAAATGAGATATAATTACTTTGGGGGAGAAATTAGGGAGCTGGCAATTGGTGGTTCCAAAGCTCTTACAACCCATCACTAATCAGCATTATAAAAAAGAAAAGAAAGGAAGAGAGAGAGAGAGAGAGAGAGAGAGAGAGAGAGAGAGAGAGAGAGAGAGAGAGAACAGAGCTGTTCTGTGATTACACAACCAAGAAATATGGATCATGGGAAAAGATACAACGGTAAGTATGACATGCAGTTACACACTGAGAATATGGCCAACACTCAATGGTAAGCACAGTCTGACTTGGGTAAATGTTCCTATGTACTACAAATGATCAGCATCAGCAAGTATGGGGCGTACATCTTTAATCCCAGCATTTGGGAGGAGGAGCTAGGAAGTGGAGGAGTCAGAAGGTAATGCAGTGTGCTTCTGTATGCGCTACATAGTAAGCCTCTGTGCGGCACAGAAGCAAACAGGAAGCCAGCCAGCAACCGAAAGAGAATATGTTCCCCTTAGTCGTTATTACAGATAACTTCAAATCATTTCCCGAAATATAAAAATATGTTAGGGTCCAACATGACATCATTTCCCTATAAGGAAAATGATGCTTTTGAGCTTATTGTTATTAGTAGTTTTTTGTAAATTTCAAACACCAAGAAAGAGACACAGAAAAATGTAAATATTTACAATTCCTTCTGACCCTACTATTCTCTGCTTCTAGAAGCAAACTTGTTAGGGAATTTTTTTTAATTAGATATTTTCTTTATTTACATTTCAAATGTTATCCCCTTTCCTGGCTTCCCCTCTGAAAATCCCCTATCGCCCCCTTTCCCCTTCTCCCCAGCCCTCCCACTCCTATTCCTGGCCCTGTCATTCCCCTATACTAGGGCATCAAGCCTTCACAGGACCAAGGGCCTCTCCTCCCATTGATGACCAACAAGGCCATCCTCTGTTTCATATGCAGCTAGAGACACAAGTTCCACCATGTGTTTTCTTTGATTGGTGGTTTAGTTCCAAGGAGCTCTGGGGGTACTGGTTAGTTCATATTGATGTTCCTCCTATGGAGCTTCAGTCAGTCCCCTTCAGCTCCCTGGGTTCTTTCTCTGGCCCAGCCTCCTCCCTCCCTCTAGACTCTGCATATACCACACCGCACACATATACATATATGCTGGCACTTGGAAGGAGCAATAATCTCCCAGAGATTCAATAAAACGTCAAATCTGAAAATTTATCAGTAAAATTTGGCAGCCAGCCCAGACTGGTCCCAATCTCGCAATCCTTCTGCCTCAGTCTGAGTACAGGATTCCAAGAGTGAATCCACTTATTTGGTAACATGACACACTGGATCTTTGTCATGAGGCTGCTCACTGAGCTATGGTGATCTTCCATGCATGAGTAGAACTGTTAAACAGACTCCAGACCCCACCCACATTCAACAACAGTCACTGATGACATCAGAAAATGCAGAAACTTACGTTTCACTTTTAAGCTTGAATTTTACCATCAGCAATAAAACTGTCAGTTTCCCCATTGGAAAATGAGCTCTTTTTTAAAACCTATTTTAAAGAAAATATCTACAAAACACACAACTTTAAATACCAAGAATTTTCTTACACTGTTTTTTTGATTTTAAGTAAAAAAATAAATTAGCCAAAACAAAATTACTCAAATTTGGAATGTATTCATTGCATTGAAATGGACTTAAAAGTTACTTGCCAAGCAAAATATCGGGGGGGGGGGATAAAAAGCTGGTGAGTTACTAACCTATGACTTAGCAGAGCTTTTGGAGGTCAGGATTGAGAACAGGGAACTGTGGAACCCAGCTATATTTCCTCTACTGCTGGTACCGACATTTTTTTTTAGCAGTCATTTTGAATCACCTTGCTGGACTGAGTGGCCAGTTTATTGACAAATATAGATCGAGCACCTGTGCCAAACACTGTTGTTCTTGGTCCTAAGTATAATGAAACCAAGCTGTAAAGCTTATTTTTAAATAAGATGATCAACATTTAAACAGATGTATTAGTTAGGGTTTTACTGCTGTGAACAGACACTATGACCAACGCAAGTCTTATAAAAAAACAACATTTAATTGGGGCTGGCTTACAGGTTCAGAGGTTCAGTCCATTATCATCAAGGTGGGAGCATGGCAGTATCCAGGCAGGCATGGCACAGGAGGAGCTGAGAGTTCTGTCTTCATCCAAAGGCTGCTAGTGGAAGACTGACTTCCAGGCAACTAGGGTGAGGATCTTATACCCACACCCACAGTGACACACCCATTCCAACCAGGTCACACCTATTCCAACAAGGCCACACCTTCAGATGGTGCTACTCCCTGGTCCAAGGATATACAAACCATCACATTCCACTCCCTGGTCCCCATAGACTTGTTCAAAAACATGAGTCTATGGGGACCATACTTAAACATAGCATAATGCAAAATGCATTTAGTGCAACTTTCAAAGTCCTCATAGTCTATAGCAGTTGCAACAATGTTAAAAGTCCAAAGTTCAAGGTCTCTTCTGAGATTCATTCAACTTAATTAACTGTAATCCCCAAAGCAAGGCCGCAAACCAGCTGGGCAAACTCCAAACTCTGCATCTCCATGGCTGATGTCAAAGTGGTCTTCAGATCTCCACTCCTTTTTCATCTTTTTTGACTGCAACAAACTGCTTCCTCCTGGGCTGGTTCCACTCCCTGTTAGCAGCTTTCCTCAGCAAGTGTCCCATGGCTCTGGCATCTTTAACATCTTTGAGTCTCCAAGGCAAGTTCAATGTTACAGCTTCTTCTTTCAGTGTCTGGGATTCCACTTGATCTTTTGGACTCCTCCTAAGGGCTGGCATCACTTCTCCATCTCTGTCCTCTGTAGCACTCTATGCTCAGGTTGATCCACTCCATTACGGCTGCTGTTCTTGGTGATCATCCCATGGTACTGACATCTCCAATACACTGGGGTGTTCCACTCCAACTAGGCTTCACCAATAGCCTCTCATAGGCTCTCTTCAGGGTGCCAAGCCTCAAATCCTTTGCATGACCCCTTCATTCCTGGGCCATCAACTACAGCTGAGGCTTCACCTTCTCCAATGGGCTTCCCTGGCCTCTCACAGTGCTAAGCCTCAGCTTCTCTCCATGATCCCTTCATTCCTTCACAAGCAGTACCACCTGAGTGACTCTTACACATTACCAAGTCCAGCCGCAGCATGAGCTACAACCTTATCTATCTCTGGAACACAGCTTCTTTGTGCTCCCAGAAAACAATTTCCAGAAGATTTCACCTCAACGATGCTGGTCTCTTCTTAATCACCGCTAATTCCTTAGCTCCAGCTAACCAGCATCAATTTTCCCAGTAGTTCCTTCCATTCTTAACCCTAGAGCCAGAGGCACATGGCTGAAGCTGCCGAGTTCTGCTGCTTACAGGAACTAGAACATGATCCCCTTGTATTATTACAGTATCACTAGCTTTATGTTTTCTAAATCCTTCATTGCCTAAGCTTGGCTATCCTGGTTCTTGCTCTGTAGATTGACCCTGAATGTAGAGATCAGCATGCTTGTCTCATGGGATTAAAGGTGTGTACCACCATGCCTGGATCTAATTTAGCTGGGTAGGATCTTGCCCCAAGGTCCCTCTCCCTTAATCTTTATCTCCTAGAACACAAGATTTTGCTCCATTTCGCTTCCTGGTACTCCTTTAATACTCAAGCCATATATTTTATATTTTTCCTTTCTAAGCTTGCTATGCTTGTTCAAACTTCTCTTCATAAGACTTAACCAGAGAACAAAGTCTCTGCTGGGCTTTTTTGAAACTTCTTTTGTCAATGCAATTAATCCAAGTCTCTTCACCTTAGCCTCAGGCAAACTTTTCAGACACGAGCAAAAAGTAGCCACATTCTTCACCAAAATACCACAAAACCAGTCTTTATGCCACATTCTGAAATTCTTCTCCTTTGAAATCTCTTGGGTCAGGTCAACACAGTTCAAATTACTCCCAGCAACAAAATCTTCCATATTCCTACTAGGATGACCCATTAAGCCCCATTTAAAGCATTCCACTGCTTTCCAAATCCAAAATCCCAAAATCCACATTCTTTCAAATAAAAGCATGGTCAGGCCTATCACAGCAATACTCCACTCCCAGTACCAACTTCTGTCTTAGTTAGGGTTTTACTGCTGTGAACAGACACTATGACCAAGGCAAGTCTTATAAAAAAACAACATTTAATTGGGGCTGGCTTACAGGTTCAGAGGTTCAGTCCATTATCATCAAGGTGGGAGCATGGCAGTATCCAGGCAGGCATGGCACAGGAGGAGCTGAGAGTTCTATGTCTTCATCCAAAGGCTACTAGTGGAAGACTGACTTCCAGGCAACTAGGGTGAGGATCTTATACCCACACCCACAGTGACACACCCATTCCAACCAGGTCACACCTATTCCAACAAGGCCACACCTTCAGATGGTGCTACTCCCTGGTCCAAGGATATACAAACCATCACAACAGATAAGCTGCATTCCATATCTTATATGTGCTGTGAAGAAAAGCCAAGTAAATAAAGAGAGCACAGATGAGACTATCTGTGTGGGAGAGGAGAGGAGGGGAGGGGCGGGGAAGGGATTGGAGGGGCAGGGAGGGGACAGAATGAAAGGGCACTCACCTCTGATTTGTCTCACTCTCACTGTACCCTGAATCTGACCACATCTCACCATCTCCTTCTCCCCAAACAAGCAGCCACCATCCCCTTACCTTCTACAGTGGGAAAGAGAAAGAAGGGGATGGGGGTGGGAGGGAACAAAACTAATGCCTGTAGATTTGAAATAGGGAGATGATTCCAAGAGCCCCAAGCGGGCAGTGATGTAGGCATCATCAAATTGAGACATCAGACCTGTGGGGAGCAGAGGAAGATTGAGTTGTGACATCAGTGCATTGTGCTGTTGATACAGCAACGGTCATGTCAAGGGTCCCATAGCAGAGGCTCCCTCAGGGGACAGAGTTTATGTTGAGGATGTGAAGAGAATGTCCATATGGTCTCCTACCTCCATCCCTGCTGTTGTGTAAAGACTGTTTCCCTACAGACTGCTCCTAAGACTTCAATAAGCTAAACTTGCCCTCCTGATCCAGCTGTACACCCCAAACACTGCCTTCTTAGGTAATAAACCTACATCCTTGTCCAGCTGTAGATGATAGCCCCGCCTCCCTGTTCAACTCTCTATAATAAACACTGCTGAACTTCCAATGTGTTGAGGGCTCTCCATCTTTTTTTTTTAAAGATTTATTTATTAGTATACTTAAGTACACTGTAGTTGTCTTCAGACACACCAGAAGAGGGCGTCAGATCTCATTACGGATGGTTGTTTTGTGAGCCACCATGTGGTTGCTGGGATTTGAACTCAGGACCTTTGGAAGAGCAGTCAGTGCTCTTAACCACTGAGCCACCTCTCCAGCCCCCGAGGGCTCTCCATCTTAAGAGCTCAGATCACTTGATCCCAGCTTTTCATATGTGCACCCATCTGTCTGTCTTCTCTTCATTTTCTTACCACCCTAGTCAACTCAGTTAGAAAAAGCCCGCGGGATAAAGAGTCAAAAAAAAAAAAAAAAAAAAAAAAAAAAAAAAAAAAAAACCACCAGCAAGTGACTGAGGAAGTCGGGTTTATGACTGATGGCAGTAAAAGAGGCCACAGCATGAAGAATCATTCAGTGAGGGGTGTAAGAAAGGACCAGTCCAAGATGAGTGATTGTGGGAAAAGACAAGAACAGCTCCATTGTGGACCAGCTGTGTTATCAGCTGATGTAGACTTCCTTAAGAAGAAACTCATAGTCCACTCTCAAAGCATCCTGTTCTAAAGCCTGTTCTAAAGCTGGTTTTATGTGTCAACTTGACACAGGCTGGGGTTATCACAGAGAAAGGAGATTCAGTTGGGGAAATGCCTCCATGAGATCCAGCTGTGGGGTATTTTTTCAATTAGTGATCAAGGGGGAAAGGCCTCTTGTGGGTGGGACCATCCCTGGGCTGGCAGTCTTGGGTTCTATAAGAGAGCAGGCTGAGCAAGCCAGGGGAAGCAAGCCAGTAAAGAACATCCCTCCATGGCCTCTGCATCAGCTCCTGCTCCCTGTCCTGCTTGAGTTCCAGTCCTGACTTCCTTGGTGATGAACAGCAATGTGGAAGTGTAAGCTGAATAAACCCTTTCCTCCCCAACTGCTTCTTGGTCATGATGTTTTGTCCAGTAATAGAAACCCTGACTAAGACACATAGCTAAAACCTTTAAGGGGAAAGAAGTTCAGCGGGCTCAGAAGTATCTCTGACTGTCATCATTACCAAGCAAGCTGAGCATGTCAAGCGATCTGCTAGGCGGTCTTTACTTCTTAAAGACCTTAAGCTGAGCACACTCAGTTGTGTGTATCTGAAGTCATGCACACTCAGGAATGTGTCTATCGCCCTGTGGGTATACATAGATTCCTTAAAAATAAATTTTCCCCCATGGATCCCCCACTCGATGAGGGTCTTGCTTTGGAAACAGCTCTTGTATTGATGTTAATAGCTCACGCTGCCTGTAGTTATTCTTTCTCTTCTTATTTCTTGAATGTGTGAACTCTATTGAGCTCAGTGCTGTCAGGAAGAAGGTATAATCCTATCATTGGCTGTCTTATGCATAAACTCTGAGACTCTAGGTTCCTCACTTCTACAGAATCCAAAAATTCAAGCCCCTCAAATCTCTGGCCTTGACAGCTAGAAGCCCCCCTTTGAACTGAGAGCCCCTTTTCATAAAGCTAATCCATTATGAATTTTATCGAACTAAGGTTTTTTTCTGGAAGTGAGTGGGTGGACCAAGATGGTTTATGGCACAAACATTTGGCAAGTGCGTTATGTTTTAAATCCAATAAACATTTTTGTAAAGATGTGTTTATTTTTCTTTTATGTGAGTGTTGATAGTGTGTGAAAAAAAATGTTCACCATTGCCTAATCCCTTCCCTGATGTTTATGGCCTGAAGACTGGTCCCCTACAGAAACTGCTCCTACTGAGATTAGCTAAACCTGTCTCCTCCATCCAGCTGTATACTACAAACCCGGCCTCCTTGTTCAGCCGTGTGCTCTAACCTTGCCTTCCTATTTGGGTGTTTTATCTGTATGTCTGTGTATCCCACGCATGCAATACCCAGGGAGACCAGAAGAGGGCGTCAGATCCCCTGCAACTGGAGTTATAGGCAGTTGCAAACTCTCGTTAGAGTACTGAGAATTGCACCCCACCCTGTGGAAAAGAAGTCAGTTCTTTTAACTGCTGAGCCATCTCTCCAGCTCCTTATAAGTGTTTCTTTTCCCTTTGGGGGTCTATTCTGCGGTCTGAACCTCTGATTTCTTTTTCTTTGCTGAGATGATGCTGCGCCCGGCTTTTTATTTTTTTCATCTCTGTTCCTGTCCCGTTTTGTCTCTGCCTTCCCTAAGCAGAACTACCTATCCAGGCGTTCCCAGTACATACTTCACTTCTTCCCAATGGAAGTCGGCAAACATCAGGCTCATAGGCATTCAGAATGTAGTCTCTGGGTAACATTGGATTGGTTTGAGAGGACAAGCTGGTTCACTTCTATCCTGTAACAAGTCTATGAAACCATTCATCTCCGTGGTTGTTTCGATGATTAGAGATGATGTCATTTGCGATGTATGTGATACCCAGTAATGCCTAAGGATCCCCCCTTCAGGTAGCAATTCTTGTGACTTAACCTTTTACATTCTAAAGATTTGTTTAGGGGCTGGAGAGATGACTCAGTGGTTAAGAGCATTGACTGCTATTCCAGAGGTCCTGAGTTCAATTCCCAGCAACCACATGGTGGCTCACAACCATCTGTAATGGGATCTGATGCCCTCTTCTGGTGTGTCTGAAGACAGTTACACTGCACCCATATCAATAAAATAAATCTTTTTATAAAAGAGATTCATTTAGTTTTATTTTTATGTGTATGAGTTCTTTGTTCAAATGTATGTCTGCATATCACATGCATGCCTGGTATCCTCAGAAGTCAGAGGGGTGTTGGATCCCCTGGATCTGGAGTTACAGAGGGCAGTGAGCTGCCATGTGACTGGTGGGAATCCATTCTGGACCCTGTGGAAGACCAGGCAGAACATTTAACCACGAGCCATCTCTCCAGCCCGGTTTTTTATATATTTGTGTGTTAAAGACAAACATGGAAAGCAGACTGTTCACAGTTGGAGTCTGAGGTCCTTCCCAAGGAAAGGGTCTCCTCATTCCAATACTCTGTTCTCTCCCTACTCAGTTTGAATGAGTCCATAGAGGCTCATACATGGGCTTTTATTTCTTATATGCTGGTCACCGTGGGAGCTGAAAAGAAGGGAATATGCACATGGGAAGACTTTAAAAGATGATATATATTTCTCTTCCTTTTCATAATCAGTTCCTATCTAACAGCTAGAGGACTGAAGGGACTTGAATTTAATGTTCTAGCTTAAATTCAATGTTCCAGGGGCCTTCCAACCTGACAGCAGTGAAATTCTTAAGTCTATTAGTGTATGGTTCCAGGAATTTCAGAGTGAGGCCTCTGTCGAGTGAGATGCAGGCAGAGATGCATCTGTCTCATCTGTTTAAGACCATGGAATGGAAGCAGATCACTGGAGGGATTCAGCCACAGCATCCAACCCTTCTGTCAGGTCCTTATCCCTCAGCTTTTAATTTATGACACATGAACCACTTCCTTGCCAGCAGAGATGGAACTTAACTGTTGATCCAAGAGATTGGCAGTTCTTGGCAGGGCTTGGCACAAGGCACCAGACACTGGAATGCATTTACAAATTAACCTTGCTGCTCCATCTTCTCCCTGCGCCCTCCCATCTGGGAGAGATGCCTTTAACAACCAAGTACGGGGTGACACTCTAAAGCTCCAGCTATATAGTATGGCTCCAAGAAGAAAATTTCAAGTCACATTCAGTTGTCATCATGAACACCTCTCTGTCCACCAGCAATTACCCTAGATGTGTGATGTATCGGAGCGCTCTCTCTCTCTCTCTCTCCCTCTCTCTCCCTCCCTCCCTCCCTCCCTCCCTCCCTCCCTTCCTCCCCAGACTTCTGCCTTGTTTGGTTTCCCAGACTCCTTGATGCTCATCATAATGCCCTTCTCTGTAGTGGAGAAAATCCTCATTAGGTACTTAAATACCCAATGAAGAAATTAAGAAGCTGAGAGAATAGTTTAGGCAGTAAAGTGTTTGCCTTGCAAGTAGGAGGGCCTGAGTTGAGTATCCAGAACCTATCCTAAAATACCAGACCTGGTGATACATGCCTGCAATCCCAGCACTGGGAAGGCAGAGACAGGAGGGCCCCTGGACCTCACTAACCAGCCAAGCTAGCCTAAATGGTGAGTTTCAAGTTCAATGGGGGGGGGGGGGGGTTGGAGAACGCTTCAAAAGATGTGCACCTGCACAGTACACACATGTATAGCTACACAAACATGAACACGCACACATACTTTTTAAAAGGAAGAAACTGAGCACTCTGCACACCTGGATGCTGGAGCCCCCAGAAGGTTTTCTGTCATTCTTTGGGATGAGAGTCCACATTTAGGCTTTAGTGTCTGACGAAGCAAATTGTGAGTCTTTGTAAAAGAATCCACAGGCCCCACAGCTCTAAAGTTCTCTATGCCTTCTCAGGAGAAAGCCGTCTCCAGAGTATACCTATGACATTCTAAACAAGGCAGTCTCCCTGGCTACCTAAAGAGCAGCTTATCTGAATTAAAATGCTCCTCTCTGGGGCCACAGGTCTTAGCTCTGGGGGCACAGTTTGACCATGAGCAAGAAAACTCTCAGCCCAGTCAAGGTGATCTACAAACAAACTTAACTCCAGCGGGGTGCAAACACTAGCGTCTAGGGACTTTAAATAGCCAAGAGACAAAAACAATGGCATAGGATACATTACAGTCCACACTAAAGAGTGGACCAGCATCACTTGGTTATAATTGTATTTATCCCTCATTACAAGGCCAGGTAACTTCCTGGATTCAGGACTCAGTGATGTCCTTCTTCCCCCATCTCCTGTTCTTCCCCACTTCCTTCCTTTAAAAGGGGCAAGTAAGAGGGCTGTCTTCTTCTGCTGCGTTGGGAGCCTTCTACTCACAGCTCCGTCCCAGCCTTCTTGCTGTTCTGATGCAATTTTTTTCATTAGCAAACGACATAGTGTCTCTGGTTGAATCCTCTGACTGAGATGTGTATTAAGTTCATAGATGAGATTAAGTCAAGAGAATTGAAAAGATTTGTAATCCCTTTGATGCAATCATTCATTTGTAAATCTAATCACAGCAATAGGCATAGGGCTAAACATCTTCCCTCACCAAGAGGGAGGTTCTTTTCCTAGGCAAGAGTCATCTCCTGGCGAGAGGGGACCATTCAGCAGGATTTGGAGTTTTCAGTTCATTAGGAGCAGATCTACAAAATCAGGTGGCTCTCCCAGGTGAACACTGGTAAGGACAACATAAAGAACTTACAGGACATCTTATCCCATTTCTTCATATTCTCTGTGAGCGAACAAGATGGTACAGAAAGGTAAAGAAAGGCCCTAGATGATACAATAAAAATAATTAAGAGAAAATCATGTTTGCGACCAGTCAATCCAGGTTGGAACGCCTCAGAAAGGGTGGCCTGGCATTTGAGGAGGGTGAAAACTTGGCTCCATCAGTGGCAGTGAGGAGTGACCACAGAAAGGGGAACCTCGCCACGGAAAATCCCCAAGTCCAAAAATTCTACCTGCCTGGGTTTTTGTTTTTTTTTTTTGTTTTGTTTTTTTGTTTTGTTTTGTTTTTCCAGTGAGAATTTAGTTCATGCAAAATGTAAAGCTAGCTAGCCCCTCAGCTCTGAGAATCTGTGATCTCTCCTGTACCCGTGGGTTTTTTCTCCATAATTATTTTGATGTTTCCATGGAATACGGTTTCGGATGAATGCAGCAAGCGCTTGTGGAAGCTGGTCTAAACGCATTTAATTCCTCTTCTCTCATGTAGACATTCAATTTTTCAGCCCAGGAAATCAATACGTGGACATGTTATTTTAAGTTCTGAAATTAACGGCCAGCAGCACCGAGAAAGTAGGAGCTGGTAGAAGCGATTGCGTTAGGGGATAGAAACAGCTGCAAAGCCTCCAGCTTTAAAGTGTAGAAGATGCTCAGTGGTTTGAGCTTTGGGTTTAGTTTGGTTTTGATTTGTTTTCCTAGGCACCCCCCCCCTTCCCGGTCTTCTACAATGTACAAGTTTCATTTCAATGAAAACAAAAAATCATTTTCTAATATCTTTGAAAGGTCATTCTTGTATAGGATGGATTGTTTAAGTGCATTATAGCGCAGCTCTCCTATAGGAAAGGCAAAGCCAGGGAGAGCCACCAGATCTGATCGGGAGGGTTGTGTGGATAGCTGCAGGACAGCGAAAGGTAGCCTTGTTCTTGGCTAACCTAAGGCTCAAAACCCCGGAGACTTTAAAAGGACGGTAGGCAGTTTGCGTGTTCCCGGGCACCACGTACTAGCTGCAGCTCTCCATAGATTTGTGGCCATCAGTCACATAAGAGCAATGCCCCCAAACCCTCTACAGGTAGAGGAAATGACCTGTGGTCACATACACTCAAGACTGATCTCCATTTTAATGAGGTACCTAGAAGCCTGGAGGGCTTAGCTAATAAGCTTTCCTTCCCAGACACTGCTCCCTGCAAAAGGTATTCCCTGAGAAGTGGGGTATGGTTTCACTCATCCAAGTTCCGCCATGACAATAAATGTCTTAAAACCTCTCTTCATCGGGATCTGCCATGGGGAGACACGGAGAAGGCCTTCGCCTATAGAACCACGACCTAATCTTCCATAAAGGCCTCTCTGTGCTCCCAGCCACGCTGACCACCAAGCCCAAGTGACTTCCGTCAAGGACTCTCCTCGAAGGACCAGCAGGAGCCCCCTCTTTTCCCCTTCAGCCCTGGGCTAGATCCAGCCCGCAGGCTCCAACTCTGTTCTCAGCTCTTCCGGGCTCCCATGGCACGTGAGTGTCCAAGAGCCTAAGAACCAGATGACTCTGCCCTCCTTGCAAGCCCGGGGACTCCTGAAACAATTCTGGCTGTCCTGAGCCTCACACTGTGCTCCCTCCCCTGCAATGGTGTCCCGAGGCTACCCTATGCCCAACACCTGCCTGGCGACAGTGTGGGGTAAGTACGGTCAACTTCCTGTGTCCCCTCTCCCTGAGTGGCCAAGCCCTGTGATGGAGCAGACATGCAGAACCCCATAACCCTATAGACAGTATACACCCACTTGTGCAGGGAACAACACAGCTGCATTGGCAAGGTGTCCTGGCTTGCCAAAATGGTCCTTGCCTGTCTATTTGCCCAGTTTTGATTATAGCCAGTGCCCACTTTCACTCTTGAAGTTTTCTGCTTTGGAAAAAAAATTCCACAATGGTCACACTCATCTCTATGTGTTTATGTTTGCACATATGTAGGAACCAAACCTCGAAGGCCACCCCAAGCACTGAGTAAAGATGGAATAGAAGGTTGTCCTTGTGTGTTTCTGAATTTAATTTGACAAGGAGATGCATTAGCGTGCTCTGGCTTCAGAATTTTTTCCAGGAAGGGATTCACAGCCAGCTCAGGAAAGCTCCCCATGTAAAAGTTTAAATAGTATAAATCAAATAAAGGCCCTTTGTTATCTCTTAGCCCATGGTGTCAGTCTGTTTGCTGTTGCTAATAGCACACCACCATAGACTGGGCACATTATAAAGAACTGAGGTTTCTTTCAGCTCACAGGTGTAAGTAGGATCAGAGGGTATGCCTGATATAGAAGGCCCAGGACATCACAAAGCAAAGCAAGAGACGGGGACAGGTATGTGCATATTCCAGTCTCCTTGTAAACTCCACATCATTTGCTCCACAGGGCCCTCACCTGATCACTTCATCTAATCCCCTCCCCAAAACCCTGCATTCAGCAGCAGACACAGATCGACTGTGGCCACCATGCCACCTTACAATGTGGGTGAGCCTAGAGAAAGGCTTTAGAGGTGACAAGCCATGTTCAGACTACAGTGCCCCAGAGACAGCCTCTCAAATCTCATAAATGAGTGTTCCATTTTTAACAGATCAGATGAAGTTGCTTAAACTTAACTTGATGTCCTAGAGAACTGTGTATATGATGCCTGTATATGTATCTTCTTTCTTTTGAACTTAAAAAAAAAGGATTTATTTATTTATTATATATAAGTACACTATAGCTGTTTTCAGACACACCAGACAAGGGCATCAGATCACATGGTTGTGAGCCACCATGTGGTTGCTGGGACTTGAACTCATGACCTCTGGAAGAGCAGTCAGTGCTCTTAACCACTGAGCCATCTCTCCAGCCCTCTTCTTAACTCTTACATAACATCCCACAGTGGTGTGAACAGGATTGTCTTCCCCAAATTTATATGTTGAGGTGACAATCCCTAGTATCTCAGAAAGTGACGATTGGAATAAGGCCCTTATGTTGGTTTAGTATTATCTTTACATGTGTATGTGTGCTAACATGTTGTATGTGTGTATGTGAGTGTGAGTGTCTTTCTCCATTTCTCTCCACTTTACTTACTGAGGTAGGCTCTCATCCAGGGTTCACTCATTGAGGTTTGTGCTGGGGATGTCCTGCCTCTGACTCTCATGACCCGAGCTTCTAGTTTGCCATCAAGCCTGCTTGAGTTTTATGTGCATTCTTGGGATCCAAAGAGTCATGCTTAGGAGGCAAACACTGGGCCATCTCTTGACTGGACAGAAGACTTTTCAAGAAACAATTAAGCTTACTGGAGGCCTTTTGGTGAGCACTAATCTGATACTGGTGCTCTGAGGAGACAGGACAGAGAGGAAAGACCACGGTGACCACACAGGAAGTAGGTTACCATCAGCAAGGCAATGAAATGAGCAGGTCTCGGTACCACCGTGCTAACACTTGCAGCTCTGATTTCAAGGATGAATAAGTGGGAGAAAATGTTTCCGCTGTCTAGGAGACTCAGCCTGAGGTCCTGGAGGACCTTGCAAACCAATACACATAATAGTGGAACACTGTGACTTATTGATTTATTGATTACCTCTGTCTACTTTGCTACATCAAATTATGCTGAAATTGAACTTATGTATTGTTCTATGGGTTCAGATTTCCTCTTTGACTATGTCTGTGAGAAGGTCCCATTTGGAATTAAGAAGTAAAATTACTAAGTTAAATGAATGTATACCTTTTCAATATAAAAGAAATTCCTGTAGAAATGCCTTTAAAATATCTACAATTTACACACACACACACACACACATTTAATATCATACACACATTTAATATCATTTCTAGGGAATTAGAAAAAGACAAGTAAGTTTCTCAATCAACTTTCTCTAATCTGTTTGTGAAGAACAATTCTTTAGAAGTGCACCATTCTGTCACAGATGGATGGATGAGTGGATGGATGGATGAATGGATGGACAGGTAGATGGATGGATAGGTTGATGGATGGATAGATAGGTGGGTGGGTAGATGGATGGATAGGTGGATAGATGGATGGATGGATGGATGGATGGATGGATGGATGGATGATAGATAGGTAGATAGATAGATAGATAGATAGATAGATAGATAGATAGATAGGTATAGCTTAATCTAGGGGTGAATGGGTGGGTAGATGGATGGATAGATGGGTAGACATCGATTCCACACCACACCAGTGATCTTCTACTCAATGAATAGCTGCCCCAAAGCAATGGCAAAGCAGGAGCTAAAGACCAAGTGGCTCAAAGAATGAGCCCTTGACTGTGCTCAGCGTGAGATGAGTGTTTTAAATGTATTGCTCTTGCTACAATATGTCCTTGAATGCAAGCCAGCTGCTTAATCTGGTGCTTAAGAGAAGAGGCAGTGATCTGCTTGGAGTCAGAGAGGTTGTGCTCTGCTCTGCAGTCACAGCTGCCTTCAGTGCAGCCCCTTCCCACACCCTCCACAATGGTCCTTTTGACCACAGAACATTTTACCTTTGTTTATCAATCTTAGGACCTGATCGTCATCTACAGTGTGAAGAGTGTAAATCCACTCCCATGAACGCAATCTTATAAATTTTTAAAATAATAAATATTTTAGAGTCGTATCGAGCTGGGAGCATTAGAGAAGAAAATGAGTGTTTTGAAGGTGGGGTTGATAGCAAAGGAAGACAGAGGGTGATTTTTAGAGAAAGACACAGAGCAGCCAGTTCTGGAGCTAACCCATCAAGACTTACTGTCTTGCCTGGAAATCACATTACAATGTTGGATACTAAATTTGTTGTAAGATATGGCAATTCCAACATCAATTCAGAGAGATGTACTTTCAGTTTTGTTTCTAGATCACTGCCAGCAACTTAATGTTGATTTTTCACCAGCTGCCATTTAGCTGTGTCTCTTGGGCTTCTTTTAGCTACGAAATTGGAAAAACAAATGGGTGTATGCAAATCGACATAAAAATATGAGCCAGGGCAGAAGAAAGGATACTTTGTGGTCTGTGTGAGAGTGCAGGAGCGTGCTCTCCTCTCTGCCATTTAGAACTCCGAGAATTCATGAAGTAAAAGTAATGCTTCTACTGTTATCAATATGATGTGACTGAGAAAATAGAGATCTAGAAATTAAGTCAATTGGGTCAAGGTCATGCAAGTAGCCATTCATGCACTTGGAACATGTGTGAGAGTGTGCCTCAGTGTGTGTGAGTGTGCATGTGTATATGTGTGTGCACATGTATATGTATGTGCATGCATGTGTGTCTGCACATACTTATGTTTATGTTCATGTATGTGTGTATATGTATGTGCACATGTGAATGGATGTGCGTTCATGTGTGTGTGCATGTGTTTATATTTGTACTCATGTGTGTGTGTGTGTGTTGTTCAATATATTATTTGCATCAGTTCTCTGTGGGAAAGTCCATTCTCACCAGCTGGAAGAGGACAAAGCTCCACCCATTCTTGCTCTGCAATGAATCTTTAGTCATCATGTTTAGCCATGTGTGTATGCAGTTCTTAGAGGCCCTCTGTTAAGTTCCTTCTACCTGTAAGGATGTTGGGGGGGGGGGGGGAACTGTAATGATAGTGACTTAAAATTGACCACAACAGTCTCTTGGCCTGACAGCACATGACTTTAGCTGGTTATTGTTTTTGATGAATCTGCTTGCTCATCATCCCTCAGTCCTACGCCTTTCACTTATTCATCTAAGAGGAAATTCAACCCACTGTTATAATTCCCAAATGCATAGGTGCAGTCCATGAACTTCCTCGTAGTTTTAGTTTCACTCATCCAAGCATTTTTGTGGATATCCATTTTGTCTCTTTTCTCACCACTACTCACCGGTACCATCTCCAGATGGTTCCATGGCCAATAGTGCCAAGTCAGGTATGTGTGGAATGCTATCAACATGTCTGATATGCAAGATTTCTAATATGTGACCCCAAAGAGGTCATGACCCACAGGTTGGATCTAGCATGTAGAATCTACTTGCAAGAAGTAGGTTGCTACAAGGAATGGTGCCACCTGTTTGAGCTTTCTGTTTGCTGGTCCACCAAGATGCTAGGAGCCCCAGCCTCATGTTCACTATGAACCCTGCATGTCTTCTCTGATGATGGAGGTCTGTCTTCTCTCAAGCCATGAGCCCAAATAAGCCCTTGCTTCCTTAAGTTGCATTGATCGGATCATAGAAGGAGAAAGATAACTACTACATGCATACTCAGTAGAACTGAGCTGTGGTACCAGTTCCCCATCAATCAAAGGAGACAGGAATGCACATGAAGAAGACCTCTCCCTCATCCACTTCTTCTTTCTGTAAGCTCATTTTAAATTCTTCTATCTAATGTAGATGCTGGTAGAACTTACCAAACATTCATCTTGCTCCCAGTTTCTCTGACAGTCACACTGCCCTATGCATCTGCCCATTAGTATCTACAGCAGTGGTTCTCAACCTTCTTAAGTCAGCAACCCTTTTATTTAGGGTGAGCCTCAACTATAAAATTATTTTATTGCCATTCATAACTGTAATTTTGCTACTATTAAGAATCAAAGTGTAAATATCTGATATTCAGTATATCTGATATGCGGCCCCCGTGAAAGGGTCGTTAGAGCCCCCATGGGGTCTCACCCCACCCATGGCTTGAGAACTATTATTCTAGAGGGAAGGGAAGCATACAACAGTTTATCTTGGTCCACATACTCTGTCTACACTCTTTTTATCATGGTGACTTGGGAGGTTCCATGTAAATGGAGAAGAGCCACTGATTTACCTAGCATCATGTGAAGTTGTATTGCAGAAAATTTCAGGTTTAATTGTTCACATAAGTAGAGCCACGCTCACCAGAGCTGGGGCCAAGCTGCTTGCATTTAAAACTTGCAAGCAGTCCATGAGAACACACGGGTTACAAATGTAGAAGCAAACTCAGATTAATTTGGAGGGCCTCATTCACGAGACTGCTGTCTCTTCTTCAAGTGAGACTCTGTTGTTAGACTCTAAATGCGAAACAAATGCTGTAGACGCCCAAGACAATAATTAAGGCAATCGGAAGGAAATGCATCCCCCATGCACAGATATAAATTCATCCAAGAACTAGGTTGTTCCTCTTCCAGTCTTCTTTTCAAACTCGTAATTATGGAGATTGCTAGCTCAAGGAACAGGAGCCTAAACATCTGCTTCCTAAAACGGAGCCAAAAGCTCAAAACAAACCGGCTGAATCACACTGAAAGCAAAGACAGAACTGCTGAAGTTAAGCAACTCTGCCCGCAGCGCACCCCGCAGTTCCGATGAGACACTGCTACACATTGAGTGGTTACTGAGGACACAGCTAGACAGTGGGAACAACTGAGCCGATTTCACCATCCTTCTAAGGCCTCTCCCCCCTTTGTCCCTTTCTTATACAGACTGCGGTTCTTTCTGCATCTTTGGGACTCTTTAATAGTAGTTTCAAGCCAGTGCCTTGTGTACTCAAATCCTTTGAAGACAGCACCAAAGGTAGAGGGATGGGTTGGGGTGCACCTTGGTCTTTCTTTAACTGTTTCGCTCCCCCATACCTGACATGTTAGTATTTCTTGCTGTGCTAATAAAAATAATAAAGATTTTAAAAGTCTTTGTTTCTTGTATTTTATTTTATTGTTGTATAGGGATTGGTTTTTTTGTTTTTGTTTTTTTGTTTTTTTGTTTTTTTTAAATTTAGGTCGGTATACAAAGCAGTAAGTTTCATTACGGTATTTTCACAGGTGGTTGTCAGTATACTCTGTTCTCATTTCTTCCTCTCTGTCCCTCTACTCTCCTCTGTGCTCCCTGCCACTCTGACCGCTTCCCTTCCTTCTCATTATTATCTCTCTCTCTCTCTCTTTTCCTTGTTAGGATCTCTTCTTTTCCTTACACACACACACACACACACACACACACACACACACACACACGCACACGCACACGCTCGCACACACACCATATCCACAATACATACACACCCAAGAGAAGGAAGATGCCATCATAAGTAGAGAATTTGACTTTTTCTTTTTCTCTTATTGTTTTTAGTCTTATGGCTGGATTGTTCAAGTTAGCAGTTCTGGCTCAAACTCTGCTCCAAGCTGACTGATTCAACCTGGTTTCTTTTGGCTTCTCACTAAATTGCTCTGCTTGGCCTCAAACTAACTCTGGCAATTTGCGCTAATCGTCTGGCTCCTTCTCATTTTCTGGCCTGTTCTGTCTTCACCCCTGTCTAGCTTGTTCTCTCTGCAAAACTGTCTCTGCAAAAACTGCTTCTGCACTCGACAAACTGAACTGCCAGGAACTCCACTCCTCTGCACTCACTGCCTCAACTCCCTGACTCAACCAACTCAACTGAGCTGACTGACTAGAACTCAGAGTTCTGCATGCCTCTGTCTCCTGGGTGCTAGGATTAAATGCATGCACCATCACCCCTGGAACTAAGCTTTTCATTATCTGCGACTTGCTCTATAACAGACTGGACTTGGATTCTGAGATCTGCTGGCGTCTCTCTCCTGGGATTAAAGCATGTTAGCATTCCAGCCGGATCACACAGACCTAGAAGGTTTTAGGATGTGGTCTCTTGAGAGAGCAGCCATGTTGGTGGATTAAAATTCCTCTACAAGTTTTTCCCTTCTACTGCTGGTTATAGGTTTATGGTATGCAGCCTTTAATATGTTAAGGTATGCCCCCCTTCTTTGTTTTGTTTTGTTTTGTTTTTTCCTTTGGGGCTTTTTTAATGCCATGAAAAAGGACTTTGATTTCTGTCGAAGGCCCCTTTTGCACCAACTGTGATGATCATGTGATTTTTTTTGTTTTTAATAAAATTAAGCAAGTGTGTGTATGTATACATACAATACACATATACATATATATGCATATATGTCCACACACATACATGCTGCATCACACTTGTTGATTTGTGAATGTTGAACTGAACTATCATCTTGCAATAAAACCAACTTGGTTGTGGCATATAATCTTCTTAATGTACTCTTGAATTCTGTTTTCCAGAATTTTTGAGAATTTTCCCATCTTTGTATACCAGGGATACTAGTCTAGAGTTGTTGTGGTGGTAGGTTTAACTGCTGTGCCCTTATATGGTGTTTGTATTGGGGTAATTATGGCTTCATGGAATAACTGTTTCTTTTGCTTCCCTTTATATTTCATGGAAAAATTTACAGAGCATTGGTGTTAATTTTTCCTTAATGGCTTGCTAAACTCAGCAGTGGGTCCTTCCATTACTGGACTTTGTTTTTATTGGGTAGATTTTTTTTTTTAAATCACTACTTTAATCCTATTGCTATGGATCTGTTGGAATTGTTTACATCTTTTGATTTAGCTTTGGTAAGTCATATGAGTGTAAGAATGTATCCATTTCTTCCAAATTACCCAGTTGCTTGAAATTTAAGTTTTCTAAGTACTCATTAATGACTATATTTCCCCGAAATCTGTAGTAACATCCACTGTTTCTGCTCTATTCATATTAATTTCTCATTCTTTTGTTTATATTGAGGGTATAGCAATATTGTTTTTTTTTAAGAAACAACACTTTGATTTTACTTATTATACTTTTAATTTCCATTCATTGCTTATGTGGCCTTTATTATTTCTTTATTATTCTCTACTGCATGTTTATTATATTTTGCTGTCTATGGCTTTGGGGTTTGAATTGTCCTTATCTTTCTAGGGCCTACAGGTATTTTATTACTTATTGGAACTTTCTGGTTTTGATGTAGAAATTTACAGTTATAAATGTTCATCTTATAAATGCCTTAATTATATCTTAAAGATTCTGATATTATTATGGTTTCATTTCATTTGATTCTAGGAATCTTAAAATTCCATCCCTGGTTTCTTTAATATCAACCTGATTATTTAAGTGTATTGTTTATTCTCTACATATTTACAGTTTCTTTAGTTTCCCTTAATTTCTATACCTAGTTTCAATGCATTACAATCTGATAAATAGATTATTTCAATTATTTTTTAGTAAAATGTGATTTGTGGTCTAGAATGTGGTATATTTTAGAGAATAATCTACAAACTGCTAAGAAGCATGGGTATTCTACATCTGTTGGGTAGAGTATTCTATAGATATCTGTCAACTCCATTTGATTCATGATATAGTTTAATACTGGGTTTCTTGTTGACTTTTAGATAGTATAATCCATGTATAGATGAGAGTAGGGTATTCCTGTTGTGTGCTATTATTGTATAGGGACCTATGTGATATTTTATGTTCGTTACTCTTTATTGGATAAAGTTGCTGCCCCAACACTTGATGCATATATATTAACATGTATTGTATGTTCTTAACTGATTTTCTTTATTAATAAGAAGTAGCCTTCTGTTTGTTTGTATTTTGCTATTTTTGTTTAATATTTTCCTTATCGTGTATCAGAAAAAAATTCCCAGGTTGTTATTAGCTCCCATTTGTGTGAGAGATACAACCTTTTTACTCTCAGGTTTAGGTATTTTTAACCTATGGGTGTATCTCTTTGAGAAAAAAGATAGTTTCATTTAGATTTTACCCATTCATCCAGTCTGCATTGATTTTATTGGTGAGTTGAGGCTATTTACATTTAAGGTTATTAATGAAATCCATTTACTAATTTCTACAATTTTGTCATACATATGCATGTGACTGTGTGTGTGATATGTGTGCATTTGACTGTGTGTGTAAGTATGGTGTGTGTGTGTGTGTGTTTGTGATATACACCTGTGACTGTGTATATGATACGTATTCATGTGACTGTGTGTTTGTGATATGTATGCATGTGTGTGTGATAAGTGTGCATGTGAATGTGTGTATATATGGTGTATGTGTGTGTGATATGTGTGCATGTAACTGTGTAAGTATATATGGTGTATGTGTGTTATATATATATGCTGTGACTGTGTGTATGATAAGTATGCATGTGACTGTGTATATATGGTGTATGTGTGTGTGTGTGATATGTGTGCATGTGGCTGTATATGTGTGTGGTATTCATCATCTACAGCATAAGTATGGAGTTCAGAAGACAAGTCATAAGAATTGGTTGTCTTATTCCGCCTCTCCTGAGGCTAGCACTCTGAAGTCAGGCATCTTATCGGCCCTCTGCTTATTTTTAATCCTCTTTCAAGTCATTGATCATTTAGGTAGAACATTTTAAAATCTTCATCTGATGTTTTATCCCATTTGTTACCCTTGAGCTCAGTAGTTGACTTAGGATGGTGTTTTTGGAGGAGTCATACTGTCTTGAGTTTTTATGGTTCTCTGTTTTGATTTGTCTATGTGTACCTTTGGGTGTCTCTTCTCTTTGCTTCATTTGGGTTGGTGCAGAGGAGAATCTTCTTTTTGAATGTCTTACAATTGATGGTTTGATACTCTGTTTCTGGAAGTGGATTCTGTCTCCTGGCCAGGAGGTGCACAGTTAAGCTATGTGCAACACATTTGTCTGTGTTGTCCATCTTTTTACACTATCTGTTTGGGGAGTCCTTTTACTTGTGGATTTTCAAAGCTCTTCTTTCTGCCTTGGAATAGAGATTTCCTGCCCCTGGTCCCCAGCCCCTCGGCCATTAGTCTGACTCTCTTATTCACTACCTTACATGGTGATAGCCTATAGTCTACCATCTTACCCCGAAGACCTTAGAATTCCATACTGGAGTACAACTTCCTTATGTGGTTTTCTTCCAGCAGTGTCTCAGGGACTCACCTGTCTTTTAGCTGGGACTCCCCTTCCCTTTGGTTTTTGGAGTCTTCTCCAGAAAAGTCATTCACAAATGGAAACCACTTCAGGAACCTTTGCCTGAGTGAGAAAATGTACTAAGCTAGACTTTCTAAAAGGTTAGTCATACTTTTCTTTTGACCTACCATGGTTGAGTCTTGGAAGCATGCAGTGTATAAAAATGTTAATGTGGTAATTGTTGAGTTTCAGAGGCACAGTAAAAAAAGATGAGAGCTAAAAATTCCAGGAGGAGCCAACTCATGGGTGATTTCTATAGTTTATGTATCTTATCTACTGAAATTTGGCCAGGCTTTTGGTAAATATTAGAGAATTGTCTCCAGCATTCAGCAGGAGCAAGGCAAAAGGAACCCATTTTCAAGCTTTTTGAGTTTTGAAAGTCACCATCCAAATCCAGCTTTAACCTTCCCCATCTTGATAGCTGCAACAGAAGACTAAATGGAATGGGAGAGATGAGGGAGGGAGAGCAGCTAGATACAGGTACAGTGAAGGTGATAAAGGCTAATACGTGTCTTTCAAAGCTCTGCCCTGGGGTTTAGGAGCTGATGGTGCTACACAGTCTGTCCTGGATAGATCCACTGAGCTCACTTTCATTTTGACACACCAGTAAGCTTGATTCTCATCATGGGATCCAGGGAATACCAAGGATGGAAAAGGCTGACAATTCTGAGCCAAGAGCATCAGTCTCCCTTTCTGACCTCCAGTCTGTACAGAAGGATACAAATTGACCAATAAACAAAGTTAATTTTAGCTCTGATAGTCTTCTTCCTATTGTCTTCCTTTTTGGAATAATATACAAAGAGAAGAACTTTTTTCATGTAAAATTGTTACCAGGATTTAATTGTTTTTAAAATTAGATTCATTGTTATGAAACAACAGAACAGATTGATTAAAACACTTTTTGCAAAAACTGGCTATATATTCTACAGCTGCCCTCTACAGGGCTCTTTAAACTGTTGAAATATGTTGAAATATTATTTTCCCTACTTTCTATTATTACTGAGTTGGTAGGCCAAACAATCCTTGTTCTAAAATAAGTGGAAGTTACAAAGTATGGCTGACAATGTTAAAAGTGCAGTCTGACTCATAAAGGCAAAGATGTTCAATCACGAGTCTGGCGTTCAGGCAGCTACTGTCCCTTGCCAGCTTAAGGAAAGAGACTAAAAGTCTCACTCAGACAAGACAAAGGAATGTCACCTATTATTTCTATACCAACAGCATTGCAGGAAAAAATAGACCCATGTTTTAATTTTTCTGTTTAGAACCTAAAGAATTAAAAACCTTCCTTTCCCTGTCCTTTTTATATCCAATCCTAGTGTCCCAATGAGAAGAAAGACCACTTACCAACAAGAAGGAATACATTATGGTTAAACCTGTAGTGATTGAAAGTTTGTATTCCTGTACCTTCTAATCCACATATAAAACTCCCCCTCCCCAAGTTTGGTACTATTTGGAGATGGGGCTCTTAAAAGATAATTAGATCATAGGAATGGAGCCCTTGGGAACTGGATTAATGATTTTTCAGGAAGGACCCACAGGACTAGATAGTGCTTTTTCCTCCATGGTATGATCCAGTGAGAAGCAATGTGTCTGAAATATCAGAACCTGACTGTATTGGACCTTGATCTTACATTTTCAGGTCCACATTTAAGCTGTGAGGAGTCTATGCATGTTGTTTTACTCACCCAGGTTAGGAAAGGATGAGAGAAAAGAACAGATTGTGCTCATCGCTGTAGCTCACAGGTATTCCTGTTAGATTTTCTTTTTATTGCTCATTTGACACAACTTGAGTCATCTGGGAAAAAGGAACCTCAATTGAGACATTGCCTCCATCAGATTGTCCTGTGGGCATGTCTATGGGGGCATTTTCTTGGTTAACGGTTGATGTGGGAGGGCCCAGCCCACTCTGAGCTATGTCACCTATGGGTAAATGGCCCTGGTTGTATAAGAAAACAAGCCTTAGGAGTAAGGCAGTAAATGATGTTCCCCCCCATTGTCTCTGCTTCTGCCACTGAGTTCCTACCTTGCCTTCCCTCAATAATGGACCGGGAACAGGATGTGCATAAGCCAAATAAACACTCTGTTTTCCAGGTTGATTTTAGTTAGGGTGTTAGCAAAGTAATAGAGCAGCACCCTAGGACAATGGTTCTGCAGGTGTGGAAGAGCACGCCTACATGACAGTGCCTTTGTCTACCGTTGCTATGGTAAAATGTCCCCAAACGTGACTAGCATTAACTATTTCTTTGCTTAAGGAGATCCATAGAAAACCCTTCATCTGCCATCAGACAGTGTCCAACTTTTCTATTTCTGAAGTGGGAAGTTCTTTGTGAATTAAACATAAATTTAATTAAATGTTTTACTGAGTGTAATGCTAGGATTGGCCTTTGTATTAGTTAGGGTTCTCTAGAGTAACAGAACTTATAGGATGAATCCCTCTTTACGTATAGAAAGGGCATTTATTAGAATAACTCAGACTGTGGTCCAGCGACTCCAACAATGGCTGCCTCTAAGTGAAAGGTCAAAGAATCCAGTAGTTGTTAAGTCCACAAGGCTGGATGTCTCAGATGCTCTTCAATCTATACAAGAATCCTGGAGAATTAGGTTGTAATACTGGTGGAAGAATGGAGTTGCTAGTGAGGTTAAAGCAAGCAGGGAAAGAGCAAAAGTTTTCCTCTTCCAAGTCCATATATAGGCTTCCAGCAGAAGGTGTGGCCCAGATTATAGGAGGGTTTTTGCACCTCAGAAGATTTGTATTAAAGTTTATGTCTTCCCACCTTAAAGATCCAGATGAGAAGTGGATCTTCCCACTTCAAGTAAAGCAAGAATCCCTCACAACTTTGCCACTTTTGGGTTCTGGGTTAATTCTAGATGTTGATAACCAAAATTAGCCATCCCAACCTTATTTATAACTTCCTATGTAGCATGAGCATTCAAATCTCTGTGCTTGCAAGAAGCTTCCAAGATGATCTGGAGAGTCAGCTTAAGCCAGGAGTTGGAGCATGGACAATCGTTTGCCAATACTCATCAGCCAAAACAGGACAAACATCACAGAAATCTGCTTTAGAAAACGAAGTCCGTCAGGGGACATGCACCTTTTAAAAGTGAAAGTGAATCTACACTCTGTACATCTTTCTGCCATTTATCTCCTACTAGACCAGTGTTTCTCAACCTGTGGGGCACAATCCTTTGAGGGATCATATGTCAGATATCCTGCCTATCAGTTAGTGACATTACAATTTATAACAATAGCAAAATGACTGTTATGAAGTAGCAATAAAATGATGTTATGGTTGGGGGGTCACCATAACATGAGGAACTGTATTAAGGGGCCATGGCATTAAGAAGGTTGAGAATCCCTACACTAGACTATATTTCATGAATAGTCCTTGATGTTAACATGGCTTATTATCGCTCTTCTTTAAATAGATGCTTCCTATTTTATAGAACGGATATCATAATTTATTCAAGCATTCTCTCACTACAGACAAGTAGGCTATTTTCAGATTTGTTAATTTTTCTTTAAATAAGTATGCATATGCTTGAAACAGTATGCCTGTACATTACATAAATCCTCATGCAGTCATGGTTTTCTTCTGCCAGCAGGACTGACAGGTCAATGATAGCATCGTAAGCATGCATAGACATAATAGACCATGACAGATGTCTATTCCAAAATGTAGCAATCCAAGCAGCTGTTAGCAAAGTGCCAATATTAGAAATTTTGCCTCATTCTGGTCCAACATTGAGTGTTATAATGTTCTGAGTTTTATAAATCTGGCAGGTGATGTTTCATTGTTTTTCTAGTTTATGCTTCTCTCTGGCTAAAATAAATAAATAAATAAATAAATAAATAAATAGGTGAGCACCTTAGATAAAAAGCTCCTTCATCAGATTTTATAAGAACAAAAGAAACCACATCTTTGTTACTATCTTCTGAGAATTCATTAGTTTGCCTTGGGGAAGTAGATGTGTTCATTACACATGCACACAGATATTTGCTGTATGACTCATGTGTCTGCATGGTACATCTCCTGGCTTCCTGGAATACAATGCAATAAAATGCTACCCTTTTCAAAATTCACTTAGATTAGGTTATAAGTGAGAAATTATATAAAATTTCCATTTGTTATGATCTGTCAGCTTCATCCTTCTGAATGTTGCAGTAATTTATTTCCTTTGAGGAATTAACATTATATTGAAAGTGTTTATGTATTGAATATCATTGGCTGGAAGGGTCTAATTAGTTTATCCTGAAAAATGAAACCAGACTATACCCATGATCAGTGGGTTTTACTATTGTTTAACCTGTGTTGCTAAGCATGGTAAGGCAGGGAACAATAAAATTAGCCTGTGATGTATTCAAATCAGTTTGAGGGGAAATAAACTAGTCAGGCTAATGATTCTTTCTGATGTGAAGACAAAAAGAATTAAGGAGTTTCTGAAAAGAAACTGGTGGCCCTTTTAATTGTTATTATTAGGGACCAAGATCAATGCATAAATGGTAGGGTTACAGTATTGGTCAGAGATCTTTAAAGCATTAATACTCACTAGGACACCATCTGTCTGTCTGTCTGTTGTGAGCTTTACTTTTAGGAGTTGACGCAAATGGTAGCAGGTTAGCAGATGGGAAATTCAAATAAGAGTCAAGGTTTCAGTGTGGCATCTGAAGCCTGGATCTCAGGCAAAATGTCTGTGTTACAATCTAGACAGAATTCTTTCCCTGAGAAATTTCCTATTAAGGCTTTCAACTAAGTGGATGAGACCTACTTACACTACAAAGAGTGTCTCTTTCTTCTAAATTGCCTGATTATAATTGTTAATCACACCCACAAAGCACCTTTATAGTAACAGCTAGACTGATGTTGAACCAAACAAGTGGGCACTATATTTACAGTAGATACATAAAATTTGCCGCCACAGCATTATATATTTTACCTGTTTGGTATGAGTTCAAATGGTACAATCACTATGTGTTTCTCCATAGAATCAGCAGCTTAAGTGGGGCCTTGCTATGATTATGCTCTAATTCTAAAGGATTTTTAATGGTCTGTTGGTTTTGAGAACAATCACCCCCATGAACAACAAATGGACAGTCCATGGTCACAACCCACTTTCAGAAAGGGGTAGGAAAATAAATGTAGGGGGCCTTCAAATCTCCAACCTCCTTTTCTTTCATCATCCAGTTCACCTAAGAAGTTGACTTCTTTTCCCATATTGGAAAAAAAAAACGCCTTATGTTAAGAAAGTTCAATCAAAATATAATAAACCGTTTCACTTTTCTTTTCTTACAATTTACTTATTTGTGACTGAGTGTGTGTGTGTGTGTGTTTTCCAGGAATCTAACTCAGGTCATCAATCTTGGTGGTAGACACTATTACCTGCTGAGCCATTTGCTAAAGATCAACTTACAATTGAATAGGAATTGGAACTCAAATGAGCTTACGGTATGCATTTTTGGGGGAAACATGGACAAACTTATCTACCCCAGATAGAGCCCTGACAACAGACCAAATAAACAAGTCTAGCAATATCTAACTTAGTAAACCAGTGGGTTTATTGGATTACCTACAGGAGAATGGATAAGGGGTTATTGACATGAGGATGAGCCAGTCTAAGGCAGCTGTATCACCCAAAAGCCCACTCCAGCATGGATAATAACTCATTAAAGCTGTGTCCCTGGAGATCTCTGTGTCATCTATAGTCAGCTTGATGGTAAAACAATCTCCTCTGCATAGCATTTGTTTATTGCTTCCATAGACATTGTGGATCTTGCTCATTTCAGGAACTTCCTGAGTCTTGAGTTGTTTACTTCCTACGTCTGAAGAGCTTCCATTCTCCTTCAAAGAAGGAATGTTTCAACTTGGAGGAAAGTGCTTCATGATTTCCCACCCCTTCTTCAGGCTCTTACATTCTTCCAACTACCATCTTCATAATGATTCTTTATGTCTTGGAGCAGAGCTATAGATAAACATGTAAGGCTAGGTATTGAGCCATGACGCCCCAGAAACAGTCACTTGGACTTAGGGGCTTTAACAGTGGTTATGAGTCTCTGTGGTACACCATGCAATGTAAAAGGGAATTTTTTATCCATGACTGATTGTGGTGGACAGCAGCAATGATCTATGGGTATTAGCAAAAATATTTAAAAGGCACTATGACAAGCCTATCATATCCATTTAACAAAACATTAGCAGTGACATTCCCATGACAACTATGACCTCCTCAGCCAGTTTTTTCATTCTGGTGTACAGTTCCAGATATGAACTCCCCCCTGTGAGTGGGCCTTAATCTAACTGGAAAGGTGTTGGTGGTATCCACATTCGCACAGCTACAGTTGATCCACCAGGAAGTTGCTGTCTGGCATTTTAGTATTGTAACACACAGGGTCCCTAGCAGAGTAGGATTTTGGTTGACAACTCTCCCCCAGTAGGCCACATAGTATTTTAGATACTATGAAAGCCAGCCAGCCAGTAAGGAGCAACTTAAGCATGTGGATGTGCTATCCTTAGCAGTAGGGTCTTACCATCTAGTTCAGACATGTAACATAGAGCAGTGGTAGTAGCCTTTGTAGTTTGTGAAGTTTCAGGAGTCTCCCTGACTGACAACCCATAAAGGAGTAGCCCACCCTTGGCAGTAAGGCTTTTATTGAACAACCTCATGGCCTCTGAAAGGGTCCTTTACCATCCATACAAGGTGCCTCCTGTATCTCTTTAAGTTGCTGTTTTAATACATCATTCTCTTTTTCAGTTAACCTAGCTTGAAGAGAACAGTCAAGTACGTGGAATACCCTTGCTCTTGGTTCTCATGAGCCCAGGTCTGTGCATCGATGTTAATGAAATGACTACCCCCCATGACCTCTCTGTGAATGTCTCTATATAATGAAACGCTTCACAATGATGTCATCTGTTACTCACTTGCATGGCAATTCTTGTAGGAGGTCTATGGCTGTGTCCACACAGATAATGACAGATTTGTATGCCTTGTCTACAAGCATAAGTTCATGTAGTCTGTTTCCTAGTCCTTAACAGAACAAACTGACATGTATGTACGTCTCATTTAAGCCTGGGATCAGGTGTCACATGGTGGAAGAGCATGTAGGATGTTAAAATATGTCCTCTCATGTTGGTTCCCTGTGCCCAGATTTTGCATAAATTCAGTGAGAAGTCCCTGGTGGCACCTGAGGGCAGATGGCCCGTGCTTGGATAAGGATATCTGGTTCCTAGATTTTAAGAGGTCTCAATGAGCTGTGGGCTTCCTCAAGGGGATTGTCAAGAATTCCAATTCCTTTTGAACTCTGGTATGTATTTCCTTTTACATCTTTTGTCCCCCAAGTGGCCAATCTAGCACGTGTCAGGTCTCCCTTCACACATATTGGGCATCCATAAAGCAAAGCCTCTGAATGCAGTGTAACTGCCAGTACACATGGCCACACATCGAGTCTCGTGAGGTCCTACTGTTCATGGCTTGGCTCTTGGCTTCTGGATACTTTTTAATTTATTATTTTTTTCCTCCAGCTACATGGTGTATTCAGTTGTATTGTCTGGTGCCCCCTTGCATACTGTATGTTTACCAGACCTCTGGTAAGGATGGGTAGTGTCTCTGGGAAAGGTTTCAGGGACTTAAAAGGACATCGGCTCCAGGCCAGCCTGGGTGGCATTGACAACTGGGCTTATATGTGGGAAGCCACATATGCCATTACAAGGTGGCGCTGGCTACCCCTGACCACCACCTATAAGTTTGGGTAAACAACCAATGTGCGCATGTGCAGTAGTTTTTTGCCGAGTCACTGCCTGGCCCGGGGCATGTAAATGAGGTACTGAGAGCATAACCAATCAGGTGTAGATATGTAAATGAGGTATGTAAATGAGGTACTGAGAGCATAACCAATTGGGTGTAGACATGTAAATGAGGTACTGAAAGCATAACCAATCGGGTGTGGACATGCCTCTCCTAGGCCTATATAAGCAGCGCCAGTTCTGGGCTCGGGGTCTTTTCGCCTCTGCAATCAAGCTCTCCCAATAACCGTGTGCAGAAGGATCCTGTTGTGGCATCTTTCTTGCTGGCGAGTCGGGCGCTCACACTTATAGATAACATATCACATTGCTAGCCAGGCGTGGTGGCGCATGTCTTTAATCCCAGCACTTGGGAGATAGAGGCAGGCAGATTTCTGAGTTTGAGGCCAGCCTGGTCTACAGAGTGAGTTCCAGTACAGCCAGGGCTACACAGAGAAACCCTGTCTCAAAATGCTCCCCCCCTCAAAAAAACTTATCACATTGCTGTAGGTCACCTTTATAGAGTTTGTGTGCCACCCCAGAGAGAGAGGCTTGCCCAACGGGCTTTAATGCCACCTGTAATTGCGTTAGCTGTTCAGACTGTTGAGGGGCTGCAATGATGAAGTCCCACTGTTGTAAGGCATTATACACAGCAGGCAATTACTGATCTCGCACTGTGAGTTGAGATTTTGCTCTTTTCCGTCACTGAGTTCAAGCTCCTGCTGGACTCGATTGTTCAAGATATCTTTTGTGCACAGTCCCCAGCTACAGCCCTCTGAGCTCTGAGTGGCACTGAGATAGTGGGATCCACAGCAGATGTTAACCTGTCCTGCAAGAGTTTTAGCTTGACCAAAGCCCTGCCCACCCTGGTTCCAGTCTCCCTTCACTTTCCTCTTTATCAAGTTTATAGAGGATAGACAACTGCAGTGGGGTCAGGTATAAAATCTATCAACATCCCAAAAAACCCCACCCCCAAATTGCAGTTCTTTTACACCCAAATGCACAAACTTTTTTAAATTTTTAAAAAATTAAAATTATTATTGTCAGGTATCATACATGTCTTACCAGACCATAATTCTCTTACGTTTGTCTTTTAAATGATCTTTTTCCAAGTATGCAAAAGACATCAGTGGTTTGCATTATGTTATCTATAGAATGAAACCTTCTTGTAGAAAGTAACCAGGGCAGTAAATCAAGGTCTCCAGCCACCATTCCATGACAAATGGTGGCACTGGGAAGGTGACCTTGGAGGAGTGGCAGACACCATGCAGGCAGGAGGAGCTGCAGTGGGCAAGTGAGCTTCTTGGGAGACAGCCCACGCTATTGGGCAATTTTCCTGAAGCTCAATTTTATGAAGATGACCTTTCATAAAATAATATTGTTTAGATGAATTAATGATTTCACAGAATTCTTGATTTGATTTAAATGGTTTTTGGAATATAGGGTATTTGAAAAAAAGTTTAAGGAGGTGGTTTAAGTTATAATAAAGTTAGAATTAAGAATACACTGTGCCCCCTCCCTTGTAGAATAGTGAGGGTTGCATAGGTTAGAAAAGGCACACAGTGAGCTTTCAGGCATTGCAAGCACCTAATTCTACTTGGAAGAGACAAATAGGCTTGGGACAAGTTAATGATCAAAGAAAGCATTTCATTTCAGGTTGGCTCTGAGTTCCTGGATCTTGTGATCTAAGGATGTGGCCACAGGCTTCAATGTGCACCATGAAAAGACATAGTTGTGAATAAAGAGTAAATAATTTTATTATGAGTATAAGAATAGAGAATAGATGATTAGTCAGTTTAGCCAAACAAGAATTCAAAAGTAAGATGTAAGATAGATGATGACCTGTCTCTTAATAAATACAGATTGTCGTCAGCAAAACATAGAAAAGAACTTGCTGACTTGCTTAAACTTGGTTAATCTATGACCAAAGAACTATTGTTTTGGGTTACGATGAACTTGTGGAGAGAAAGATAGACGGGAAATGTTTAGTTAGGTGTGACGAGTACATAATCAATAATCTGGTTGTAACTTCCTTTGTTTAATGACTTCAATCTGTTTTTAAAGAATATGTTTTTGTGCTGATTGTTTTTACAGAATATGTAACTTATGGCTATGAGGTAATCTTTTTTTTGTACATAGAGAACTTTGTCTTAGATGGTAGAAAAAGGCTAAGAGGAAAAATAACTTGTTGGAGCAAGCTTGTTGAAGCTTGCTTTATTCACCAAATGTGTGTATGTGTACATATGTATGTGAAACTGCCTGAGCTTTGTTCCACCCAATATGCCTGTCTGTCTGTCTGCCTGCCTGCCTGTCTGTGTATGGGTGAAGTTGTTGGAGGTTGTCTTGTTTCATCTACTCAGTGTGTGTGTGTGTGTGTGTGTGTGTGTGTGTGTGTGTGTGTGTGTGTGTGTGTGTAATTTACCTCCTCTTTCTTTTCTCTAATCACTGGCTGCTAGCAGCAGCATCTCCCATCAGTTGCTATTAGAACCGGCCCATGTCAGCACTACCAGTGCCCGCTCCAGTCAGCTGTTATCAGCTTCGCCCCCTCATTGCTGACTCCATACTCAGCCTGTCTCAGTTTACCCTGCGGTGTTGAAGCTGGTCTTTGCTAGATGAGCATTCCGATGGCCCACTGCCAAGTATACCAAGTCTTGGAATCTAGAAACTAAAGAAATACTTTTTTTTAAAAAAGTATGTTATCTAGGTCTAATAGAGCATGGAAAGACTTCTTCACCTAGATCTCTTGTTTTGTTAAAACATCAATATGAAAAGCAACATAAATGGGAGGGGGAAGTGCCCATGGATTTCACACGTTAAAAGAAGGTTAATAATCCCACAGTTCCACAAGCAACATTCAGTCCTCCATGTGTGCCCTTCACTCCCAGGCAGCATTGGCTACCCTTTTAGAGAAGAGGCTTGGGTGGGTCCCACCTCCTACTGCCACCACCTCATTGAGGAACTCCAGCTCAGCACAAATCATTACACATTTGTTTTCAAACAACTTAGACAAGGTCCAATGTCTATTTTATTTTCATCTTTTCCCAAGCACCCAATCACCTTACAAGTTCATCTTATAGGGTAGTCTAGGTCATTCACATCTGCCAAAGCCTTCCCTACTTTGTAAGGTTCATGTCTCATAATAGGATTTGGCAAAGCCACTAAAGTCCCACATCACTCACCTGGTTCTTCCAGAATCCACGTCCTTCTTAACTCTCCTGTGAGCATCGTTCTTTCTGGTCCAGTGAACCAGGAATTAAACACAGTTTCTCTTATTCCCAGTGCTCCCAACAACATCTTTCTTTCATCTCTTTTCTTCCATTCTTTAATATGTATAGGGATCTCAGTAAGCAATAACCATGCATTCCTAGTGGCTCACATAAACCAGTGCTCCGGGGACTGGATTCCTTAGTATTGTCTCAGCTTATGCAATCATTGTCTAAATGAGGGACAGATAGTTACATTACTGTGTATTTCAGTACCCATAACTGTCAGAATAATCCCATCAACCATCGTGTCCCGGAAACTCATAAGCCAGGCTATTTGAGGCTCGTTCATTGCTTGCTTAAAAGCCTTTCCCAGTTCATTCAGTTGGATGCTGAGTGTTTTCTGATTGCCATATTGAGCCATTGTTAAGACCTCCATGTGCATATTCTTCTCTATTAAAGATCAGACCTGAGGGCTGTCTTCTATCATGTCTAGCATGTTCTCTCTTTCTTCATTGTACAGTTCTTCCCATGAGCTCCACATTTGGGATCCCAAGAAGGATTTTTGAGTATAGGCCAAACATGTGTAGCCATGCCCACTTCCACCTGCAATAAGAAATAGCAAACAAACATCCCCATCTCGTCTACTTTATCCAATTCACTTTCCAAATCTAAGGGCAGCATGGAAGATGCCAGTCACGTGCCTTTTTGCTGTTGTAATTCCTCCCAAGTATTCATCTTGGCCTCAGT
Source organism: Mus caroli (assembly GCF_978045245.1). Taxonomy (NCBI): domain Eukaryota; kingdom Metazoa; phylum Chordata; class Mammalia; order Rodentia; family Muridae; genus Mus; species Mus caroli. The sequence continues at coordinate 93,679,804 of NW_028227265.1, forward strand.
TGAATGTCTTCTTCCTCATAGCAGTGGCCACACGACCTTCCCAGGAGCCTGCTGATGTCCTTGGGCCTTGTGTGCTACTCTTAGGAACTAGACATGTTGCTTTCAACCTTCAACTGTTCTCAGAGCATCTCTGTACACATATGGTGGATGCCACACATCAAACGACAGCACTATTTCATGACATATAAAAGAAGACCACCACCTCAGGCCTCCTCCCACAGTCATTCTACCTTCAGGAGGTTCCATTTCAGTTACATCTCTCTTTACTCCTAGCAAGACCCATGCAACCACAAGAAGGCAGACTTCCACACACAGACAAGCCATATTGTGGTTTCCTCCACAAGCACTTCACTTTCAGATTGTTCAGTCGCACTTTGCACATATTATAAATAGTCAGAATCATGGAATCACATCTTCCAAAGATTCTGTCATTCCCTGTTCATAAGCCAAGAGTGTTGTATGACTTTTCCTGGAATGGCATGAGTAGATATGGACTCACCTCAGACGAATGAAACAAGTCTACCAAAGTCCAACATGGCAAACCAATAACTTTACTGTGTTATTTACAGGAGCATGGGTGAAGAGTATACTCATGGGGAGTGTGAACAAGTCCAGGGCAGATGCATCACCAAAAAGTCCACCCCAGGATGGGTGATAACTCACAAAAGTTACAACCCTGGAGCTCTCTATATGACTTGCAGAAAGCCTGACAGGTTAGAGAATCTCCTCTTCCTACCAATTCATTCTATAGCCTCAGGAAGAGGACTTTTTAAATTTTGTTCATTTCAGGAACTTCCTGAGACTTGTGAGTTATTTACTTCATGAATCTATTGAGCCCCAATAGAAACAGCATGTGAAGCAAGATTCAGATCCTTGGTATAACATTGTTTTGAGAAAGCCAGTCCACAGTGCTAGGTTCATTTAGTTCTGAATCCAAGCTTCATACCTTGCACATGTCGCTTCTATCCTTAGAGAACACAGAAGATCTCCCCGTCCGAACCCAGGCTTATACTAAATAGAACACCCTTGGGGAATTATGGCACACAGTTATAATCCCAGCACTTCAGAAGTGGGAACAGGGGAACCAGGGGTTCAACAGGAGGTAGTGAGTTTGAAGCTAGCATTACCTATATGAGATCATATTTTAAGAATTAAAGATAAATTAAAACAAACAGAACATCCAAGATGGTCTATTGTCAGCATGCTCTATAGCATAAAAAAAGGAAAATGGCATTGCTATCTAATATGTGGAGGTGAGCTACACTTCATATGCAAACCACAGCTATTCCTCACCAGCAGACTTTTCTCCCAAGTCTGGCATTTAGCCCCTCAAAATCCAGAGTCAAGACAAATGGAAGTCTACTATTTCTAGAATGATCCTTGTATGGTCAGTGTTAGCCCAGTGAACACATATATCTTAGAGTCAGTGATAATCATAATTAGGAAGGGAAAGTCTTTCAATAAAATACATATATGGGATTTTCTAATTCTATATAGGATATGCAGAGTTGTGCTACTGTTCTCACTGGTATGAAACTACCATTTCATAAGTATTTACAGGTAGATAAAAGCCATATTCCACCTGCCATAGATCTCACTCTCTTTCTTATGACAGACTACAACACACAGCCCTGCTGTGGAGGCGCACCATGTTGCCCTGACAATCCACACAAACTCCCTATGTTTCTAAGTAACAAAGTTTTACAGAAGTGGTTGTGTGGTTCGTCTCTTAACTCAGCGATAGTTTGGATGGCTATTGACCTGTTTCTGGAGAGCATATACAGACAAATAATAGACCCCACTAGCAAACCCATACTATAATATCACAAGCTAAAATTTTTATCCTAACATCCACAAAATCTTGTAAGAACCAATACCCACATAGAGCATTCGGAGAGTGAAAATGTAATGGAACTGAATGCTAACAGTCACAACACCTTATTTACAGCATAATTTTGTGCCACTACAAGAATATTTATTTAAAAAATAAATACCTTCCCAGGGTAGCAGAAACCATTTTTCAAGATGTAAAGACCATCTGGGATCCTGTGTAAAATGCAGAAAGTGAGGCTACTGAGAAATGCCCATGATACTCACATCCTGAATGTGATGCCTGTCATTCTCACTAACCATACTATGTGAAGATACCAGCATGAATTGACCTTGATGCCCCAGTATAGGCGAATGCCATGAGCCAGGAAGCAGGAGTGGGTGTGTTGGGGAGCAGGGGGAGAGAGGAGAGGATAGGGGAGCAGGGGGAGAGAGGAGAGGATAGGGGATTTTCAAAGGGGAAACTAGAAAAATGGATAACATTTGAAATGTCAATAAAGAAAATATCTAATAAAAATAGTAAGATATTAAAATAATTTTCCTTAAAAACAAACTAAAATTAAATAAATTATTATGATAATATGTATATTAGAAATAAAACTACATATTTTTTAAAAAAATGTAACCAATGGCAGATCTTTAAGAAATGAAGACAAAAAATGATTATCAAAAGCAACGATTCTATATGTTCTTTTTCAAAGACAATAAAATAAATATATGCAGGGTTGTCTATAAAAGAGATGCTATTCACAAAGCATCTTAGGAGTGACATGTAAGGCTGCAGGGATGGCTCAGGAGATAAAACACTTCCTATATAAACTTGACATCCTGAGTTCAGTTCCTGGATTGATAAAATGCTCCATGTGGTAGCACACATCTATAATCCCAGCACACTTAATGAGAAATGGAAGGAGGGTGGCTGGGAGCTTGGGGGCTTGTCTTAGGGTTTTACTGCTGTGACCAGACACCATGACCAAAGCAACTCTTTTTTTTTTTTTTTTTTTTTTTGGTTTTTTGAGACAGGGTTTCTCTGTGTAGCCTTGGCTGTCCTGGAACTCACTTCGTAGACCAGGCTGGCCTCGAACTCAGAAGTCCGCCTGCCTCTGCCTCCCGAGTGCTGGGATTAAAGGCGTGCACCACCACGCCCGACCCAAAGCAACTCTTATAAGGACAATATTAATTGGGACTGACTTACAGGTTCAGAGGTTCAGTCCACTATCATCAAGGCAGGAAGCATGGTAGCATATAGTCAGGCATGGTGCAGAAGGAGCTGAGCATTCTATATCTTCATCTGAACTAACAGAAAACTCACTTCCAGGGAGCTAGGTCTTAAGCCTATGCCCACAGTGACACACCTACTCTAACGGAGGCCACATCTCCTAATAGTGCCATTCCATGGTCCAAGCATGTGCAAACCATCACAGGGCTAGCTAAAATGGTATACATGGCAGAAAAACAATAGACCCTGCCTCAAACACAAGGTAGAAAGGAGTAGACCAACTTGCCAAAGGTGTCCTCTGATATCCACATATGTGCTGTGTCACATGCACACCTGCACTGGTCCACAAATGTCATGCATATACTGATGCCCTGCCCCCATACCATAGGCATACAAGGAGAAAACATTGCTGAAACGTGAAATGACTTATTGATAAAGAATAATCAAAATGCCAACTAAGTTTGAATACTTCTCTATAGTCAGTCACTTAGCAATTGAGATAAAAGGTCTGTTCTCTTGACATTTATGTTGAGCGGATGGGGGGTACTCACAGAGATAGTAAACAAGAATAAGCAGGTTGCACAGAATGCTTGAAGGTAAAAACTGAACAGATGGCAGGAGGCTGGCAGTGGGAGGTGAGGTTGCATCTGTGATGATGTAATTGGCACGCTTCACAGTGGTGTTTCTTGGGTCATGGTGAGTGCTAGCCAATCGGCACCTAGGGAGAGCCTGTTCCTGTGCTGTGCAGGGAACAAGAACAGAAAGCTAGAGAAAAGATGGGAGGGTCTGGCCAGAAGAGGGTATGTCCTGAGATGCCTTTGGCCATTGGAAGAAAAAAATTTCTGAATAGATTTTTGGAAGCCACAGTGGGAGGGAGGATAAGTTGATACAAGTCGGGCTTGAAAAACAAAGGGCAAAGGCTTGTGCTACAAGCTTGTAATTCCAGCTACGTGGAGCACTAAAAGCTTAAGGCCAGCCTGGAGTACAGAGTGAGTTGGAGACTAGCCTGAACAACTTAGTGAGACCCTACTTCTTCAAAATTATATATATTATATATATGTGTGTGTATATATATATACATACACTCTCTCTCTCTCTCTCTCTCACACACACACACACACACAGAGAGAGAGAGGGGGAGAGGGAGAGGGAGAGAGAGAGATGGAGAGAACATATGAAGAAAACAAATGACAAGTTGCTGGCAGGGATGCAGGGAAACAGGAGTCATTATTCTTTGATGGTGGGAGTATAAGCTAGTGAAGCCATTATGGAAATCATTATGGAAGCTTCTTAAAATAAAATAAAGTAAAATAAAATAAAATAAAATAAAATAAAGATCTATCTGGCTAGGAGAAACTATGGTCAAGAAGGTGGTTTTCCTGAAGCGGGGCTCATCCATTGTGCTCCAGATATGCTGACTGTAATCTCTCCAAATGTGTCAAAATCAACTGTGGGATTTGGGGGAATGCATTTGTGTCCTCCCTCGTTGAATTAAAAATAAAAACAGAGCCCCAGCATGACTCAACTGTATACAAGAGTACAGTATCCAGAGCACTCTGCATTCTACCACCGAGTTACCTGCTTACAAGCTTATTATACTGCCTAGCTCGGGATAACAAGGCATGGAAAACACAATGCTGCATTTGAAAAATATAATTCTTTTCATGGGGATTCTAGCTCCATGTGCTTATATTTGAGTCATATAACCAGGGGGAAAGAGACACAAACTTGAATGGGGAGAGAATCTGGGAAGAATGTGGGGTGAAGCATCTTTGATTGTATGATACTCTCAATGAATTATTATTACTTAAAGAAAAGGAAATGACATCCTACCTGCTTTGCAGGTCTTTCTAAAAGAGGCTATCTTACAATAAGTCTATTCTTGCTGTCTGTCTGTCTATCTATATCTATCTACCTATCATTTAATATATGTAACACACACACACACACATATATATATATATATATATATATATATATATATATATATATATATATATATATATAGAGAGAGAGAGAGAGAGAGAGAGAGAGAGAGATAAAGAGTTAACCCAACAGTTCAAGGAGTCTGGAAATGGAATAAAATCACCAGATATAAGAGAAATGACTTGTACACATAAGCTTTTTCTCAGCACAAATCCAGTCCATCCCTCTGAATCCTAATGAGATTGCATCAGTATCCAGAGAAACCAATCACTGTGAAGCAATGCAGGAGCAGGAGGCAGAGACACATCCAGTCACATGATTCTGTGTAGCACTGTGCTCGCTCCACGTGATCCTGTGCTATAGATGGATGGGTGGTTACAGCACTTGGAAGTCAGAGAGCTAAGTCCAAATCCCAATGTTCTTTCGTTCTTTCGTTTCTCATCCTCAATTGTATCTTTACGGGCTGCTATTCTAATTTCTCAAGCCCTTTGGGAACCTTTCTGTCTGGAACTACATTTTTTTTGATGTTATTGTAAGTTCTGGATTGGATTCCTCTGAGGGTTGGTTTCTGTTTTGATTTAGTCAGGTAACTAAAAATCCACCTACCTCCAATCCCTCCTGTAGATGGCTGTAGCCATTTTTTATTTAACCAATAGTTTTAAAATAAAGAACAAGGTTTACACAACAAAAGCTGGTAAACAGGAGAATTCGTTTCTAGGCCAAGCCCTTTGCTTAAAGAATTTAGCATTATAATCCCAGACCAAACCTCAACAATCCTCCACCCTCCTCCTCCCACAGCACTGAGACAAGAGGTATTTATCTTGGTTTTACGTAGTTACTAGGGATACAAGCTCAGGTCTTTATACTGGCAAAGCAGGTGTTCTTATGACACTAAGCCCCCACACCCAAATAATTTAACATATTATTTATTAAAGTTATATTTATTATGGCAATAAGTAAAGGATTATTTTTAGGCTGTCAGAGTAATTTCTCAAACTCACGTTATATTAATGCACCTAAGACCTGGCTAACTCACAGTTACTCATTTATTTTTTATGCCTTACCCGCAAATCAGTTTGATAGATTTATATTTTACAACGAGAATATACCAAGAATATAAAGAGCAAGAAAATTAATCATTACCCCAGAGGTCCTAAAACTAATCTGCACTACCTAGATGGCTAACACGTAGCATATTGCCTTTTAAGAGACTAAATTTACTGTTATTTAAATAATTTAACCATATCCTATTTTAAATGTGGATGTAACTTACCACAAGATTTATACCCAAGGCTATAGTCACTTTTTCAAAAAAAAATTAAATTACCTTTCTGAATTTTGGCAAGATTAATTGAACACTGACTGTGCATATTAGAATCTCATATATATATATACATGATCAGCTTATTCGGTCACTGTAGCTGACTAAAAGGTTCTGTTATGGCTGGAATGTACTCATGGGGCATTGGTACTGTGTAACTTACTACCCTAGTGTTGTGGAACTCCTCTGTATGACAGGTAATTAGGCAAATTTAGAGATCTTAAGGTCACCCAAGCTACTCTGATGTCATCCTGCAATTTTACCAATGTAGAGATCCCGGCTTAAGGATGCAGAGTAAACAGTTTAACATCACAGTTGATGGAAAAGCTTGATCCAGTTCAGACACAGGAGTCTGGATCCCCGTGCTTCCGGTACAGCAAGCACTACTTAATGTGTAAGCAACGAATCTCACAGAACTGGATTTATCTACTAGGACCCAGTGAGGGCTGCCCTAGACACAATTAAACAGGACATCAGCAACACCAAGAGGCTTCATATACCAACTTCAAAGATAGTAGAATCTTCTAAAACACAACGTGCTAGAAAACTCCATAATGATCCCTAATACTTATATGCAAAATTAAAAATAAAAAAATAATGTGGGGCAAATTTAAAAAGCAATCTAAGAATAATCACAGCCACAAAGAAAGAAAGCTCACCGTTACATCCAGTGGAAGAAAGACAGCATTTTCAACAAATGGTGCTGGCACAACTGGTTGTTAACATGTAGAAGAATGCGAATCAATCCATTCCTATCTCCTTGTACTAAGGTCAAGTCTAAGTGGATCAAGGAACTTCACATAAAACCAGAGACACTGAAACTTATAGAGGAGAAAGTGGGGAAAAGCCTTGAAGATATGGGCACAGGGGAAAAATTCCTGAATAGAACAGTAATGGCTTGTGCTGTAAGATCGAGAATTGACAAGTGGGACCTCATGAAACTACAAAGCTTCTGCAAGGCTAAAGACACCATCAATAAGACAAAAAAACCACCAACAGATTGGGAAAGGATCTTCACCTATCCTAAATCAGATAAGGGACTAATATCCAATATATATAAAGAACTCAAGAAGGTGGACTCCAGAAAGTCAAATAACCCCATTAAAAAATGGGGCTCAGAACTGAACAAAGAATTCTCACCTGAGGAATACCGAATGGCAGAGAAACACCTGAAAAAATGTTCAACATCCTTAATCATCAGGGAAATGCAAATCAAAACAACCCTGAGATTCCACCTCACACCAGTCAGAATGGCTAAGATCAAAAATTCAGGTGACAGCAGATGCTGGCGAGGATGTGGAGAAAGAGGAACACTCCTCCATTGTTGGTGGGATTGCAAGCTTGTACAACCACTCTGGAAATCAGTCTGGCGGTTCCTCAGAAAATTGGACATAGTACTACCGGAGGATCCAGCAATACCTCTCCTGGGCATATATCCAGAAGATGTCCCAACCGGTAAGAAGGACACATGCTCCACTATGTTCATAGCAGCCCTATTTATAATATCCAGAAGCTGGAAAGAACCCAGATGTCCCTCAACAGAGGAATGGATACAGAAATTATGGTACATTTACACAATGGAGTACTACTCAGCTATTTAAAAGAATGAATTTATGAAATTCCTAGCCAAATGGATGGACCTGGAGGGCATCATCTTGAGTGAAGTAACACAATCACAAAAGAACTCACACAATATGTATTCATTGATAAGTGGATATTAGCCCAAAACTTAGGATACCCAAGATATAAGATACAATTTGATAAACGCATGAAACTCAAGAAGAATGAAGACCAAAGTGTGGACACTGTGCACCTTCTTAGAATTGGGAACAAAACACCCAGGGAAGGAGTTACAGAGACAAAGTTCGTAGCTGTGATGAAAGGATGGACCATTTAGAGACTGCCGTATCCAGGGATCCGTCCCATAATCAGCTTCTAAACGCTGACACCATTGCATACACTAGCAAGATTTTGCTGAAAGGACCCAAATATAGCTGTCTCTTGTGAGACGATGCCGGGGCCTAGCAAACACAGGAGTGGATGTTCACAGTCAGCTATTGGATGTATCACAGGGCTCCCAATGGAGAAGCTAGAGAAAGTACCCAAGGAGCTAAAGGGATCTGCAACCCTATTGTTGGAACAACATGATGTACTAACCAGAACCCCGGAGCTCTTGTCTCTAGCTGCATATGTATCGAAAGATGGCCTAGTCGGCCATCAATGGAAAGAGAGGCCCATTGGACTTGCAAACTTTATATGCCCCAATATAGGGGAATGCCAGGGCCAAAAGAATGGGAATGGGTGGGTAGGGAAGTGGGGGGGCGCTATGGGGGACTTTTGGGATAGCATTGGAAATGTAATTGAGGAAAATATGTAATAAAAATATTAAAAATCAAAAAAAAAACCCTGACGTTTAATTGGCTGTAAAATATGACGAAGAAGCTAAAGTAGTGACGTGGATCTTGGACAAAGGTCAGAAATGTTTGTTAATTAACATCTGTATTACTACTTTTAAAAATAAAAAAAATAAATATTTTAAGAAATAAAAAAAAAAAAAAAAAAGAAAGAAAGCTCACCGTTGCATTTAGCGACCATGCCTCCTCTTCAAGCAGCCTTGCTACGGTGTTAGAAATGCATTCCGGGGTGAGAACTCTGCTTTTCAAATGTGTATTAAGGGTCACAGTCTCTGGAATCATCTATTAAATTCTGTTGTGGTCCTTGCTTGTGTTTTTGTTTGGCTTGTTGTCTGGTTGGCTTGTTGTTCTGTTCTGTTTGTTTGTTTGTTTGTTTGTTTGTGTTGCCTAGGGTGTAGAGTGTTTGTTGATGAAGCTAATTAAATTTACATTTGAGTTTTGTTTGGTTTTGTTTGATTTTACAAATCGGTAGCCCTTCACCTCATTGTTAAACTGCTCGTGTATAATGGGGAAGCCAGAGATATGAGCCTTTTTATACATCAAGGACATTGCTTTAGCGTTTAGAATCACTGTGTGTTTAGTCCTCTTTAGACATTTTATGTTCAATTGTACAAACTCATGCTAAAAATAATCAGGATTCAAGATGGGCTTTTACGGAGCAGAAATCATTTCCATTCTCTGACATCAGGTCCTGTAGTTGAATCCTCCCATAACACCAATGAGTGAGGGAGAAAAACAGACAAGTCTCTCTTGTGCAGCAGTTGGGACAAGGGCCGCCGTGCTCCTTACATTTCCAGGCCACCCTTTATACCTGGGAGCAGGGGTTGCCCCAAGCCTTTGCTCTCAATCCCCAGAGCATCCACTAATCAGAGAAGATTCAGGGAGAAGAGCCTCGAAGCATCCAAGACTCTGTGCCCCAGGACAGATACCAGGCCAAGCCATACTGCTTCTCCCTCTCTCACTCCACTCCTCCTCCTCCTCTCCTCCTCTTCCTCTTCCTCTTCCTCTTCCTCCTCCTCCTCCTCCTCCTCTTCTCCTCCTCTTCCTCCTCCTCCTCCTCTTCTTCCTTCCTTCTCCTCCTCTTCTTCCTTCCTCCTCCTCCTTCTTCTTCCCCTTCCCTTTCCTTTTCCCCTTCCTCCTCTTCCTCCCCTTCCTCCTCCCTCCTCCTCCTCCTCCTCCTCCTCCTCCTTTCTTCTGTACACAGGAGGCTCCTCTGAACCCAGTGAAATGAGAAGTCTCTGCGAGGATTATCTCAGCCCAGTGAGCAAACAAACTTTCTTCTTTTCTGCTGCCAATTACTGTTAATCCTATTTAGGGCAAGGCTCTCCTTCTAATTTTATTTTATTTTTTGTAGTTTTAGACACAGAAGGCATTTATTCTCTTTGATGTTCTAGCAGCTGACCCCCAGGTGCAGGCTTCCACAATTCCATCACCCCCTCATCCCCTTCACTTTTTAAACATCCAAATGTTTTAAGAATTTTACACAAGTACACTGTATTTACATCCTTTCCACTCTTTCTTCTCCCTCCTTTAACTCCTCCTGTGTCATCCCACTGCCCCACCACCATTCACTACTTGAATTTAGGACATCATCTCCTGTGGGAAAACTGTGCTAATTAAGGTCACAGTCTACCATTGTCTGGATAACCTTCTGAGCTCAGCATATAATAAAGAGCCCCTTCATTGACAGGGCTTCTTCCACTTATCTGATCTTGTCTGGGAGTTCACCACCACCACCACCACACACACACACACACACACACACACACACACACACACACACCTCTACCTGCAGAATGTCACATAGACTTAGATTACAGGTTCAACTTCCTTTCTTCTGATAAGAACCCATTCAGCTAGTACCTGAGATTCCTGGAATGCTTCCAATGCCAATGAGATATTTTGTTACTCTAGCCCTTCAGCCAATGACCTTTGCCCATCCTGGATGTTCCTATCCCTGTCCCCCAAATTATATAAACTTTGAATCATCCCAAGTAAAGTTGGTGTGCCGACCCCGCAGCTGTTTCCGGTGTGGTCACTCATTATATGTACTCACAGTGCTTCTGACGCTCCATCTGTTGTGGAGAGCTGTGCTGCGAGCAATCGCCATTATAAGATGGCGCTGGCCTCCGCTGTGCCTAACTAGTAAACAAGCCTGTACGCAGGTGCGAGAGTGAACTCACGCTTAGTCACTGCCCATCTCGGGGCGGGGCGTAGTAATGGCAAGCAACGAATCAGGAGTTGACACGCCACATCAGGTGCTGAAACACCATGGCTGAGGGCTATATAAGCAATGCCATTTTCCGGGGTCGTGGTCTTCCCTCCTGAAGAAGCAATAAAGCTTTTGCTGCAGAAGATTCCAGTTGTCCGAGTGTGTTCTTGCCGGCGAGAACGATAGCTCGGATAATCTGTCATCTCTGCTCCCTTTGCCCTGTCGGACTAACATAGACTGATGATCCCAGGAGCAGGGAGGGTCATCATCTTTTATAATTATCATTGTTAGGACTGTGTTTTTCAATAAAATATGATGACTTCATGGAGGCCAAGGACCAAAACCCAGCCCACCCTTTGCCATGTTCCATGAGCTGCTTATTTTGTCAACTTGATACACACTGGAGTCACCTGGGAGAAGGGACTCTCAATAGCGATAATGCCTCCATTAGGTTGGCCTGTAGGCATGTAGTCATGTAGTCATGTCTAGGTACATGTAGGCATGTAGGCATGTCTGGGTGCATTTCCTTCAATGCTGATATAGAAGGGCCCAGTCCACTAGGACTGATACTGTCCCAAGGCAGATGGTCCTGGGAAGTAGAGGAAACTGGGCTAAGAGTTCAGATATCTGCTTCAGCTCCTGCCTCAAGGCTTCTGCCTTGAGCTCAAACTATGGTTTCTCTTAATAACAAACCATAATCTGTAAGCCAAATAAAGCAAAACAAGACAAAAATCAAAAATCTTTCCTATTTTGGGTGATGCTATTCCTCACACTAAAATAAAACAATCTAGGACCATCCATAACGAGACAGCAGCAAGACCTGCATTTAGTCACTACTCACTAGCTACCCAATAAGCTCTTACCTCTTAAAAATTATCTCTTGATCTTTCCCAATGTAATATCTCTATTGATTGCTTTGGAGTTCCATACAATGTACTCTGATCACATTCATTTCACATTCCTCTCAGGTCCACCCTCCTACCCTTGCACTTCCCCTACAAAAAAAGAAAACAATATGTCAAGTCCAATTTGTGTTGCCCATATAGCCACTGGAGCATGGTCAAACTTGTAGCAGAAAAATATTTAAAAAGGCACCATCTCATGCTAGTGCTGGCTACTCTCTGGCCCCGGTGGTCTCGCCACCTCCGTGGATAGCCCCATGCAACGACCGCCCATCTCGCAGTTCTCTTGCTGTGGATTGTAACCCAGTAAAATCAAAACTCTAGAGGCTTGTGATTTATCAGTCAGACATATATTAGTAAATTCTCAACCCACAAATCTCCCACACAATGAACTCCCAGCTCAATTGATAGAAACACAACCTATCCCCTATAGCTGGGAACCAAATCTCTATCCTCTGTAAGAGAACTGTATGCTCTTAACCACTGAACGATCTCTGCAGCTCCAAGCTCAACAGTATTTTTTTGATTAAATTGCTAATGTACCTCTGCCTACCCATACTTTAGCTGGATGAAGAACAGGCCATACATCTACTGAAAGAAACCTATCTAAATTTGAGAAGCACAATGTTCTGTTCTTTTCCAGGAAACAAATAGTCTTTGAAGTTTGCAATTAAAATATTTCTAGCTTCTAGGAAATAACCATACAATGGTTCAGAGTATTCCATTGCTTTCTATGCACAAGCCCTCTGCAAATAACTGACAAGCAGAAATCCGTGTGCCTTAAGTGTTCCCAAGTGACTAGGTCAGTTATGATGACTGGCAGAGTCGAATGAATAGAGAATCCCGTTAGAATTCATATATATGCCCAGCATGTAAAGGCACAACCTGATGACCTGAGTTCAGTCCCTGACCTACCCGTGATGTGTTTGAACAAAAATATTTCATGAGGCTGATCACTCTGTACAGCAAATGCTCATTAACTATATATAAACTGAGGATAGGACTACTCCAAGGTATTACTGAGAAGGCATTACTGAGAAGAAGGTTTTTATTGTAGGCATGAAGGAGAGTACAGCCAGAGGTATCTAGAGGAATCCAGAGCAGAGAGAGAAAGTAGTAGACTGAGCAGGGCTGGCAGATTTGATAGGGCCAGGAGAGAGGGCGAGGAGCGTCAGAGAGGGAGAGAGAAAGACAAAGAATGTGCAGGCAAGAGATGGGGGGACGGGGAAGACCAAGGAAGCGGGGCCAAGAGAGCATGTAGCCAAAATAGCAGTGTTCTGAAGGAATGAGAAGCTGGGGAGAGGGACACCAATAAACTGAAGAACTTTAGGGTAGGAACAGGGAGAGAAGAGCAGAGAAGCATGAGGATGCCAAGATGGACCCTGGAGGATGCCAAAAACATGGACTCTATAGGATGCCAACATAGACTCTGTAGAATGCCAGCATGGACCCTGGAGGATGTCAGCATGGACTCTGTCATAGCTATTTGTGATACTGAGGAGCCTGGAGGCTAGCATGCACATTGGTAAGCTATTCAGCAGCACAGATGGCCATTTGTCCCAGGTTTCTTTTGGAGCTAACAGACAATACTGTCACCAGAGACAATGTGGATGTCTGTGTTGCCAGCTGACTCCAGAGGCCATGATGAGGTTTGTGTTCCATGCTGCTACCAGAGGTCACGTGGATGTCTATGGTCTCTGCTGCCCCTGGCTTTTATGCGCAAGGGGGCTTTTTTGTAGTGGTAGCAATGACTGAAGACTCACAATTGAGAATGAGAGGCATTGGAGGCTTCTGTGACATGTCTCCCAAAGAAGGTAGACATTCCCCCAGACAGGTAGGTATTGAGGGAGTCCTTAAACATTGTGACAGAGATGCAAAAGTATAGCTCTTCACAGCTATTGGTAAGGGAGAGATGATGAACTCAGTTATCTTCAAGGGGCAGGCCAATGGGAATTTGTCCATGCACCAATGGATATACAGGCAACACAAATTGGACTTGACATAAGTTTTTCTTTTTCTGTAGGGAGAGTGCAAGGGTAAGTGGGTGGACCTGAGAGGAATGGGAAGTTAGTTAGGATGAAATTTTGCTCCAATCATAAGTCTTCATTCATGCCATGTGAAAGATGGCACAAAGAATTTTTTTTTGATTCACCTGAATCTATTTTCAGGTGGTCTTCCTCTGTCATATCTGACCTGTATATCTCTGGAAGGTGTATTGTTGTCTATGTTCAGGTGAGGGCAGGCACAAGATAAATTGAAAGCCTGTGATTGGGCAATGGAAAAGGAAGGTGGGCTGAGAATATTAGAGACAAGAACAGAGAGACAGACAGAGAGAGAGAGAAGAAGGGAAGGAGAGGAAGAGATAAGATGGAGCCTATAAGAGAGGAATAGGAGCCAGAACCACACCGTTCTGGGAGCCATAAGTATTGGGGATTTCTTAGATAGATGATATAAGCCACCACATGGACTCTGTAGGATATCAGATGGGTGACTTACGACCTAGCCCTTTGCCACCTGTGCGCTACTGTACAGGGCAACACAGTAGAGCCAGTACTGATAGTGGGAGCAGGAGAGAACTGGACCCAAAGGCATGAACATAAGAGAGCTGGTGTTGGTACTTGTCTACTGTACGGTGTCCTGGGCAAGACAGAGATACCCCCCACTGCTTCATCCCTGCACCTCACCACCTATTGGCAGGTGAGAGAGCTGGTCTTGAGGTCTTGAAGACAGGAATGCTGGCTCCTCCACCTCAGCGGCTATAGCATTACATTCTGTATCACCGCTTTTTGGCAAATGGTTAATACTATGTTAGATTCCATGAGGCATTTTTTTTAGACATCCTTATTGATATTTTATCCCTCCCCCATTCTTCTATACTAAAAAGAACTCGTGGGTAACATTATGAAAAAGACAGAGTAAGGACCTGCAAACTTTTCCTCTTTAGAGAAGAACTAGACAACTTCAAAAGTGAAATTTTATTTTTTTATGCTTTGGAAATTGTTCAAGGATTTGTAACACTGCAGGTGGCTCTTTAAAAAAATGTCTTCACCTTATTTAAAACAAGCTTGGCGGCTAGAGAGCACTGGCTGCCCTTCCAAAGGACCAGGGTCCAGTTCCCATTACCTACATGGGCTCACAATACCCTGTAAGCCCAGTGACAGAAGACGGAGCACCTAGTTCTGTCCCTCTGAAGGCACCAGGTACACATGTGGCATCCAGACAGGAATGCAGACAAAACACATGTAGACATAAAATAAAATAACTTTTAAAAAATAAAAATAAGCTTTACGGCATTTGAGTGTGAACTCGTCCCTTCTTCCATTTGCACTAACCTTGAAAACCTCTGCCTTCCTCTTTCCAGACTCCCTTCCTGCCTCATCTCTTGAGATAGCTCTCTCAGGAAGGAGGCTCCCCACAGTGCTGAGCCTTCTCTCTCAAGGACCAGCTCACATTCCAACTGGCGCTTGGCAGTTAATGAAGAACCAGAGAGGACCCTTATCTTCTCTTCATCCCAGGAAATGCCAAGTGCAGGCTCCCGAGAAGCCCTCGATAACAGCAGAGGTGCCCGCCCACGCAGTTACGAGGCTGCTAGTCAGGAACAGAGCCCTGGCTGTAGGAAGCATTCTCCAGGCTCATGCTGTGCTAATACAACCGGCATGGGCCGGGCATAGTGATATAACCGTATAGTGCATTTGAATAAGGAATGTGAAGAGATCTAAGTTGGTGACATAGTGGGAAACTACCCTGCAAAATAACCCTGTGCTGGGGTAGGTTGTCCCCATAATTGCCACTGTGGCTGGCTGTGTTAGTAAAGTTCTTGTTACTGTGGTAACATGCCTGACAAAAACTGAAAGGAACAAGGGTTATGGCTCACATTGTTCTGGCCAGTTGGCTCCATCTCTTTCACATCTGGCAGACCAAAAACAAGGGGTAAAGGGATGGTGGAGGGGAGGTGCTTACTGCATGGCAGTCACGAAGTAAAACAGAGTAGCAGAGAGCCAAACCAAGTGACAACCTTAAGACTACACCCTTACCGGCTGACTTCCTCCAACTAGGGCCCACCCTTGCAAACAAGACTTACGTTCAGTCCCACAACCTGACAAAAAGTATTAATCAAACATGGAGGTTCACTCTTGTGATCTAAACATTGGGGAGGTAGAGCTAGGCTGATTCTTGGGGCTTGGTAGCCCGCCAGCCTACTCTGTTCAACAAGTTCTTGGCGCATGAGAGACCCTGTCTCATAAAAACCATGGATAATATTGGAGGAATCATGTCCAAAGTTACCTTATGACCTCTACATGCGTGGACACACACACACACACACACACACACACACACACACACTTATACATCACAGGCTGAGTGTTCCCAGTTCACAAAACCAAGGACTGAGCAGGTGATTGGTAGTGAGTCTGCCTCATCAGGCACAAAGTGTGTGCTGACTGGCTCCTCTCCCATGAGAACAGGGGGGCAAGCCTGAACCTGCAATGCTGAGCTCAGGACTTGCAGTTTCTCATAGCGTCATGCAGTGCCTACATTATTCTAGTTCACTGCAGAGGAATGAAGCAATGGGGGAAGAGCCTCCACTCACTCACTGCATGCTTATTCTGAATATCCTTGACATTTTCCTGGCCCTGAAAGATTAATTGCAGTTTAAGGATTGGCTAAGTATGTGGAGACATCAGAGACTTAGGGCACCCAAACCAAACCAAAACAAAAAACCCTCTTCTGACAGCAGTTAGAGATCTAGGCATGCCTTTCTATGGAAGCACATGCCAATGACACACAACCAAGCCAGAAGAGGCAGAGAGGACTCTTATCTCCTGCACTGAACCCTAAAGAACAGAGGAAGTCATTCAAGGAAGAACTGCATAGAATAGAGACATTCTAGGCAGAAGCCACCAT
This sequence comes from Mus caroli, assembly GCF_978045245.1. Taxonomy (NCBI): domain Eukaryota; kingdom Metazoa; phylum Chordata; class Mammalia; order Rodentia; family Muridae; genus Mus; species Mus caroli. The sequence goes on from NW_028227265.1 coordinate 93,696,533, forward strand.
GTGATTAAGCATACGGTCCAGAGAATAGTGACCAAGTAATGTTATATTCATTTCCAAGGCGGATAAATAGATGTCAGGCTCTGAGACAGAGTTTTCAAAGGAAATTCTCTATCAGTGCATTCAGTCTTTCAACGAACATTTACCAAATGCCCACTGTGTAGAGCAAATCGTATGGCAGATGAATAAGGCTTGTTCTCTGTCCTCAGTGAACCCCAGTTAGCAAGTATGATCTATAAAGAGGCAGGCGCTGGGATAAAGATTAGAACAAAAATGTAACAGAAACAAGAATGGAGTGCTTATTTGTGACTAAGCAGGTCAAGAAGTCTTCTCAGTGAAGGGCTTTTTTTTCCCCAAGTATTAAATAGAACAGGAGAGGGCCATTTATTCATTTTTGCAGAGAAGCTTGATTTTGTACTTATTTTAGTTTGCCCAAATTTTGAGACGCATCGGCTGCTGACATGCTTATAAATCAGATGTTAATTAATGAAGTGAAAACCATGCTGGAAGGAGATGAAGCCCTACTTTAGAATGACTTGGTAGAGCTGAGCTCTCTACCAAAAATCAAGTTATGCAAATCAAGAAGATTGCTTTTCTAATAGCAAGGGAACTGGTGTGTGTGTGTGTGTGTGTGTGTGTGTTGCTATTTAAATATGTTATAAACAACCTAGCCAACAGTGAGTACCCACAGTGCTAACTAACATTATATTGAGATGATGTACTTTGTATAATACACATCTCTAGGCCTTTTGCAGACATAATTTTTTTCCTCAGTGCTTTTCATCTCTGGGTGTAAATTCAAGCTTGGTTGATATTTCTCTGTTTTGTTTTCATTCTTGCTCTAAAAAAATATACTTTCATCAAGTGTACTTCTCACAACTGCAGGGATCTTCAGGTAATATGCACATTACATTTATGGTATGTAAGTAAAAATAGAAGACATTTTCATAAGTTAGAAGGCTCCTCCATGAGCTTTTCCAGTTCATATTCAGTCCTGTCAAGACATCACCATCCTGGTTTCTATCACTGACAACTATTAATAGTTTTGAACTTTAAATGAATGGAACTCTGAGGGCATCCTGTTCTATCCATCGTGTGTCTCTCAGCCATGCCTTCCTTTTCACTGAATTTTATAAAAATCCATAGATACCAAACAAAACAATCTTCCTCCTTGATTCTTCTTCTTTGTTTATTGATGTATTATGTATCATTATACTATCATCAATACAGTATAATATACATCAATGCATTGCATCATTAAGTAGCCAAGACTCCTCTTGAACTTTTTTGGTGCAGTTCGCACTAGCCTTGAAATCATAATCCCTCTGCCTTAGCTTCTCCAGCTTTGACATGATGAGCATGTACCACCTTGTCCAGCTACTTATTCTAACTGATGAACAGATGCTAGTGTGAGACCATGCAGAATGAATCTTGGGCTGAGTTGATAGCTCCATCAGTAAAGCGCTTTCCTTGAAAGCATGAGGACTTTAGCCTGATCCTTTAGATGCTCATTAAAAAAACAAAGCAAACAAACAAACAAAAAACTCGGCATAGTAGCACAAGCTTCTAATCTCAGCCATGAGGAGTTGGTGATGGGTGAATCCCTGGGACTTGCTGGCTATATAGCGTAGCCAACTTGGTGACTTCCAAGTTTATGAGAGACCCTGAGTAGTGCCACGGTTGTTCTCTGGCCTCCATATACACAAATGCTGTATAAATAGTTGTTCTAGCATATTGTTTAGGAAAACTGGGAAGAAAAGGTAGATACATGCTTAACATCCATGCAATTTCCTTCTTAGTATTTTCCATATGCAGTTGGTTGAACTCTCAGGTATGGAACCTGGAGACACATGGGTCATGAACAGAAGGTTTCTTTAGTGGACATCGATACTTATTTCTCTAGAGCAACAGGAATTCTGGGTAATAGAATCAGAGGATTTCAGGCACTTTGTAAGTTATAGCTTAAAATCTTGTCAAATCCATTTAAACTTACTACATGGTATAAGAGACTTGGAAGTGTGAATTTTCTTGCATTAAACACTTGTACAATATCTCTTGTGGGTATAATTTGCATTTCCTTGGTAGCTAGTTAGCTGTGAGCTATCTCATAGCATTGTTGGCCATTTTGTATGTCTCCTTGTGAAATGTTTACATCTGTCCCCCTTTTGATTTAAAAATTATAATATTTATTTGTGTGTAAGTGGACACATAACATGCCATGCCTTGCTTGTGGTGGTCAGAGAACAACTTGGGGGAATCAGTTCTCTCCTTTGACCACGTGGATTTGGAGAGCAAATTCAGATTCTCCAGCTTGGCAGCAACTGCTTGAACCTGGTGATCCGTCTTAAAGGCTTATCAATCTGTGCTCCCTGCCCCTCCTCTTTGGAAGATGGAAACTGAGTTGTCTGGTTTTTAGCAGACAATGGGGTTTCAGCTTTAAATGCGACTCCTGTGGCAGAATGTGTCACGATCCCTTTCTCCAGTCTTCCGTGTGCCTCTTATTCTTTAATAGTATCTGCCTCCTTTGCTGAACATAAGTTCTCAGTTTTAATGAGCTTCAAATGTATTCCTTTTTTTTTTTTTTCCTGTACCAAGGTACATTCTGTGACCTTTAAAGAAACTTTGTCTTGCCAGAGGAAATCTTTTCACGGAATGAAGACAAACTCTTCACATTTCTCACAGAGCCCTTAAATCTGCACAGATGTGTATTTATTAATTTATACTGGCCTTGAGAGTCACTGACTGTTCCAGTACACTGTCATAAAACACCCCATTGACAACTACCCTCAAATTAATCCTAAAATACTAGTGTGAATTATAAGCCATCTGAGAAGGTGTTTAAACTTTAGGATAACTTACTCAAAAACAGCTTCTGTTTTAGAATTACATATATATGTATGTATATACACACATATATATGTATATGTAATATTTATTTATTTATACTGATAATTAGGGATTTAATGATGGGGAAAAGTTCTGAAAATCAGAGAAGAGTGTGTGGAGCTGAGTATGCTGGTACATATGTACCTGTAATCTCAGCATTTGGGGGGCCAAGGAACACAAGTTCGAAGCCAGCCAAACTAGAAAAACTACAAATGGTTTGGAAATGCTACAGTGACTCAGTTACTGTCAAATTTGTTTTTAACAGTTGATGAGATGCCTAATTTTAAAGCCTGACAAATTCATGGGTGTTTAGCATGATAAAATCTTTGCCTCACATGCAGACGAAGTCTTAGTTATGTTCAATACCAAGCGCCAATAAGAACCCCAAACTATCAATTGAACAAACAATAATATGAAGATTCATTTTCTAAACAAAGAAATATATTTAATATTTTCATGCTAAATTAATGAGGCAATCATACTGTTATATATGCATGTGTATATGAAGCACATTTCAAGTAATCAGTCATATTGAAACCCAAGTATTTAATATAAAATACCTGGAAAGAGTATCGATATCTGGACCTTAGGGAGTAACATACCTTCATTCAGTAACTCTCACAAGCTCAGATTCATCTTTTGGGGATATATATATATATATATATATATATATATATGTGTGTGTGTGTGTGTGTGTGTGTGTGTGTATGAGAGAGATAATAACTGATAAGGCACTGAAAACACTGCTTGAGGATGTCCCCTCAGTGCCCAGATAAGATTTTTGAGAATCTGTTGGGTGTCAACCTTTTCCATTTTTTCTATGTTTATTCTGGGGAAAAAAACCTTGACCTATGAATATCAAGCTTCCTTGTTTTAGAATTCTTTTTAAATCCTCTATGAACATTTTTTGATGACCTGAGAACTGATGCACCAAAAGATTACAATGCACTGACAGAGTGGTGAGAGAGTGAGCAGATGGCTGGAGACGAAGGAGATTGTGTTTCTTTGTGGGGGAGGGGGACACAGGCTTAGAAAGCTTATCATGGATATAAAACTGTTCTGATAGGTGATGGGGAAGAATTATGTCTCTACTTCTGCCCCCTTTTCCAGTTATTTTTGGCTTAGTGTTTTACCCATACTGGCTAGCTTTCCTAATACTGGAAGGTGCTATGTATGCTACTGGAGGAGCGGAGCAATCACCAGTCTTACCCAGTCTGAATGCTACGAGCCGTAGCCTGAGAATATGTGCCCACTGATACGATAATTGCACAAATGTCATGGGAGCAGCCAACCACTTTCTCACTGAAGAACCAACTATTACTCTGCTTCTTTTGTTGTTGTTATTGTTTTGTTTTGTATTTGCTGAGACAGGGTCTCATGTGACAGAACCCTACCTGTCCTGAACTTGATTTGTAGACCAGGCTGGCCTTGAAGTTGCAGAGATCTGCCTCTCTGCCTTCTGAGCGCTGGGATTAAAGGTGCACACCACCACTCCTGGCCCTTCCAACCAACTTCTAATGACTTTTAATCATACCCATAAATGAGCACACCATTCAACCATTCAACCCTTGTCGGAGCCTTCTGCAGAAGATGGTGATTCCCACAGAAACTCACCATTGACCAAGGCGCAGAACATGAAAGACCATGCAATGCTCAGCCTAACATGGGACAAGATATCACATCCTCTCTACCCATGGCTCAGGAAGCATGGCAGAAGAGGAAGTGAGAAGATTGTAAGAACTGTCAGTGAAGAATTACTACAAGGAATCAATGCTTTCTGGACATAGCAGGGCAACAGGAGTTGAGACAACACACATAAGACATACGCAGGCTCAGGTCAGACATGCTCCAGCACGGAGAATGGAAGTAGCATAACCTCCCATCCCCAGTTAAGGAGATGCTGGCAGTTGATAGCTGCTGGGAACGAGTCAGTTTTCTGTAGAGGTGCAGGTTCTGGTGGATCGACTATCCTACAGTGAAAGCTACACGGCTAAAACAAAGTATATGAGCAGCATAAACTATACTTGGTTTTTTTGTTTTTGTTTTTTGGGTTTTTTCAATTTTTATATTTTTATTATTATTTTCATTGATTCTTATATTTTTTGGATTTTTTATTAGGTATTTTCTTCATTTACATTTCCAATGCTATCCCAAAAGTCCCCCCACTCTCCTCCCCCCCCCTCACTCCCACTTCTTGGCCCTGGCTTTCCCCTGTACTGAGACATATAAAGTTTGCAAGACCAATGGGCCTCTCTTTCCACTGATGGCCGACTAGGCCATCTTCTGATACATATGCAGCTAGAGACACGAGCTCCGGGGGGTACTGGTTAGTTCATATTGTTGTTCCACCTATAGGGTTGCAGATCCCTTTAGCTCCTTGGGTACTTTCTCTAGCTCCTCCATTGGGGGCCCTGTGATCCATACAATAGCTGACTGTGATCCCGCAATACCTCTCCTGGGCATATATCCAGAAGATGTTCCAACCAGTAAGAAGGATACATGCTCCACTATGTTCATAGAAGCCTTATTTATAATAGCCAAAAGCTGGAAAGAAGCCAGATGTCCCTCAACAGAGGAATGGATACAGAAAATGTGGTACATTTACACAATGGAGTACACTCAGCTATTAAAAAGAATGAATTTATGAAATTCCTAGGCAAATGGATGGACCTGGAGGGCATCATCCTGACTGAGGTAACCCAATCACAAAAGAACTCAAATGATATGTACTCACTGATAAGTGGATATTAGCCCAGAAACTTAGAATACCCAAGGTACAAGATACAATTTGCAAAACACATGAAACTCAAGAAGAATGAAGACCAAAGTGTGGACACTTTGCCCCTTCTTAGAATTGAGAACAAAACACCCATGGAAGGAGTTACTGAGACAAAGATTGGAGCTGTGTCAAAAGGATGGACCATCTAGAGACTGCCATACCCAGGGATCCATCCCATAATCAGCCTCCAAATGCTGACACCATTGCATACACTAGCAAGATTTTGCTGAAAGGACCCAGATATAGCTGTCTCTTAAGAGGCTATGCCGGGGCCTAGCAAACACAGAAGTGGATGCTCACAGTCAGCTATTGTTTTGGTTTTTAAAAAGAGGACACTAAGTGGTCAGAAAATGATGGATGAATCTGAGAGGAGTGAAGGGGAGGGATCAAGATGATTACAGTGCATTGTGCAAAATTCTCAAAGAGCTCATAAAAAGGAAAAAACAAAAACCTTTTGGAATTCATTTAGGACCATCCTTACCTATGAAGCCACAACTATAAAAGTGATAACTATTGTAAACACAAAAACCCTACATTCTAGAATACAATCTTTTATCTGAATTAATATTTTGAAAATTTAAAAATTCCTAATAAAATGTGGAGTTCAGTTCTCTCTGTTGTTTGAAGCATTCATTGTTATTCTGTACGGCTCATTCTGTTCTGTTCAGAGCAGAGCTGAAGTTCAAATACCAGGGAGCATCATCAATTAGATGTCCCCATGGGCACTTGCACAGTAATTGTCGTGGTCTTGAAGCGAAACCCAGGTAAGCTGCTCCTCTTCAGTTCATACAGATGCTTGGGTTTCCAAGGCAACCGCATCTTCAACATGCTTTTTTTTTTTCTACTATACTTTTTGAGAAACTTTGCAACCAATTATTGAGCATCATGCTCACTAGAGCAGTTCTGATAACTGATATAGATCTGTTTACAGCAGGAAAAAAAATAAAGGAATATGGAGAGAGCAATCTGAGCCGAAGAAATCATGCATTATTCATTAGACAAAGACTTATTTCTAGCATTGTGTGCTAGACTCGTCAATCCTGCTAAATTAATTTTACTCTTAATTCCTTTTCAAAGGGTTAGACTTAGTTCTTTTCCACATTGTATCAGACATAAATCCTATTATAAGATTGTTTTCAATAGTCTTAATTTAAAAGACATTTTTATTAAATTGAAAGAAATTCCGGACTTATAAAAAAGTTTAAGTCTCAATCCATAGAAAGGAAGAAATGAAGAATAAGTCTCTCTCTCTCTCTCTCTCTCTCTGTGTGTGTGTGTGTGTGCTTGTGTGTGTCTGAGTGTGTGTGTATATGTGTGTGTGTGTATATGTATGTGTATATATGTGAGTATATGATGTGTGTTTTAGGTGTGTATGTATATGTGTGTATGTATGATTATATGTGTGTGTATATATATATGTGTATGTATGTATGTGTGTATGAGTATATATGGATACATATGTGTATATATGTGTGTTTATAGGTGTGTGTATGTATATGTGTGTATATATATGTATGTATGTATGTGTGTATGAGTATGTATGCATACATATGTGTGTATGTGTTTGTATGTATGTGTATTTATAGGTGCATGTGTGTAGTGTGTGTGTGATATGTGTATTATGCTGTGTCTCTTGAGACACAGTGATAGAGTTTAGGGGAGAATAAATTTTCAAGAAAGTTGAAGTGGCAATTGTCATTTCTCAAGTATGTACTGAAAGAATACGGATCTTATTTCTAGGGTTGCCTAAAACTTAGCATAGTAAATTATTAGGAGTATGGGCACCTGGAATTCTTCCAACATTTCCCAGGCTGAGAGCAGATAAGCAAACATAAACACCTTTCATGGTGTTCCTTGAGCCTGAGATGTAGAGGTTGTGTTGTAGATGCTCAGCGGGGAATAGGGACACCCCATACCAACTGATGTCTTGTTGCTTCGAGATGGAGGTGCCCACCAAAGGTGGAAAGGGTGAGCGTTCCTCTTTCCTGAGATTTAAAATCATTTATTTATTTACTATGTTTGATGTGCCGGAGCTGGTATGTGTTCTGAGTCACTAGGTCTCCAAGAATGCTAGAGAGAGTGTAAGGAAGACATTTTGAACTGTACATACGTGCTGTCCAAAGCTGGCTATTTATACATCAAACATTCAAAAGGTTATCTTTTGTGATGGTTAATCTTGACTATCAACTAGATGGGATTGGGGATTCCCATGGAAATAGGTCCCTGAGTATAGGTGTGAGGGCTTATTTAGATGATTAAACTGAAGTAAGAAGACCTGCCATAAAAGTGGGTAGTACTGTTCACTGAGCTAGTGTCCCACACTGAATACAGGGAGAAGGAAGCTCAGCACCAGCATTTATATTTGTTTTCTGACTAAGGACTCACTGTGACCAGCCACCTCCTCTTCCTACTGCCACCCCATTCCCTGCCAAGACAGACTGCTTAACTAGAACCGTAAACAAACAAACAAACAAACAAACAAACACTCCCTCTTCCTTCCTTAAGTTGCTCTGTCAGGTAATTTGTTGCAGCAATAAAACAACTAACATACCTCCTCTCATTATTTAAGTGCTTTCAGGGCTCCACTTCCTTCTTCAGAGCCAATGTTCTTGCCTTAGGATACGTTATTGTCTTCTCACGTCTCTGAGTCTGTTGATCTTTCCCATATTAGCTTTATTTCCACAGTTGTCAGCTCTTCAGAGTTAGGTGCCACCTTTTCATAATACAGATTTCCCCCAAAAATGTTTGCTTTTTTTCATATTTATATTTGTTTCAGTGAGGGAGGTGGGAGAGTAGGGAAAAATTTCCCCTTGCTTGGTGGTTGTTGGTACCAACTGGTACACATGGGACCCACCAAGCTTTTAAAAATTCTATAATATTTGTTCTAGTCTTTTTGTTTTCTTTTAAGACCAATGGCATAAAGTGAACTTGCCATTCTCAGAGAGATAAAAGTGTTCTACTTCCACCTTATTTATTTTTAATATTGTAGCTCAGTGATGGCCACCTAGAGAACTGTCAAATACAGTCACATCCATCAGGATATTGTCATAATCAGAGCCAATTGTCATTGTCAATATGCAAGAGTCTCAGAAGATAAAAATGGAGCTTACACATTTTGGTTTTGTTGTTGTTTTGAGATAGGGTTTCTCTGTTTCACCCTGGGTAGCCTGGAACTTACTCTGTAGACCAAGCTTACCTCAAACTCAGAGATCTGCCTACTTCTGCCACCTGAATGCTGCAGTTAAAGGTACATACCACTACCACCCTGGGCTGGTAGCTTACTTTTTAAATACAGCTTTTTTAATGTTATAGAATATGCGTTACCCATGTTCATGGTTATGTTACTACAGACAAAGCTACCATACTACTGAACCTGTAAAAGTATAGCAATGTGATTATTATAGTACATGATACTTAGTCCTGATGATAAATGACTGCATTACCAGTACTGGCATTCATTATACTAACTTTTATGGTCATTTTGGAGTACACTCCTATTCATGCATGTCAACTGTGAGACAGCCTGCCTTGTCACATGGGAGCAGTCTGCTTATGGATCTCGGGGGCACAGAGTCTCTAGATTGAGTAATTTTTTTCTTGTACCACGTCTAATCTCTTCATATGTAAGTGTGCTCTGTGATGTTTGCACTACCAAGAGATTGCTTAGGGATGCTCTTAGACTGTATTCTAGTTGTTAAAGGATGTAGGGCTGTAGTTACTCAGTGAGTGATGGCAATCTGAGCAGGAATGAAAGCGACCCACTGCTGTGTTCCTCCTTATCTCACTAAGAATAAGCAAGTAAGGGCCACCTCATTTATTCATCTCTAACAAGTACAGTAATTCTTCTGCTGATGGATAGCTAACCACGCATGGTACTGGCTTTTTTAATGAGCAGAATATCAAGTGGTAGATAAGAATTTTATGAGGCCATATATTAGCTCTGGCTTATCTGAAATGCTAGAAGAAAGTGAGGATATGTCGATAAGCGCTTTCTGCTCTGTGGCCATTGGTTGCTGAATTTTTGACCAAACTCTTTTTAAAGAAATGACCTAGAATATGAGAAGAGTAATTCTAAGGAATTGGATTCTGTGCGGCCCACACAGTATGCAAAGATCCATGCTTTCTGGGTGTTTTGCAATCGCCAGTCACTATCCCTGGATGAATTGTCACCCTGAGTGGTAACTCTATCTATCTCATCACAATATGCTTTCACAGAGAACCACAGCTACCATATTCTCAGAAATACAAATTCTGATTTAATAGGATAATGATTTTGATTTTTCCAGGTCTGGGATATAGCTCACTGGTAGAGCATATGTAAGACTGTGGGTCCAATCTCTAGTATTAAAATAAATGACTTCTGGAGTCCCCGTTTCCTCCCACCTTTCTGACTCGTCCTTAGTGACATACTTTATGAACACTGGTTGTTCTGTTTCTCAAGCTGTGACATTGTTTAGGTGAGTGGTGAGGTCTTCTTTGCCCCTTCATATCCTCCCTGGGACATGTCTCCCCATTCTCTGACTTTAACTGTAGACAGATGTCTAGGCTGAGCTCTAGGATCCTGCCTAATTTAATGTACTTAAGAGAAGCGGCCCTAGAAGTCTAGGGCACAGAGTGAGCCTGCATAGATCGAGTAATGGAACATGAGCTGAGAGAGTTCCCCAGGAACACTGAATCCCTCAGATGGGCTTAGCGGCTTAAGTGAAATCAGTAACACAGATGAGAAAGCAAGGCTGGAAAAGCTGGAGAGACGAAAGGTACCAGTGACCCAGGGGGCAAGCTCAGGCAATACAACATACATCCACTTGGATCCCAGAAAGGACACACACACACAGATACACACACACAGATACACACACACACACACACACACACACACACACACACACACACACACACAACTTTTTAAAACATAATGGCGGGCAAGTCCTTTCCGAGCAGTAGCCACACAGCTTTGTAAGCCTGCTCAGTTTGCAGAATTACTCATGAAAGTCTAACTTATCCTGTTCTTCTTTCTAGCTATCTATAGCATGTTTTCCTTAAGGCTCACTAACCCTCCTATTCCTGCCACATGGCTCTCCAAAGTGGCTGATCTCCTTTAGCTCCATGGGTGTGGCCTTTCCCCCTCTTTTCTATGCCCTCCTCCAGGCAGCTGCTGAGCCTTAACAGCTTGCTTGCCCTGGGGCTTTTCTTTTAAACTTCAATAAAATTGTTCTCTAGCTCAAAAAGGAAGGAAGGAGGAAGGGAGGGAGGGGAAAGGAAGGGAGGGAGAGAGGGAGGGAGAGAGAGAGGGGGGGGGAGTAGATTTGCGACATGGGATGAAAGTTATCACTGATCCAAGCTGTTCAAACAACCCAAGTCAGATAAGCACAAAGGAATCCAAATCAGAGTCCATTGCAATCAAATTTTAAAAGTCAATTAAAAGGTAAATTCTCACAAAAGATAAAGGGCACACTGTATAGGACAATGTTAAAAATGGGCTGACATCACTCCCAAAACAGCTCAAGAGAGCAAGCAGTAGAGCAGTGTGCTTCTATTTTGGGAGTGCGTGTGAGAGAGTGAGTGTGAGTGTGTGTGTGTGTGTGAGTGTGTGTGTGTGTGTTTCAAACATTTAGCACAAGAGCTGCCATGCAGTACTAGAGCGACTGTATTACTAGCTAACAAACTAGCAATGTATCACCGAGTTTGAGTAGGTGATACAAACTAGCAATGTATCACCATGTTAGAGCATCAACTCCTGAAAAAGGCATAACAGAACAAATGTGTATACAGCTAAGGACAGAGCTTCGAGACGCAGGGCCCGACTTGTGCATCAGAGCCTCTTGTGAAGCTTTGTAAATGCTGCCCCGGTCCATTTTGTCCCCAAAAGTGCTGTTGAAGACTCTCTGAGTCTGCTACCTGGGCTGGTGTGTTCTGTTACTGTTGCTTGGCTTACTTTTGTTTGCCTTCTATTCTTATTTTGTTTCTTAGACACCGGGTCTCACTCGGCAGCAAAGGCTGTCCTAGCTGTCCTCTTAGTTCAACTCCCTGTAGGTATTGTTTTTTTTTTTTTTTTTTTTTTAAAGCTCCACCGTGTCTAACATTTATCATGTCTAAGGCCATGAATCATCGTTCTCCAGTCTCTGTTCTTGCTAAGTCCAAACATTTTCAGACTTCGGTGTCATAAATTCTCACATTCGCCATGAGAAAACAGACTCTGTGAGATGAAGTGACCTACTCAACGTCACACAGACAGGACAGAGCCAAAATTCAATCCCAAGTCTGTCAGATAGTCAAGGCCTTGGCTCTGTATTTAATCACACCGCCTCCCTCAGTCTTTTCTCCCTTTTATAGGCAGAGCCAGGAGCATAATTTAAATGACGTTATCCATAAGTTTGTATGAAAACCTTAACATGAAGTATATTTAAAGATTTTATTTATGTGGAGATTATAAAACACAAATTTACAGAAATGAGCTTAAAGTTTCTGTACTGCTCATAGTAAAGAACTCAATGTCATTCATAAATTATAAATGCAGTGGATTTCCAAGACTGTTGTAGATTCAAAAGATGTTTCCAAGCCTGGTTGGTTCAGAATGGTAATCAATACACATAATTCTTTGAGACATAGCTTTGATCATACAACTTTCTCTCTGGGAATGGTTTAGAAGCTGCAGAATCCGCTTCGATCTTCCACCCAAGGGTATACTTGGGAAATCTACTGAATTGTCTCTGGAACCTGGGCAGAATCCAAGACTAGAGAGACATCTCAGTAGTTTAAACCACGCATTGCTCTGGCAGAAGACCCAAGTTCAGTTCCCGGCACCCTCGTGGCATCTTACAAATGCCTATAAGTCCAGTTCGGTATTAGATTCCCCTTCCTGTCCTCCAGGACATAAGTGGTGCACATTCATACATGCAGACTAAGATATGTATACATGCGAGTAAAACTAAATATTTTTGTAAAAGAACCTGAGGTCCTAGGAGGGAAAACAAAACCACTCTGTATGGTTTCAGGAAGCTTCTTGAGATATGTAATGATTTAGGGAAGGCAGGCACCTGAATCAGATAACAATAATAATAACAATAACAACAACAATAACAATCATATTTCAGAAGAAAAGAAAAAACAGGAATACAATTTCACTTGGAATGATGCATTAAAGACCACATTTGAGTGAAAAGAAAGAGTAAGCGGCAGCAACCAGCCCAGCTCTCAGCAGCTACAAGCTCTACAGGTCTCTTCTGTCTCTTCTCAACCACATGACTGCACAGGAAAGAGAGTGACCACATAAGGAGAGACCCACAAAATCCCTTTTAAGCTGGACCATTAGCCAAAGCCAAAATATCCCTTGGGAATGGCTGCAATGTCACTCATGAGAGCCTTGTAGACTATGCTGAGCTAGGGGAAGGCTTTTCTTTTAGCTCCAGAACATTAGCTGCTGGATAAAGGACAGTACCTGAGAATGGTTAAAACGCAAAGGCTTATTCCGTACAACATTCTGGGAAAGCATGCTAGCAATACTGAAGACTCCCATCTGAAAATAAAATCGTCAACAGTGGCTTCTATAGAACAGAATCAACCCAGTATGTAGGTTTTAAAAAAAAGGAAAATAAAAAAAAGAAAGAAACAGGAAACCAAGTTTAGCTGGAAAATGCATGGAGTTTTATGGCTTTCCCTGTGGAATCAATTTCTATCCTCCATTCTCAGAGCAGGCAATGATGATGGACCAGAGAAAGGATCCTATCCAAGCCCAGCGTGGTGGACCAGTAGATGCACTGATATCACCTATACTAACATAGGGAAAGGGTTACCTATAGGAACATGGGTGACTCTGGCAGCTGTGTCACTGTAAAGTCCATTACCATATGGACTCATTAAAATGACAGTTCCTTACCCAATGGACAGGACCTAAGAATCTACATCTACTTCAGAAATCTTCTATTGTCTAAAGAATTTTGGGGAAAGACCTTTAAAAGCAGTCTCCTGTGAGTCTCGTGTGCCTCTGAACAATCCCCTCTCCCTCATTTAGAAGATGCCTGGTGTCTTCATTTTCTCATGTTTGGATTTAAAACACCAAAGCTGAACTGATCAAAGGGGCAGAAAGAGCCTAGAACTAACATTCAGCCCCAAAGCTAAGCAAACAGCCATCGCTACAAAGCAAATGTCACCAACCATCTGAGTAAGGCCAAACTGTTGCTTGGTGACAGGGACACTGTGATTAGTTTTGAGAACACAGCAAATAGCTTTGCAAAAAAGGCCCTGGTAGTGTTTTAAAGGGGGAAGAAGAAACACACCGACTTAAGATAAAAAGTTAGTCTATGTGTTTAAGTATGGGTAGACAAGGGAGGCTCTTTGATTATGAGAGTCACCAACAAGCAGTGCTATAAAAGGGTGCTATATAACCTCAGCTTTTTCCCCTATGGAACTAAACTGTGCTATGGAAGCTTTAAGAGCAATATCCTATGACCGGTATAGCAAGACGTGCCTAAAGATGTAATAGTGGAAATAGTTGCATTCCTATCTTGATGGTAACCAACAACTGTCTAATCGGCCTTAAGGCCTCTCACTAGGAGAAGCATCATGAGTTCCATCCCTGCAACTCACACAGTAGAAAGAAGAGACAGCCACAATTTGTTCTCTGGCCCCCATGTGCTTGCTAAGATATGCTCATGTATGTGTTTGCCCCCACCCCAACCAATAAATAATGATAATAAAAAAGATATATAATAAAAAAGAAATAAAAGCATATAATGACAAACCTAGTGGTTGTTTCAGCCGAAAGCTCTGACCCTTCCCTTGGGTCTGCAGATGATATCCTTTAAAAGCAAGATGCTGTCTGGCATTTCTGCCTTCATTTTATTTTTTTTAAGATCTTATTTTTATTATTTTAAATGTGTCTATGTGTATGTTGTGTGTGGACACGTACACATGAGTACAGGTTCCCAAGGATTGAGCCACCAGATAAGACGAGATGGAACACATGTCTTCTGTAAGAACAGAGCATGTTCCAGCCCCTCTGCCTCTGTGTCATCATTTCTCTCCTCTCAACATAAACATTTCAATCCCGTAGGAGATGTTCTTCTAAAATGGTAGCTCTTTCCCCTTTTCAGCAGACACTGATAAAAAGCAACAAAGTATTTTTTAATATTTGCAAGAGTATCGTGGGAACATCCCTGAAGATCCTGGAATGATGCCCAGAATTCGCTCAGTGTCATAGTTAATCCTAGTGGTCAACTTGAAAAGATTTAGAATCACATAGAAGGAAACCTCTGGGTGTGACTGGGAATGCATTTCCAAAGAGGCTGAACTGAGAAGGAAACCCCCACTGCGGATGAGGCAGGGCCCATTCCATGGGCTGGAGCTCAGGCTGAATTAAAAAGAGAAAATGAAAGAAGTCAAGCATTCTTTTCTGTGCTTCTGGACTATAAATACAAGGAAACCAGGCATGTCATGCTCTTGATGGCCTGAACCTTTAAACTGTGAGCAAAAGCACACCCTTCCTCCCTTAAGTTGCCTTTGTCAGTGTTTTGTTACTGCCATGAGAAAAGTACCTAAGACACCCACTGTACTGGCTAGTTTTGTGTCAACTTGACACAGGCTGGAGTTTACACAGAGAAAGGAGCTTCAGTTGGGGAAATGCCTCCACGAGATCCAACTGTAAGGCATTTTCTCAGTTAGTAATCAAGGGGGAGGTCCCCTTGCGGGTGGTGCCATCTCTGGGCTGGTAGTCTTGGTTCTATAAGAGAGCAGGCTGAGAAAGCCAGGGGAAGCAAGCCAGTAAGTAACACCTCTCCATGGCTTCTGCATCAGCTCCTGCTTCCTGACCTGCTTGAGTTCCAGTCCTGACTTCCTTGGTGATGAACAGCAGTATGAAAGTGTAAGCTGAATAAACCCTTTCCTCCCCATCTTGCTTCTTGATCATGATGTTTGTGTAGGAATAGAAACCCTCATTAAGACACTCACTATTGTCCCAAACCTGGAAGACTCTGTCATTACCCAACCTTCATCTTGCTTGTATGACTTGCATGTAATGCCATGCACACACCTTAGACGGGGACAACAGCTGATCACAAACATCGTGAGACAGTAGTCAAAACTCAGCCCCAACTTCTGTTTCACTAACAAGTCTCCACCTAACCATAGCCTTCCTCCTCTTTAGGCCCCCATGAACTGTTGAATCTCTTTCTTCGCTTTTTCTACCTTGGCACGAGGGTGGGGTGAGCAGGGGAGAGAGAGCTTCTTACTTTTACTTAGCTATGCTTGTAAGATTGGCTGGGAAATAAATAATACACTTCTTTTTGATCCAGGCTACAGAGTCAAGGTTTAATAAGTAAAACTGGATGAATAATTTTATGCTCTGTAACACCCATAAGAGTTTAGACTATGCATACACATGGCTCCTAAAACACTCTTAGTAAGTGAAACATGGCAGAACTATGATCCTAACCTGAAAATATTTTCAACAGTTTCCTTTCAATAATAAGAGTCCCATGATCCCAAAACAGTTCTTCTGTGGATTTGAGTTGTCCCATGGCTGCAGTGTGCTTTAGAGTCTCCCATCTGTTTCCTTCTCTTGGTATTGCATGTGGGATGACTGAATATCACCCTCATAGACTGCTGATTTTACATGATGATAGGACACTGCACTCCACCTGCATGTGAGATTGGAAACCTGCACTCTAGAGCTGTCCAGAAAGCTCACTGTACGTGAGTGGGCTCAGGAAAAAAAAAAACCACTGAAACGGTTCTTCCGTGGTATGGTTAATGGGAAGGGGTTTTGTAGTGAATAAGAGGGAGAAGATATCCAGAGGAGTCTAGAAGAGTCCAGAGCAGAATAAAACAGTAGACTAGACATGGGTGATGCTAGGGAGGGAGGAGAGCAGGGGAGAATGGTGGGGATTGCAAGAGATGGAGAGTAGAGAGAGAGCAAAGGGCTAACAAGAGTAGTGGGATAACCAGGGCAAAGGGGAACACCTTGCTGCCATGTAGAGAACAAACAGTATCTGAGAGGAGGAGAGCCTGGAAAGATCCGAAAGCCCAGGATGCTGGTATGGGGCTCTGAAATTTATAACTGGTTCTTAAGAATACTGGACTTACTGGGACTGAGGAGCGTGGTGGCTGCACAGACTTTACAGGTGCTGGTCAATGAAGCCTTATGTCCCTTCTGCCAGGGGCAAGGGAAATGACTCCTTCTGGGGTCAGAAAACCTAGTTTGCAAGTCCCATAGGAATGCTGGCTTTTATCTAACCACCAGAAATTATTCTATAGTCTAGTGTGAGCTCATTTCCGGACATTTGTACTTCCTGAGACCTTACAATGGCAGGTGGCCAGCATTTGTTTAAAAAGAAAAAAAAAAAAGAACAAAAACAAAGAAAATCTACAACGGTGCTTACCTAATAATCCAGTTTGGGTGAAAATATGTTGAATATATTTTATTAATTCTTTGGGAATGTCACACATGCATAGAATGTACTTTAATTCACTCTCCAGTTCCCCTAACTCCTCCCACATCTACATCCCACTCCATAACCTCCTCCCAATTGTATGTTGTCCACTTTGTCTGGTTTGTGTTACCCATATACACATGGCTGTGGGGCCACCTACTGGAGCATGGTTGACCTTCCAGAGACCTCATCCTTAAAGAAAATTATGTTTCCCCAGAAGCCAACCGCTGTCAATAGTTAGGGGTGGGGATTCTGAGCCCACCCCCTTCATGGTGGAATGATGACTGGCTTGATCTTGGGCAGGTCTTATGCTGAAATTATTTAATCTCAGATATATTTCCTTGTAATAGGGAGTAGTATCCTCCAGGACTGTTGCTAAGGCGCACTTTTAGGGAAGCATTGATTTAATGGATATACGGAAGTCTCATAGGAACAAAATTCACACGAGTGAGTTCCTTCCAGGGCCTATATTTTGTATGGTTGGCATGCTGAAAACTCAGTTAATAGAAATCCTGAGGAGATAGCTAATAGCTCAGTTGGTGGGCATGAGGGAATGAATTTGATGTTCAGAACCCACTTGAAAAGTTGGGTGGGATGGTTGTATACTGACAACCCTAGCACAAGGCAGGCAGAGACAGGAGGATTGTTGGGTCTTGCTGGCAAGCCAACTTAGCACAGCTAGCCCCAGGTCCCGGGAAGAGACTATCTCTCAAATAAACGAAGCAGTGCCTCCTGAGGATCATTACCTAAGGCTTGACCTCTGGTCTCCACATGTACACACATGTACCTGCACATACATGAATGCACATGTATGTGTGTGAAAGCACAACTGAAATGCATGTACTCTGCTCCCTTGATTTGGGGTAACATTTACTTAATGACTAGTTCATTTTGTATGTTAGGTGTAAAAGCAAATGTGCCCCAACACACGTATACACACACACACACACACACACACACACACACACACACACAGAGTTAATAGAACAATGTATGAGATAATATCTTGACCTCTATTACATACATGAGTGGTTATGTTACATAGCATGTCGTTCTGAATGGCCCTGAGGTTATGAGGTATTCTTGACTGCAGAGTTCAGTATCACTTTCCTGACACTAATCTCAAACAGAAAGTGGACCAAAATGTTCATGATGCCTTAGGAAATGCATACTGTCAGTTCCAGGACCGAGTCTTTGACAGAATGCCTTGGATTTTCTTGGTGGATTTTCCACAACTGAAACAATGAATCTGATTTCTCATGCAGCCTGCCATCTGTTTAAGACCTATGAGACAAATCTTTCTCTCTGCAAAAAAAAAAAAATGCTAGGCTGAACAATCATACCAAGTAAGGAAGACACACACAATGTAGAATCCTTTGTGGGGACTCTGAGATGAATGAGTTCTTCTGAATGCTGTCAAATTGCAGTGAATCCCATTGCAAACTTCACCAGCTCCATGCTAGAGACAAATGTGCCAGGAGCTTAACTTTAAAAGAAACTTACAAACTTTTAATAGCCTGCTACCAGAGGTAGCTGGATCCGAATCAAAGCTGACTTTCCAGTTTGCATTAACTCCTGGGCCAGCTCCTGGATGACACGCAACTAAAATTTGTCTTGAACGTGTCTTCTCACTTCCCACGAAATAACCCAGTATTTTATACCTGCCAGCTTTTTCAGGAAATACCTAATATTGGATCAGTGAGTCACAGCACATGGTAATATCATTCCATAAATAAAGGCAATCTGGAAGTAAGGCTGCATCAGATACTTACTTAAAAAAAAAAAAACCAACATAGAGAAACAGAAATGTGCCTGAAAATGCACAGACCACAGGGACCACCTGACCTAGATATCATAGAGAGAGAAGGCTCATGTAGAGAACGCTTAGTTCACAATAGCAGTACGTGGCCGATAAGTGGGAATCAATTAAGATATCTGATGGGTTGGCTGTGCTTCAGCCTGTATGACAAGACCAACTTCCACCTAGTAAGAGCAGACCCAAGATCAGACAAGCAACCACGTCATCCTGGCAGCTGGAGTCCATATCAAAGTGGCCCCTAGGTGGGGTAGCATTAAAGAGGCAGCCAGGCACGGAGGCAGGATCCCCACCAGAAAGATGAAGGTTGATGAGGTCATCACGTGAGGGTTGGCAGCAAGGGGTCCAGGTTGGCAAATTGAGGGGGAGACTCAGAGAAGTCCTTTCTGGAACCCATAAGAGGAGAATCTCTAAATAGTCTGAGAAATAAGTGGGAGAAGTTTTGGGGGGTTGGGGAGCGTCAGGTTCTTGGCAATTAGCCACTG
This sequence comes from Mus caroli, assembly GCF_978045245.1. Lineage (NCBI taxonomy): Eukaryota > Metazoa > Chordata > Mammalia > Rodentia > Muridae > Mus > Mus caroli. The sequence goes on from NW_028227265.1 coordinate 93,715,922, forward strand.
TGTGGAAATGTTGAGCTCACAAAAGTGCCAGGCTGGTTGGAGACTGCCTGGGGAGGGCATTTCTGTGTTCAATGCCCAAGCTGATGGAGTCCTTTAAAAACTAAACGCTATGCAACAAAAAGTGTTGGATATATTGGTCACATTGTCTGTTATCTGTTTTATTTAGCACCCCACCCTACCCCAAACACACATTTTCCGGAACAAAGATCCCGTCTTCTGAAAGAGAAGGTATGGCAAACACAGTATGGTACCCAGAGGTCACTGGGAGTAGTGAACATACAGATATGTCCCTAAGAGCAAACCGATGAGACATCTGCGTACGCAGGAGTCTGATTTGAACAGTGTGAATGCTTGTCAGAAGTTGCTTTGTGGGGAGCTCTACAAATATTTAAAAATAAAGCCAACAGGTTCTAAATGAGAAATCACGGGCGCATATGTCTGAGGACAGGAACTCGCACATTGAACTCTGGCAGAACCATTCGCTTGCACAAAAGGCCACCGTAACCTTGCCCAGAAAACACTGACGCGAGGAAATCTGCCCAGCAACTGCCTGCTTAACCTTGGACTGATGCCACCATTGTTATTGATCCTCCTTACCAAGGGTAATTGCTTCAAAACAACTTATGTAAGCCTTTCCATTTTGCCTTAAAAGCCCTCGTCTCTCTTTGTATCCCTAACTCTGTACATTGTTTATTTTGGCAGACAACTCCCGGAAATGATAGCTTCATTGTTTTGGGTGAATCTCCCTTCATCTGTTATTTTAGGTTGATGATAGAAACAGAAGCATATATTTCATAATGGGGCGCTTCAAATGCTGCCTGTGCATTTAACATTAGGCAACCGCAATGTGTGACTTTTAGGCGTTCGGCTAGCTGCACATTCTGAAATATTGATAGAGGGTCTAATCAGGCAGACTAGCTGTTTCTGGGTTTCCAGTGGGAATTCCCGTGACAGTGGTAGGGCGCATGGGACACAGCTGCTCCACTTATTACATGGAGGCAGAGTGAGAAGAGAGTCAGGGCTCTATGATCCCCTGTAGAGTGGTCTCCCAATGACCTAAGGATACCTTCCTTAGGTTCCATTTTCTTAAAGAGTTCTCCACCTAATAGTACCTTCTTGGGGACTAAATATGCAAATCATGGGTCTTTGGAGGACATTAGAGAGTATGCACAATAAGACAATGTTGCCACAAGATAACGGCTGGAAGAGTTTGATCATACTATTTTCTGTACATCTGTGAATGTTAATTTTTTTCACAATTATGAACAGGAGTGAAAGTATGAATCATTGACATTTCCCCCTGGAAACCGAGCAAAAGAGGCTGTTTTCTCCCACACTGCTCTGCTCACAGTGGCCAACAGCCCTCTTCTCTACAGAAAAGTAGTTTCCCACTAGAGTAGATGTGTCTATTGTGAATGGGAGGCATCCTGTAGGCAGGGGAGACTGTGGAGGGGAAATAAGGGCAGGGTGGTTACACAAACCCACAGAGGTGTGACAGGCTTTGTTACACACCAATGGGAGGCTTTTGGTCATATATGCAGCATCCACTTGTTTACATGGAGAAATGTATATGTGTGTATATATGATCACAGAAATGATGTATTGCATTTAATATATTTAACAAGTGTTAGTACTGCATTTAAATGTGTATTCCATCTGGGCTTTATTTTAGAGCAGGGTAAGAAGTATATAATTTCCCTCCCCAAATCATGAGCCTGTCACATTGACTGAACAAGTCACAGTTTGCCCACAGCGTGGTAAGTCATGCTAATCGAATCCCACCTACTAAGGTCTGCTCAGCCTAGTCGATTCTTTGGGTCTGCATATTTTAGCACCTATGTCACTGTGCAAACGATGCTGGCATGGAATGTGATACAGAAATCGGAAAGTTCAACTTCCCTCTTATAAAAATCATTTCGGTTTCGTTTGCATTTCAAATTCCTTCCTACTACTTTGCATTTTCAGATAAAAGCTAAAATAACCTTGCCAACTTTCTTACCGAATGAATTTTAAATTATACTTTTATTACATTCATATATTCTTTCGGTGGGATTTAAAGAACCCTGAACATGAGAATGGGTTTTCTGAAAATTACACTTTCTGTATTATAAAAATCCTCTATCAGAGAATATAAAATGCATGGTACATTTGATTTTCTTTTAAGAAGCTAAGATCCTACCTTCTAAAATTCTTAGTTCTTTGCTTAATGTTTCTTCTAGAATATATCAAGGTAAGTCTTACTTCCAGGATTTTGGGCAATGTAGATCCTGAACATGTAACTATCTTTGAATACTCTTTATTTCTAGTGTATGTTTGAGTTTCTGACAAATACTGTATTTTTAGCTTTTGAATCCTAGCTGAATGTCAGAGCACTACCTAGTGCCCACGTTTGGAAGTTGGGCTCCCCCTGCTGGTTGGTTTAATAACTTTCTCCCCCTCTCAGGGCCTTTTAAAATGAAATTCTGTCCTCCAGTATAGTGAGAGAAAGATAAAAGCACTTGCTCGCTGATGTGGTCGATTGCCTATGTGGATAGAATTTATTGATGTGAGGCCTATAAGATTATATAACTAAAGCCCGGCAGTGATGGTGTGTGCCTTTAATCCCAGCACTCAGGAGACAGAGGCAGGCCCATCTCTGTGATTTCAAGGCCAACCTAGTCTACGGAGTGAGTTCCAGGACCTTGAGGGCTACCCAAAGAAAAACACCACAGATACATGGGCACATAGATACACAGATTCACAGATACATGATAGATAGATAGATAGATAGACCAATTTTAAAAATAAAATAATAAAAAAATCCTATGTAACCAATTATAAAGTGCATGAACCAGGAATGAAGAAGAGATAGCTGTTACTTGAAGGCACTGGTTGTGTGGTGGTCAGTGGTTAACAGCTAGCTTTTTGAGGAGCTTTCCTGTGGCCTCTACTAATTTTTCTGGTGCCCATACATCAACTGTGATCCACCGAAAGCTCAGAGTGTGATGTCACTACACGTGGAGCTATAAAACGTTCGATACTTAGCTCTATCAACTACCACATGAGAAAGCTTGATTTAAATTTTGTTCCCTGCACAGTCTTAATAAAAGGCCATGGTGCACAGAATAAATTCAAACACCTTCAGATTATGGAGATCGAAATTTAATCCAATGCCGTGGCTTTCTGGTGTTAAGCAGTGTGTTCTTTGGCTCTGAGCGTCTTGGTGGCTAAAATGAGCTTTAACATCTACCTTTCATGCTTATTTAAAAAGTTAAATTAAGTAAGCAATATTTTTAGTTAAATAGTAAATTAATTTTCTAAATGCACACATAGGAGGAAGGCCTATCTAAGGACAAGATAACCAGACACAGGATATTTACCCTGTGCTGGACCCAGGCTACTAAGTTAATAATTTAGTGAGACTTTCTCCCTCTCTCTGCTTTTCTGTCTCTCTGTCTCTTACACACACACACACACACACACACACACACATACACACAAAGTTGTGAAAATTACATGTGGCCATTGCAAGCCTGTTAACTCCAGCACCTGGGAGGCAAAGGCCAGGAGATCGGAGCAAGTTAGAGTCCAGCCTGGTCTGTATTGCAAATTCTAAGTCAACCCAAGAAAGCTGTGTAGTGAAACTTTGTATCAACACATTAAAAGGGAAAAATTAGAAGCTGGCCATGTAAACCAGTGACAGAACCCTTGCCTGTGATGTTTCAGGCCCTGGGCTCTATCTTCAGTCCTACCGGAAATGAGTGTAAGTAGGGCTTTATACTAGTCAAGGTCTCAGGAGTTGTCTGGAGTCTTACCCTATAGAAGGGAGGAGAGTGCCTATTCAAACGTCTAAGGGATATAGAGACCCTGCAGTCAGACTTCTAAAATTTATGAGTAATTATTTGGAATGTTTTCATGTATAACCTAATATCTAAATTTTACGGTGATTTTTGTGTTTAATATTTTTGTATCAAGGAGAAAGTTATATATTTTAAGACTAACCATTTCAACCAGTTGTTATGGCTCATGGCTATAATCTTAGCACTCAGAAGGTTGAGGTCGGGGGATTTCCTGAATTCAAGAGCATCCTGAGATTCCTAGTGAGTTCTAGCCAGGCTGGGCTACATAGCAATCCACCACCACTAGCACCATCAACAACAGCAGCAGCAGCAGCAGCAGCAACCACAACCACAAATTGACCTTTGTAAAGTATATTATTCTACACAGTGTATTTATAATGCTAAGCAAGCCATGCTTCTATCTATTATTTTACTCTAATCTTCCCAAAAGGAGACCACTGCCCATTCTTAAGCATCTGCTCTCTATCTCCTTTCCCCCAAACCCACAGGAACCACTAATCTGCTTTTGTTTCTATAGACTCATTTATTTTCACTATTTTGAAGAAAAGGAACATCTCTCACTTAACATACTGTCAAAGCCCCATACTGTGGTGGGACACGCCTTTAATCCCAGCACTCAGGAAGCAGAGGCAAGCAGATCTCAGTGAGTTCTTGGCCAGCTTGGTCTACAGAGAAAGTCCCCAGGAGAGCCAGGAAGAGGCAGAGAAACCTTGTTTCAAAAAGAAACAGCCTAAAGTGAAAGCCTATTGTTTCGCTGAGCAGAGGACCTGAGTTGACAGGTGTTTTCCCGTAGATTCTGCAGTCTCAGCTTTTTCAAAGTTTTTTCAAACATAACCATACACTTCAGGGTAAAGGGTCCGGAAGCTTCAGGCAAGCCCGTGAGTCATTTCCCAGCTAGTCTCTCTAGAATTTTATCAGAAGAATCCCGGCTATGGAGGTAGCCTCACTCAGCTCAGATGTAGGATGGTTTTCTGTATACTTTGTTTCTTTGTAACATTAATCCCACAGAAAGAGTCAAGCTCTGTTTGGGAACAGCAGATGGTCTCCCGGATTCTTACCTCGAGGACATTTTCTCTCCACTGGAGATGCCAGTAGATCACTAAAATGTGTTTACCTCTAAAGTGGTAAATTCAAAAACATTTTCAACTTCCTCTGCATAACAAGTTGTGTTGAAACTATTCCAATAAAACGCATACAACACTGCCTAACTTTGGCCCTGGCCAGCTTTTAATGGGAATGCCCTTATGGTGACAGTAGAGTATTTGAGGGATCCATTTTGAACAGGGTATGTAAGAATATGAATCGTAATATTATATACACCATGTCAGCGAAAAACGTAACACAATGATATTCTGCAAAGCAATATGGTCTTTAAATCCTATGTACTGCTCTTTTTTATATTATGATTGAGACTCCCAAAGTTGATAATTTTACTATCATTTGATTTGGTCAAAAGTATCAAAATATAAATGGGGGAAAAAAAAAACCAACCTCTTCAGTCAATGGTCCTGAGAACACCCGCATCCACACGTGCAAGAATAAAACTAGATTTCCATCTTGTCTCCTGTGCAAAAATCAACTCAAAGAGAATCAAAGACTTGATGTAAAACCTGTATTTTGAAACCACTAGAGGAAAAAAAAATGGGTAAAGAATGCTTCAAGACAGAGACAGAGGCAAGGACTTTCAGAATAGAACTTTCATAGCTCTGGAAATAAAAACAGAAGTGGAGAAATGAAGTCAAACCTAATTAAAAATGTCTGCGTAGCAGAGGGAACCATGAGGAAACTGAAGAGACGGCCTGCAGAATAGTAGAAAATCTTTGCAAGCTTCAGTGGACAAATGATTAATAACCAGAATAATATACAAAGAACTACAATATCAAGCCTAAAAGAATAAATATTTAATCAATAAAAGGGCAAGTGATCTGAGCAAATCTTTATCCCTGCCTTCAAAGTAGTAAGAGGAGGAGAAGCAGAAGAAGAAAAAGGAGGAGGAGGAGGAGGAGGAGGAAAAAGAGGAGAAAGAGGAAGAGGAGGAAGAGAAAGGAGGAGGAGAAAGAGGAAGAGAAAGAGGAGGAGGAGAAAGAGGAAGAGAAAGAGGAGGAGGAGAAAGGGGAGGAGGAGAAATGAAGGAGGAGAAAGAGGAGGAGGAGAAAGAGGAAGAGAAAGAGGAGGAGGAGAAAGAGGAAGAGAAAGAGGAGGAGGAGAAAGGGGAGGAGGAGAAAGGGGGAGGAGAAAGAGGAGGAGGAGAAAGAGGAAGAGAAAGAGGAGGAGGAGAAAGGGGAGGAAGAGAAATGAAGGAGGAGAAAGAGGAGGAGGAGAAAGAGGAAGAGAAAGAGGAGGAGGAGAAAGGGGAGGAGGAGAAAAGGGAGGAGGAGAAAGGGGGAGGAGAAAGAGGAGGAGGAGAAAGGGGGGAGGAGAAAGAGGTGGTGGTGGTGGTGGTGGAGGAGGAGGAAATTCAAATTGCCAATAAATACATGGAAAAATTTTAGATATTATTGACAGAAACATAAATGGAAATCAGCCTGGAGAGTTCCCAAAAAACTAAAAGTAGAACCCGCAAATACTCTATCTATTCCACTCCTAGGTGTGTGCGGGAGGGAGTCTAAGTCCACATGCCACAGGTGCATCCTCAATCTCATGTTTCCTGTGGTGCTTGTCACAAGAGCCAAGGAATAGACTCAGCCCGAGTGCCCACTTACAGATGAATGAGTAAGCCAAGGCAGCATAGATGTACAATCCATAGCGAACAAAATCACACTTGCAAGAAAATGGATGAAACTGGAAAATATGATGCAAAGTGAAATCAGCCAGACTTAGAGGGTAAGTGGTACATGTGGCTCTCAGATGCAGAATCAAGATGAAAAAGATGATTAAAGTGAAGAATAACAGTTAGCACAAAGGAGAGAGATAAGTGGGGACATTCCTGGTACAAATGTGACTAAAGTACATAATTTGCAAATGTGAATGTAACATGTAATCCATTATTTTATACATTTCATATATGCTAATAAAAATATAGTTCCTGGCTGAGGGGGTTTGCAGCCCCACAGAGGGAACAACAGTGTCAAAAGGCCAGACCCCGCCACACACCCCACCTCTAGCTCCCCAGGACTGGATCACCAACCAAAGAGTACACATGGAGCAACCCATGGCGCTGGCCGCATATGTAGCAGAGGATGGCCTTGTTGCACATCAGTGGGAGGAGAGGCCCTTGGGCCTGAGAGTGTTCAATGCCCCAGTGTAGAGGAATGCCAGGGAGGGAGGATGGGAGTGGGTGGGTAGGGAGCACCCTCCTAGAGGCAGGAGGAGGGGAGGATGACACAGGGGGTTTCAGAAAACATTTGAAATGTAAATAAAGAAAATATCCAATCAAAAATATATATAGCTCCTGGCTGGACAGACGGCTCATGTGGAGTATCCAAGTTCCATTCCCAGCACCCATGTCAGGTCACTCACCTGCCTGTAACTCCACCTCCAGGTAGCTCTGCAAGTATCTACAGGAACCTATGCACACACAAGCAAATGCACATAACTGAAGATGAAGTAATTTTTTTTTTTTAAAAAAAGCACAACCCTCTTAAAGGACATTGCATTGTGACAAAGCCTACGTGCAGCTGTTTGTCAGTTCTGGAACCTTCCTTAAAGCTATCTCACCCATTGCAGTAGTGGCAGTAGTGGCATCCATACCTTGGTGGTCACCAACATCTCCCTGATTGGACTGAAGACTCAACAAGAGGGAAGCCATGCACTGGAGGCATAGCCACTCCTTGGGCTAGTGAAGTCAGAGATGTTGGAGGAAAACTTAAAACCATTGCCTTCCTAAACCAACGTAATTCCTAACATTCCAAATATTAGTCCTTATATCTGCAGATAAGTGACTTATCTGCAAAGTCAAGGAAATTTCTCCGGGCAACAGAGACCATTACAGAAAAACACAACTGATTAGAACGTGGAGTTTTGGAGTCTAACCACTCCTACACCCAAGGTCAGGGGACATTGAGAAAAGGTGATAGACTGATTTTAAGTCAGAGGTTCTGGGAGTTTGGTGTGAGATAGTATCTCCTAGCAATGCCTGGAGGTACAGCCCTCAAGTCTCCCTATCATAGCTGTATATATATGCGCTAAATGAGGAGCTATTGATGCTTCTATGCAGGGAACCATGGGCAACTGAAAATACTGAGAGTGGGAGACATGGTCATCACCAGGAAGAGCAAGCACACTGATTAGTTATGCCCTACCCAATAGTCAGCCCTGGAAACACACACACACACACACACACACACACACACACACACACACACACACACGAGTTACATTCTACTCAGTATAGAATACAGTATACAGTAACGAGAAGACTGGGAAGTTTATATTTAGGGATATATGTGCATACACATGTATATATGTGAGAATAATTAATGAAAAACTAGAACCTGAATTGGAAAGAGAGGAAGGAGGGTTTGGAGGGAGGAAAGGGAAGGGGGAAATGATGTAATTGTAATCTAAAAAGAAAGGGAAAAAGGGAGGGGGAGGGAGAGAGGAAGGGAGGGAGAGAAAACAGAAAAAAGAATAGTTGAAAGATAAATAACACACACACACACACACACAAAAAAAAACCCTCACTCCAAAAATGTAGACCTGAGCCATGGACACAGGCTGCCAGTGTCAGCTCTAACTTTCAGAAGCCCCTAGATTCTGCCAAAAGTCACAAGCATGAACAGCGTATTTTCAACATTTCTATTAAATAGACATCAGATTTTTTTTTTTAGAAAAGAAATTTTACATTAAAACTGTGCATTAAACACAGACACTTTCAAAACATTTACACAGAAAGTTTCAGAAAACACAGGGGGAACGTCCTTAAGGGGGAAGAAAGAAAACATTTGGGAATTTTTGTGTTCATTGAGTCCCTAGGAAGCCAACCCCACAGGTTTTCAGCAGGCCTTTGACAGCAGTTTGCTTCAGGGTATTGGCTTTGCTATTTTTGTGGTTATTTTACTTGGAAATGTTTGTTCAGAAGCAGGCCAGAAAACTTTAAATGCAGTTTCTAAAAGGGACTTCTGTTGCTCCCTTGCTCTCTCTCCTTCCCTCTTCCTCTCCCCTCCCCAACCCTCTCCTGCCCTTCTCTCCCTCTCCCCTCCCCCACCCTCTCCCGCCCCTCTCCCCTCCCCCACCCTCTCTCCTGCCCTTCTCTCCCTCTCTCCTCCCCCACCCTCTCCTGCCCCTCTCCCCTCCCCCACCCTCTCTCCTGCCCTTCTCTCCCTCTCCCCTCCCCCACCCTCTCCTGCCCCTCTCCCCTCCCTCCACCCTCTCTCCTGCCCCTCTCTCCCTCTCTCCTCCCCCACCCTCTCCTGCCCCTCTCCCTCTCTTCTCCCCCATCCCAACTTTGGTCCTTAGCATGTGATGCAGGATTTCTACCCAGCAACCTGTTTGGTTGCCTCCCTAATTTTCCAGCGTTTGTTGCCAGTTGCTCTGTTTGGTTTTAGATTTAGGAAACTGGTGTTGGAACTTGAGAGTTGTTTTGTGTTTTGTTTCCTTGTTTTGTTTTGTTTTTGTTTTTAACCTTGTCTAAATTTTAAAAGAATATTTTTCTTTCTCGTTCATTCTTCTTTGTATAAGGATGTCTTCGTGTTCTTGGTCATTAGATGTTATTTTGTTTAACAGAAGAAACTAACTGCAAAGGAGCTGGACTCACCATCCTATCCCGGGAAACCTTTTTAAAAGTCATTCAGAGGTTATTTCAGCCAAACATCCGGCTGCATATTCCTGCAATTGCTGCTTTACTTCAAAAGCAAAAGCTTCCAGTTGCATGTTGTATGGTGTTCTCGGTGGGTGGGGGGAGATGTTGTGGTTAAACCATTCATTGTTTATGTCCCAGACATATTTACTGAGCTCCTGTTAAGGGACTTATCAAATCACAAAAGTCCCCCTGTAAACTCCTGAATACAGCAGTGAGCTAAGCTGAGGGCTCAAATCTGGTAGGTGAAGCAGGGATCAGGAAAGCAAAGGGAACAAGAGGTGGGTTGCTCATGAGGCTAGTGGTTTTAAAGGAGTGGACTCTAGATTTCAGCAAAGGGCTAGAAATGGGAGGTAATGGTGTGTATCAGGGGCGGGGAGGGGGGGCAGGGAGACTGCATTTGAGGGACAATAGAACAGAGCTTTTGGTGATCCTATTCCATGATGAATCATAGCATGGATGAATGCATCAAAGAGAATTCTGTTTTTGTTTTTGTTTTTTTTTAGGTAGTATGTCATACTGCCACTAGACAATCAAAAGAGGAACCCAATATAAACCTGGAGAAATACTATAAACCTCTCACAACTCTACACACAAACACACAGAGAGAGATACAGACACAGAGACATAGACACAGATATGCACATACAACATGCATACATGCATAGAGACGCACACAGACAAAGACACAAAGATACAAACACAGATGCTGAAGACACATACACACATGCACACACACACACAAGATACAGATACAAAGACATAGACATAGATACACACAAACATATACACATGCACACATGCACTGAGATGCACACAGAGAGACCCAGACACAAAGATACAAACACAGATGCTGACCACACATACACACACACAGGCATACATGTAAAGATGCACATATTCACACACACAAAGATGCAGACACACAGGCACATGCACACACATACACATGCACGGAGACACATGCACAGAGAGACACAAACACACATGCACACACTTTTCTGCCCTTGGAAACATGGAAGTGAAGAAAACAACAGCCTTGTCCTCATAACCCTAAGATTCAAGTGAGTACACCCTGAATGAATACATCTTTAACATTCAAAGCTAGGGCTGGAGAAATGGCTTAGTGGTTAGGAATACTTGAGAATAAAGGTTGCTTAAGTATAGATACTTGAAATGTTTATAGAAATTGTCCAGACTGTAGAACGAAGGGCAAGATTTGATAAGTTCAAAGAATAACAGAAGCAAGGCTGGGTGTGCTGGCGTGAACCTTTAATCCCAGCACTCTGGAAGCAGAAGCAGGTAGATCTCTGTGAGTTCAAGGCCAGCTTGGTCTACATAGCAAGTTCCAGGACAGCCAAAACTAGGTCGAGCAACCACCCTGTTACAGCTCACCACCAAGACAACAAGAAATAAACAAACCCAACCAATAAGACAAGACACAATGGTACTGTCTAAATACAGACTCTGAAGTTCAAAAAACAAAACAACTCCTCCAAACTGTATGTCTAGACAATTTCAAGCATGGATCTGAGCGTTTCACAGATTAAAGCAAAACCTAATGAAGATAATGAAGGAATGTTTGTATTAATCATAAAAACACCAGATATAAAAACTTCTGCAATACACTAACATCCTGCGTAGAAAGAAGTATTAAGCTTTATGCACAAGGGTTAACAAGATTTGTTTTTAAACCAAGATAAAGAGTTAGAGACCCAAGTGACCTAATAGGTTCTCCTTAAAAAACATTTTACTCTGAAAATGTTCACATTCACATTAAAGAAGACAGAGTGCTGTTGTGTTTGGAGCCTCTGTGCACCTGCATACAGCTCCGACAGTTAGCTACTCTGGCCCAGTTTGGCTCATTCAGACCCTCTGCTCCACCCTACCTTCACCACTGCTCTCTCCCTTAAACAATGAGAATATTTTAAAGTGAAAACCTTATTTTATTAAAAAACCTATTTATACATTAGACAATCTAAACATGTTCTTTTAGAGAAAAAAAAGAAAAAGAAAATAATCATTACCCCAATTAAAATCTTTTGAACAAGATTGCTTAACGATATGAAATACCCAAGCAATTGTGTCATTTCTGGTCAGAAGAGGCCACCTTTTCTAGGTGGCTCCCATGCCGATTTGTGCCTACCTTACCTTGCTGTATAGAATGCTTTTATGCTGTATTTGTTTATGAGGCTCAGGGAGAGGCAGAGAAGTGTTCTTATTTTCTGTGTGATTACATTAGCCCACTCCCGTATAAGAATGTAGGCTCCAGCTCTGCCTTCTCCCAACTGTAAGCCAATAGCCATATGTCCTTATTTCAACTGAAATTCATGTAAGCTAAAAATTCAACACACTTTCCATTTCAAGTCTCACTAGTCATACATGGGTTCTGCTTCAGACAATATTCAACATGGGACAACATCACAGATAGTTATATGAAGTATATTGTTCTACAACAGTGGTTCCCAATCTGTGATTGTCGGCACCTTTTGGGGTGGGTGTTGACGAACCCTTTCACAGGGGTGACCTAAGACCATTGGAAAGCACAGATATTATACAACAATTCACAACAGCAGCAAAGTTACAGTCACGAAGTAGCAATGAAAATAATTGTATGGTTGAGGATCACCGCAACATGAGGAACTATAAACCTGTCAGAATCTGGAGTTGGAACTTTGGGCACACTTGTGGGGCTTACAGTCATTTCTTTCATTGAAGTGCGAAGAGAGACCCACCCTAGCTAGGATCCTGTCATTTTCTGCTTCCTGATTGTGGCTGCAATGTGACCAGCTGCCACTTTAACCTCCCCGCCATGACTGACTGTACCCTGGATCCATGAACCAGAACGACCCCTTTCCCCTTATGTTACTTTTGCTGGGGGATTTTTATCACTGCAACAGAAAAGGGAATGAAGACATGGATGCTGTTGGGTAACATGGGGGCAGTGAAAACAGGCACAAAGTTAGAGGGGAGCTTGGCACTGTCTGTAAGACAGAAGATGACACAGGGTCTCATCAATTCCACTCCCAAGAGAATGTATATCCCAGCCAAGTGGTGCTCAAATGGCTAATCTGCCCTCAGAGTACAGTAGGTAATCTTTGGTAACACTTGTCGTGCTTTGCGATTGGGAATGTCACTAGGCTCTGATGCACAAGGACCAAGGACAGTGGATGTGCTGCAGAGAAGAATGGCCTGCAGAAAGGGATTATCCCACCCAAGACAGCAGAGGTGCTGGGGCTATGAAGTACTGCTTAGGAAAGGTGATCAGGATGCAGAAATCAGATAGACACAGACATGCTTTTGTAAAGGTTTGTGCACAAGATTTGGATGAATAAGAAACTTGAACTGGCATGACCAATTTCAAAATAAGACTGAGTAGAGAAAAATTACTTAGTAGAAGGTCTAACTGTAACTGTCTGAACAGCTGTGAATGAAAGCAGTGGTCTTAGCCATCTGTGTCAGCACTTGGCCTTCAACCCTACAGTCCTACAGTCCTGACCTTAACAGGACACCACTTCACTTACAAACATTATGGGGACCAGACCATATTTTATATGATTTAGTTTTTGAGACAGGGTCTCATGTAGCACAAGCTGGGCTCAAACTCAAACGCAGGGCAGAGGACAATGACCTTGGTTTTCTGCTGCCACCTCCTAAGCTCTGGAATTATGGGCATGCAGCTGGCCATGGTTTTCTTCTTGAAAAATACAGCTGTACCAGTATACAGTGGCACACGGATGTCTTTCCATCCCTCTCAGAGATGACCATCCTCCTGATGTACGAGTAGATCATTTCCATCTATTTTAATTCTGTTCTTTCATCATGTATGTGTGTGTCTTAGTTAGGGTTTTACTTCTGTGAACAGATACCATGATCAAGGCAACTCTTTTTTTTTTTCATTTAGTTTTTTTTTTTTTTGCAATTTTTTTAATTAGATATTTTCTTTATTTACATTTCTAATGTTATCCCCTTTCCTAGCTTCTCCTCCAAAACCTCCTATCCCTTCCCCCTTCTCCCTACTCATCAACCCACCCACTCCCCCTTCCTGGCCCTGGCAGTCCCCTACACTGGGACATATAACCTTCACAAGACCAAGGGTCTCTCCTCCCATTGATGACTGACTAGGCCATCCTCTGCTACATATGCAGCTAGAGCCATGAGTCTCACCATGTGTTTTCTTTGGTTGGTGGTTTAGTCCCAGGGAGCTCTGGAGATACTGGTTAGTTCATATTATAAGGCAACTCTTATAAGGACAACATTTAATTGGGGATGACTTACAGGTTCAGAGGTTCAACCCATTATCACCAAGGCAGGAACATGGCAGCATCCAGGCAGGCATGGTGCAGGAGGAGCTGAGAGTTCTGCATCTTTATCTGAAGACTGCTAGTGGAAGACTGACTTCCAGGCAGCTGGGATGAGGGTCTTAAATCCACACCCACAGTGACACATCTACTCCAACAAGGCCACACCTCCTAATAGTGCTACTCCCTGGGCCAAGCATGTACAAACCACCAGAATATGTCTGTCTGTCTGTCTGTCTGTCTGTCTGTCTGTAATTAAGTGTAGCTTTTCTTCCTGTTCTTTTAACTAGAGCTTCATTCATATCAGTTTTACGGTGCTAAGTTAATTACTCAAATATAAGAAACTGGTTGCAACTTGAGAGGCTCCGAAGGACCCACAGCCCCCACAGCCTCCTTGTCTTCTCTGTCACCTTCAGACCCCCTATTTCAGGGTCAGTGGTTCCTTTTTATTTTAGCATCAAGTGAGCTAACTAATAAGTAGTGTCACTCCTGGCGATGTCACATTTGGTGATTCCAGCTGGAGGTCCAGGAGACCCCTTCTCACAGCACAGATGACCTAAAGAGATGGCTGCATAGAGGACATCTCAGTCAAACAATGTGTACATTGAAGCCTCCCACCATCAGGAGAACCTGGGGCCCAGTTACAAGGTGGCTTCCTGAGTAACTTGCTGTAGACAGAGGTCCTTTTGCTTGTGGATTATCTTAAATACGCTCTAAGCTAAGATCCTGATAGAATAATATTTTTACTTTGGTTCAGAGTATTTTAAGGAAGATGCTCTTGACACAGATAATTAAAACTCTAGAGAAAGGTCTGAATTTTGAAAAATGACAGGGAGTTTGAAGTGAAACAACCTCTCTGTTTCAAGAGTGAAGACCTTCATTAAAAGGATGGAGAGGAAGGGAGCTGGGATCTGGATAACTGAATGCTAAGCACACACGTGATTCCTGGTTCTCAAGAGAACGCATAAATGAAGAGCAAGAGTCATGACGGTACCAGCCTGTGATAATAGCTATACTGGAGGCTGGAGCAGGAGGATTGCAGGTTCAAGGACAGCCTAGGCAACCAAGCAAGATCTCATTTTAAATTTTAATAGTGAAAATAAGTCTGGGAACATGGATCCATGGAAAGGGGCTTGTGTAACATCTATGATATCCAGAGGTTAACTCAGAGTGCTTCAATTCTTTTCATTGTTTCACGATGCTTTGAGGCATAACCAAATAACTAGTCATCAGCTCTGTCTTATAGAATTCACCCCACACCGGTGAGAAATAAAAGGGAAGATTAAATTCCATCATGCGTTAGAAAGAACCAAAGGGCTAGAGAGAGGTTTCTTGGTGGTTAAGAGAAGTCGTTCTTACAGAGGATCTGGGTTTGGTCCCCAGCACCCACACGGTGATTCAATATGCTCCCTAAATCCAGTTCCAGGGTACACACGGTACATAAACATGCTTTTGAGCAGAACACTCAAAACACAATAAACTACCCAATAAAGATTCAAGAGAGGGAGGGAGAAAGAACAAGAAGTCCATTTGGACCTGGAAGCGATATTCTAGAACATCTACATGTGCCATCTGCTTAAACACGGTGATACCACTGAATACTGGCTCACTAGCACACCACTTCAGTGTTGGAATGCTTACTTGATCCTAGGCCTGGTGTGAAGTGCTTTTTGATGTAACCCAGATGCTTCCAAGCTCTTCGGCTTTCTGTGGGTCTGTCTCCTTCAATACCGAGATAAAATACCACGAGCCTCCATTCCCCATAAAGTTCAAAGCCCTCAAACACCTATCACAATACTTCGGGAGCTTTCGGAGAGTGTGTGTGTGTGTGTGTGTGTGTGTGTGTGTGTGTGTGTGTGTGTGCAGGTAAGGGCAGGAGACTCCTGTCTCCTCTTCTAATTTCTTCTCACTGGCTGAGTTAGTCACCATCTCCTCCTTTCTCTGCTGTCTTTGTGCCAGTCTGGAATTTTCTCTCTTCTGTTTGTTCCCATAAACTTCATCACACTCATGCTGGCAACATACTTTTCTGGGCAGTAGGAGGCAAAGATAAGTACACAGAGAACTGAAGACAAGCTGGAATATCCTACACCTAAAGCTTCTCTTCGTTTACAAGAACTTTCCCATCTATATCTCCTTTCCTCCAAACTGCCTCAACCTTACATCCTGATCCCTGCACAACCTGAAGTTATCTGGACTTCAAAACATTACAAACACAGTAACCTAGACTTACAGAGACCACCAAATACCCTTGTCCATTGTACATGAAAGAAATACCGTCACAATGTTTCCTAACCCAGGCAGCAATTCTAAGCAGTCGCTCCAAAGAACATCCTTAGCCAAGTGTGTTAGGACATCCCTACAATCTCAGTCCTAGGGAGACTGAAGCAGGTGGTTACTGAGTTCATGACCAGCCTAGAATATATAACAGTGTATTAAGACTGTTTACAAAGCACAAACAAGTGCTTAAAAATAACAACAGGAAGAAATGTGTGTTCTCCCACAAGCCTTGGCAGCTCAGTACGCACCTCAAGCAAGTGGCTGTCATCTTCATTTTGTAGGTGAAGCAACTGGGGACTAGTATGGCAGCTCACCCAGCTGCAAGTAGCAAGAGTGCCCTGCAGCCTATAGACGAAACTTTCACAACTTTATCCAGCCTGAAAGTATGAGTTAGCAGAGCCAGATCCTGGGTTTTGTCTCTAGCACTGCCAAAATGAAAGAGTATAGCCATATGCCCTCTACACTCTAGCCATGCATCGCCGACAGAGAAAGGCAATGCTGCCGGTGTTGAAGAAAGTGATAGCTAGAGTTTCATGGGCTGGGGGTGGGAGGAAGGAAAGATGTGAGAACTAGTTCAGGCAGAAAGTGATAGAGACTTGGACCAAGGGTGGATCAAGAACATTGGCGATTTGAGGAGGAGTAAGGACAATGTTTACAGTAGCTCCACATTTTCTAGTTTGAGAGACTGGTGTCATTTATTCATTGAACTACTAGTGGATGCTTTGCTAGGCACAGCATGCTAGACACTGTGCCAAGCACTGGGTGAAATACCAAAAAGATGATAGTCAGTGAAAATGATGCCTCTCACAGGTGAGACCTGCAGTGCACTGTCCAGCCAGCAGGCAAAAGGAAATACCACGTCAACTGGCCTATAAAACAGAGATGCCCAGGGAACACCAGGGGGCAGTATGGGCTCAGCAACCAAAGGGATGCCAATTGCTAATGTCTATGAAGTCTTAACACTTAATCTGTCATTAATCTGTCATTGTCTTGGGTAGCCACTTACAAATTTTGGAAAGAATCTTAATTTATTCAATTATTTAAGCACAAACCTTCTCCTTTGGTGGGGGTTTTAAGCAGTGGGAAATGTGAACTAATATTGTGTACCTCTTATGTAACAGAAATCATCAAAAACCTTGACTTGTCATAGGCATAGGATGAGGGCCCTGCCCTTCCAGATGAGCAGATATTTCTAAATGAAAACATATTCCTGTTAACCTGTGCACTACTGTGTTTCCATGTTACAAACCAGTGGCTGCTCCTGTGGGCGAGGGTGAGGATGCTGCCCTCAGAATCTTAGGGTTTGTTACTGCTACACGGTTAGTGATTGAATCAAGAGCTTTGCGTTCCCATGAGTTTCCCATGCATCCCTTTCTGTACTTAGCATGAGCCCTCACCTTGCTTGCCATCCCATCCCACCAGATATCTCACCAGATGCCCAGTACACTTAGTAACCTCTTCCTCTCAAGCTGTTCCTGTCTTTTTCTTTTGATGCACTCCCTGCCTTCCACATTCTCACGCATCCCCTGCAGTAACCAGGTTCTGTCACACCAGCAGGTGTGAGAAACCAACCACAAACCAGAATAACAGAGGAAGAATTTAAGGAAGACCCCACCCCCACCCCTCCCCACCCCACCCTCACCCCTCCCCACCCCACCCCCCAACACCACCACCATAGGACAGAAAAGGCATCCTCATCTCTCAGAGGTACTTTAGAAAGACGCCATTGGCAGTTAGTGCCGAGCACACATTGTAGACCTGACAGTCAGTAAAGCTGTGGTTTGCATTTTGCTGTCTTGAGTTCATCTTAATTGTTCAATCTATGACAAATACTTAATACGTCTCTACCAGTCCCTTGTTTCATTTATCTAATTTCAAATTATTCAAACTCTTCAGGTATTGATCCATAACATATTCAACAAGGTAAAAAAAAAATAAGAGAAGCTTATGTTATAAAAAAAATCTATCCATCAACACAGATATCTGTTTATGCAACTTAGTTGAACCCAAGGGGGGCAAAGAAAAGTACATATTGGAAAACTGGCACAAAGGAGAGAGAATAGATGAAAAAATAATTCAGTGGAAACATCTGGATATGAGGAACATCCCAGAAGGCAACTGTCAACATTTGTAAGACAAAGTGAGCCTGACCCATTTTAGCCCCAAGGCAATGGACATGATGGATGATCCCAAACTAGGAAAAGAAGTTGTTATAAGCATGAATTGCCCTTGGCACGTGGTGGGACACATGCCTCTTCACTGCCATTACCTTGTCTTAAGAAAGAAAGACTGGCTGGGCAGTGGTGGCGCATGCCTTTAATCCCAGCACTTGGGAGGCAAAGGCAGGTGGATTTCTGAGTTTGAGGCCAGCCTGGTCTACAGAGTGAGTTCCAGGACAGCCAGGGCTATACAGAGAAACCCTGTCTTGAAAAACAAACAAACAAACACACACAAAAAAACAAAAACAAACAAACAAACAAACAGACTGAGATAATTAGAAAAATATATATATACAGACTTTACATCAGACAGAGTATTATATCAATGTTACATTTCCTGAATCTGATCCTTGGGTCATAATTATGTAAAGGAATATTCTTAGTGTTAGACTGTAATGGTTTGGATATGACCTGTGTCCATGCTCATATTTCATATAGTTGTTCCTCAGCTTTGGGCATTATTTCAAAGGGTGTGGAGCTTTTAAGAGGTGGAGCCTACCTAGTGAAAGCAGCTCGCTATGGATGGACCCTGAATGTCACACCAACTTTTGGCTCTGGCCTTATCATCTGGTCTCCACTGTGCAAGGAAGACTCCGTTATACATTCCCACAACCCATGGCTGCAGCAGGCCTTTTTCTCTATGAGACACTTGAGTCCCCTGAAACTGTGTAGCATAAGAAGCTTAAGTCGCATTTGTCAGACAAGTCACAACAATGATACACATACATAAATATAAACCTATGGGGAAAAAGACTAAGGCTGGGAAATTACAACAGAATTATGTTGAAAGAAACATATGCAGGGGATGAGGGGAGGGCTCATTGGGCTAAAGAACTTGATATGAAAGCGTAGAGACATGAATTCAAATCCCTAGTACCCACATACTAAGTTATATGTAACCACATACCCTTATAATGCCAGTGTGGAAGCAAGAGAATTGCTGGGACTTGCTGGTTGCCAGACTAGCTTCGAGTTCAGAGAATGAGTGTATCTCCAGGAAGCAAAAGATAGCTGGATAGCGACATCTTCCTCTGGAATCTGTACACCTGGGCCTGCATACATCACACACACACACACACACACACACACACACACACACACACACACACACACGGTGGGGCACTCACATATGCACTTTAAAACTTATGTATACAGCTGGGAAGATTGCTCAGTGGGTAAAGGCACCACCATGGCTAATGATGTGAGCTTGATTCCCAGAATCTACATAGTAGAAAGGGAGAAACAAGAACCGATTTGAACAAGTGGTCCTCTGACCTTCACACATGTGCCCTGGGATGCATGCTTTCAATCTTGGATGGTTTTTGTTGTTGTTGGCAGGTACATCACAGACATCGATGATGTGCTATTTTAATTTGTCCTACTATTGATGATGTCCTTCAGTTACTTGACTAAGTCCAATACCTGTCAGTCTTCTCCAATGTAAAGATACTGTCCTCACCTTTGTAATGAGCGAGTGTTCTGTGTAGATGTACTTTGAGAATGATCCTTTCTCATGGAATTCATAATTTATTACAATCAATGCAGGTTTACAGTTTCCTATTTTAGACAATGGATTCGGAGTCACCAAGGTTACTGTCCTCCTTGAGTTTCTGTCTTCATTGATAAGACACTGACCAGAAACAACTTGGGGAAGGATACAGTCTGTCATCAAGAGAAGCTGAGACCACAAAGGGAAGCTGCTTACTAACTCATTCTTCATGCCTTACTTGTGCGATTTCCTTACATCTTTCAAGACCATTCACCCAGGGGTGGCACCATCAGGACAATGTACCACAAGTGTGCCCACCCAATCAGATGGGTACAATTCCTCAGCTGACATTCCCTATATCCAGGGAACTCTAGTTTGTCAAGTTGGCAAAAACTAACCAACAGCTGCTGAAAGGCACATTGTCCCAGATATGTTCAACAAGGACTTTTAACGTTTGTCCCTTTAATGTGTCACCATCCTTCTTTGAATACAAAAAGAGGGCAGAAAGAACTCAAGAGGATTTGGAGGAGTCATGGGTGACAGAACTTATGAAACCACAGCAGCTACAGTGACCTGAACGGGACAAAGTCTATTAACTATTTCAGCATAGATGGGGAAAGGCACATGAGGTTCTAGCCTTGAGGAGCTACTGGCAACTAGTGATGGCTAAGAGGCAGTCACGTTTCTTCAGGAATGTGGACACCAGTAACTTTCCCAAGGGCCAGTAAATAACCCTACACACATACACTTGCAAACAATCCAAATTAAACTCAGTGGTCAAGAGCAAGAATGAGTGCCAGATTGGGAACAAGGTGGAGAGAGCGATTGTGTTAGGAAACAAGAGTTCTAGAAAGAGTGGTATGGGCCTGGAAGGCGGATGGGGAGGAAATGAATACGATCAAAGTATACGCGTATGAAGTTGTCAAATAAAGTCTTTGGGGAGATGCACATGGATTATATCCAAATTTTGTACCATTGTTTTTTAAGAAACTTGTACCTCCAGAGCTTGAATGATCTTGTCTGATTGGCAAGAACCTTGAAACAAGTACCCCACCAATGCTGAGGGGTGACTGTATACTGACCTCCTTATGTACATATTCTGATGATAACTGCAGCCTGGAATTGCCTCTAAGTTAATTTAGTTTAAGTTCTCCCCTCTTGAATACTGAGAAGCCCCTGATAACTATTTGCCTCTCTCCTTATGATACTTCAGATTGGTTGGACCATGCACTGTGTACAAGGTTTCTTTCCTTACCACACTGAGGTACCAAACTCGAGCTTTAGCTGCCCTTAGACATTTATCTCTCTCTCTTCATTGACCGACTCCCCACGCTTTCACAGTTTCTTGACCCCAATGAGTGGCCACAGGGCTGCATTGTAAGTCTCCTTTCCCAGTCTGGGCTTTGGCAGGCTTGGGTTATAAGCAGGATACATTAAAAATTAATGAAGCCATTCCCAGCGGTACAGAGGTGGAGGTCCCCTCTTCCAGGGAGCTGGCTAATTTGG
This sequence comes from Mus caroli, assembly GCF_978045245.1. Classification (NCBI taxonomy): domain Eukaryota; kingdom Metazoa; phylum Chordata; class Mammalia; order Rodentia; family Muridae; genus Mus; species Mus caroli. The sequence continues at coordinate 93,737,290 of NW_028227265.1, forward strand.
CACCACTTCTTATCATGATTTAGTAAAACTAACAAGGAATATGGACTACGGCTAGAGTCAAATTCTACAGCTGAGAACATGGGAAGGTACATCTCAGCTTTGCTGCAGCAGGCTCGAGCTATTTAGTCATCAAGATAAAACACAACGCCCGGCGTGGTGGCGCACGCCTTTAATCCCAGCACTCGGGAGGCAGAGGCAGGCGGATTTCTGAGTTCGAGGCCAGCCTGGTCTACAGAGTGAGTTCCAGGACAGCCAGGACTACACAGAGAAACCCTGTCTCAAAAAACCAAAAAACCAAAAAAAAAAAAAGATAAAACACATTAAGCTTGAAGCTGTCTGAACGCAAACCAAGTGGCTTTTTTCCCCCCTGAGAGCCGCGCTATGGAGGCTGGGTAGAGAGTGTGAACCCGGGAACTGGAGTCACAGAAACTACTCATCCTTGCTTCACTTGGTTGTGGGATGGTTTATGAGCGAGCTTCCTAGATAAAATCAAGAAACCAGAGAAAGTGCTTCCAGCCAGATCCAACTTAATAGAGCCATGTGTGGCATCTGTCCTTAATAACTAAGTGCTCAGGTGTGTGGGGTCTTCTCACTGAGTGGCAGCTTCTTGTTCAGAATTTCCTAGGACCTCAGGATGGACTCTAGCTTGTGCTTGGTGAAAGCCATGTTTATTTCTCCTCTGAATGCTCACATGATATAAACTGTGGCCGGTGCCACAGACAACTCCTTTCTGTTATCCATGGCTGACTCTTAATTTGTAAGTTCCCCCCAGAGACTCCACCAGATGGAGGCAAGAACGTAGACTTGGAACTAGGCAAACAGTTGAAATCTGTTTAAATAGAACTTAAATCCCTTCTATACAGAACAGCATTAAAAATTACACTTATTTAAAATTATACTTTTTTTTTTTTTTTGCTAATTTGCTATCAGGATGGGGCAGCATAAATATAAATGGGATAGAATAGTTGGACATGAATATGGGGGGGCGTGTTTTTTATTTTTACTTCTGACTTTAGAAATACACAGCCTTGATCCCAGAACACTCAAGACATCCATCTGCCCAAGGGAGGAAGATTAAGATTTCTATAAAAGGAACACAAAGAAAAATTAACAACAAAATGACAAATACTTAGCTTCTGTCATTTAAATTATGGTTTGGCTTGAAACATAATTTAGTTTCAATGAAGCAAAACATTTAGAACTTTTAGAAACATTAGAAACATGGTTCAAATGAAGCAAAACAAAAGCCTTTCTGGCAAAGCTTTTGACACACACACACACACACACACACACACACACACACACACACGGGGAAGGGGGGGCTAAATTCATCCATTGTTTTTTTTCTTCAGTGTGGTTGGTTGAACCATAGAGTTTTACACAAGAGGCTGACAGAGCAGGAGAATAGGAAGAAACCCCTCCTTGCCATTTCTGAGGCAATTTCATAAAGCATAGGGAATAAGAGAATGAGTTGGCCCAATGGGTGCCATAGTCAAGACACGGAATTCATGGACCTTGGTGTTGTTTATTTAAGTCGTGGAGAAAGGCACCTTCTAGGCAGTTGCACACGAAACAGGAAGCAGTCCCTGACCATCCTGCAAAAGGAAGCCTTGGGGTTTAGCCTCCCAGGCCACTCTCCATTCATTCCCACATGAAGAGGGCACAGAGGAGGGGCAGAGCAGTGGCTGGGAGGCCATCAGGATGATGAGAGTGGCCTGCAGCAGACACTAAGAGTGGACCGTCAATACAGGCCACTGTGCGGAAGAGAAGACATACTGTGTGGGTTGACAAGCTAAAGGACCTAAGGATAAGCCGAGTCATTAACCCAAAACAGCATTCAACAATAATTAATTTATTATTGTTAATAAATAATTAACAATAATAATCTCCTTAGAAGTGGCTTATCACAGTTCAAATACAAAACCAAACCAGAGTCCCCCTTCCCCACCAATGGTTGTGTAGTCATGCCTTACTGTGAGGAGGGTGATCTGAGAGACAGAAAAAACATTTTTATCCAAAGCAATTAATTCATCAGTCCCAAAGGGCTTTCTTATTCACTGGGAGGGTGAAGTAAGGTTCCCACCATAGACATTTAGCACTCTGTCCTTATCCTCTGCTGATAGAGGATGGAAGGCAGGAGGTAGGTATAAAGTTTCTATCCTCTCTTGATGGCAAAGTGTCTGCTTGTAGTCCGTGAGTGGCTTGGTCACAGGCCAGTTTCAGACTCAGTTCAGTCCCAATGGCTTCCATCAGAATAAGCAGCAGAGAAATGGAGAACAGGGTCCAAGCACAGCCAAGTCGTGTTCTAGGAGAGCTTATTAACAGCCCATCTGTCATTGGCTCCTCTGCCAACTCTTAGTGTGCCTCTGGTGGCCAGGGACCAGAGACTAGGGGAAGGCTGGTGGGTTGTAAAAGAAACAAGCCTCTTTCCTTATCTTTAAGGGCTTGGTGTTTAAGAGTGTTAGATCACACACACACACACACACACACACACACACACACACACACACACACACACAGAGAGGCTAATCTAAGAAAACATTTTGTCATCTTCTCTTCAGTGGGATATTGTCAGATGGTCCGTATTCACTTGTCTCCAGCGATGACAAAGGGAGTCAGGCCCGTGTGTCACATGGCAATAGACCCTTACTTTGAAGCACAGTCCTTTACTCAGTTGAATTCTTGGGATTTGGATCAACCAAAGGAGACAAAATAAAGCACAAAGCAAAAGAACAGGAAGAAGAGTCTGTCTGTTGATGTTTACTCCACGCCACCTGGAGCTGCGTCGTAAACTTCCAGTGATTCAGCTCGCGATGCTGCCCTGCCAAGACAGGGCCTTTAATGTGCTTGGAATATAAGCTCTGTTTAATTTTAAATGAACCTGATTAGAAGTGTATATGTTTTATTTACCAACAGGGGCCAAATTGCTCACTCGAGTGGGCTGTTGCTGTGCTGGCTTCACAGGTGCCAACGTCTATATAAAAACAGCTTCGATCCTAAAGAGAAAGTCGGAATTTTCCTACTGGCAGTGCTCGTCTTGGTTAATTAGACGGTATTAGGAAGGAAAAGGTTGGCCATGTTATCTAGAAGAAAGTGTTATTAGAGACAGTGTTGTACCCTGAAAATGCTTAATACCGCACATTCTGGTCTCTAATTGCCATCTGGAGCAGATACTTGGGGAAATTTTCAGCAAACTGATAGAAATAGCCTAAAGATGCCTCAGTTAATTCATCAATAAAGGTAAAAGCATCCTGATTTTTAAAAAGCATGTAAGTGTCACTTGTGAATCACACTTTGAAAGACAAGTACAGATGACGGTGTCACATGACGCCTCTCTGTCAATGGAATTGCCATAAGGTCGATTAACATTTGGGAGTTGACTAACTTCTCAGAGACTCATATCATCTGTGTAAGATAGGGGTAAGAGCTTTTTAATATTAATTTTTAAAAGAGTAGCTAAAAGGTCTATTAAAAGAAATAAAAACTAGCCATCACCACTAGACACCTGTCAAAATGCACAAAATTTAGAACACAAGTACCAGGGACACAGGAGATGGAGAAGCAGGGGCCTGCAGTCGGTGTTGGAGGAGACGACGGGCTACAGCCACGGTGGGAGGTTATCCAGCCGCTACAGAACTGGAGTTACTTGAATATGATCTGGTAGTCACTGTCTGCAGTACTTAGCCTAAGGCGATGGGTGTTCTCAACCTGTGGATCATGATCCCTTTGGTAAACCTCTATCTTCAGAAATATTTACAATTTGCAACAGTAGCAAAATCACAGTTATGAAGTGTCAATAAAATAATTTTATTATTGGAGGTCACCAAACATGAGGAACTGTATTAAAGGGTTGAGAATCATTGGCTAAGGTAAAGGCCAAATCTATACATGCGCTCACCCACAGGCACACACACACACACACCACACACACACACACACACACACACACACACGCGCGCACACACACACGCATGCGCACACACACATACACACATATATGTATACATATATATGAGCTTTATTCATAATTACCAAGACTTGGAAGCAACCAAGATATCTTTTAGTAGGCGAATAGAAGACTAGACATGCATGCAGATGTGCCAAAAAGAAATTAGGTGCCATGTGACAGAAGGACATGGAAGATCGCTAAGGCAGTGCCAAGAAGACTCTGAGAAAAGGATGATTTTCACTATGTGACATTCTGAAAAAAGGCAAAATTAAACATACACATATATGGAGAAAGCAGAATGATTGGCGGTTGCTAGGAGACAGGAGGAGGGGATGAATGGGCAGTGCACATTTTTAAGACAGAAAAACTACTATTGATGCTATTATGAGTGGATACACATCAAAACCCAAAGGATGCTCACCACCAGGAGTAAACCTAATGCAAAACATGGACTTGGTTGACATTGGCATGCTCATTTAGGTTCCTTGGTTGTACCAAATACATGCTGTAGATGGGGGATGAAGGAAGGAGAGGTTCTGCACCGTTGGGGTTTGAGGTTCTCTGGCGTACCTCTATGCTTTCCCCTTAGCTTTGTTCTATAGAAAAATTAGTCTTTAAAAATCACCAGCTATGGGCTCCTCACTTGACACTTTTCCTGTCTACTTTTTTTGGCCTTAAAAAGGAGTGTTCTAATTGATCGCTCATTCGGTTTTTAGGGCTAAAGAAGCTTGCATGATAGTAACGTTGTTTCAAACAGCACTTCATGTTTTCTATTAATTAGATTAGGATAAGATGGTTGAAATGCTTAAGCCACGCACCCAAAAACAAACACACAGCGGCAAACATCTGCTGTTACAGCCATTCTTCCAGAAGCTTCAAGGCAAATCGAGAAAATATGGCAGTTTCTCAAAAGCCCCTTCACTCCTGTCTGGGTCCAATAGGATTCAACACTGGGCAGTCATTTTGGACTCAGGACATCCACATAGTGAGGTCCAGGGAACAGTCTCTGTCTATTCTTTAGGGATGGAGGCTTATAACTTATAAGTATAAGATCACATGGAGATCTCGAGATGGAATTGTCTTAAGGTACAGTTCTTTCTTCATTTTGTTAACAGAGTTGTCCATCCCTTTCAGTTTGAGAGAAATCATGTCATGCGGAAGCCGAACACATACTTAGAATATAGGAACAATTGGAAGCATAAGCTCATAGTTTGGATGCATAAATTGGTAGTCAAATCTGGTTATTTTTATTTCACTTCTCTTGTATATAGAAAGGAAGTTCAGAATAGTCCATTGTTAAGAAAGAACGCTGTTTGTATTTTTCTACATTAAAAAAATGACTTACTTGTGTGTTGCTGGGAGGGTCAGAGGACAGTGTTGGGGAATCGGTTCTGTCCTTAAACCATGTATAGGTCCAGGTATTGAACTCAGGTTGTCAGACTCAGCAACAAGCACCTTTACCCATCTCGCCAGCCTCAAAACATATTTAAAAGTCAGAGATCATGCGGGAGAAATACCTCATATATAAAACTCAGTAAACATAAATAAGTATAGGTCCAGTGTATTTAGGTATAAATGTATCCTATGATTAAAAGAACATCCATGTTTTAAGTCTTAAATTTAAGAAGGAAATACGAGATGCACAGTCTGACCAAATGCCCCTGAAAGAAACACATTTCACTTACTTATTTTATAGATGGTGCTGAAACTATTATCCAAAGCATATGGAATGGTTATATATGAACAGAGGACACACATTTCCTTACTTAAGGTCCTATTTTTTCCATCTAAAAGAAAAATGAACAAGCCAGCCCACTTGTGTCGTTGGTCACTGGAGTGGCTATAAATAAGCAGCTTCAGGCTACCTGCCTGCTACAGTACCAGAGACCCAGCACCTGCTTCTGCTAGTGGACCCACTGGGCTTCCTCCCTTGATATTGGTCACTGTTGGGCCACAGCTCCCACCTCTGAGCAAGCCACTCATTGATCCCCTGTGTGACCTGTTATTTCATGGAGTGATGGAAGTCTTTGGTAGACAGCAGAGTCCTTGTGAGAATGTGGGATAACATCTAGTTAAAAAAACAAAAAGCAAAAAACAAAAAACCACCATTAATTCTTGAATGATCCAGCTTTTCTTGCCACAGTCAAGAGCTTCCTAGCTTATCCAAAATAGCTCCTGCTGTCAAACATGACCCCACCCCCCAACTCCTTTCCCCTCCCTCCTCCTCTCTTTCCTCCCCTCCCTCCTCCACCCTTACCCTCTTCTACCCAGCTGAGATTCTCAGACTTCAAGGTTGATATGTGTTGTTTCCTAAACACTCCCACTTCTTGTTTCTTTTGAAAAATTTCCTCCCACTGACTCTGACTGCTTCTGTCATGCCTACCTATGTGTCATGTTAGAATACATGTAAGCGGTATGTCCTCTGTGAAGAATGTTTTCGGTCTATTTCAATCACTGCTTGTATATAATCTTTCTTTTTTTCATTCCATTAGCAGCAAGCTGTGATGTCTTATGCAGAGACTATATAGACAGTCTATCTCATGTTTGGTGTGTGTGTGTGTGTGTGTGTGTGTGTGTATGTGTGTGTGTGTGTGTAGTGCACAAGCATGTGCAGGTCCCTGTGTGAGCACATGGGTGTGGAAGGCAAACGCCATTCTCAGTTGTTATCCTCCTTGGTTGATATTCTTAGTTTGGTTTGATTGCGGTTTTTATTGTTGTTGTTGTTTTTCCAAGACACAAGGTTTCTCTGTGTCTCTGGCCATCCTGAAGGCCAGGCTGGCCTCACACTCATAGAGATCCCCCTGCCTCTGCCTCCTGTGGGCTTGAATTAAAAGCATGTGCCACCACTGCTGGCTTTGTTTTGTTTTGTTTTGTTTTTTTTAGACAGAGTTTTTCATGGACTCTGGAGCTAGCTGATTGGGATGGGCTGGCTGCCCAGTGAACCTGTCTGCCTGTCTCTGCCTCCCAAGCATCATGAGTGACGTTTTACTGTGCTCCATGGATCTCAAGTGCAACAGCAAGGACTTTCCAAACAAGGTATCTATCTATCCAGCTGCGTATTCTTATGCTTATCTAACTCCAATTCTTATTCCCCCAGTCATGATGATGATCATGATGATGATGACAATGGCAAGAGCCACCATTGCTTTCAAGGCATTGGCTCAGGCTCATCAGGGCTTCATGCCTCTAAGTCAGTGGCTCTCAGCCTTCCTAAAGCTGTAATCCCTTACTACAGTTCATGTTGTGGTGACCCCCTCCCTGCCATCTTAGTCAGGGTTTCTATTCCTTCACAAACATCATGACCAAGAAGCAAGTTGGGGAGGAAAGGGTTTATTCAGCTTACACTTCCATACTGCTGTTCATCACCAAAGGAAGTCAGGACTGGAACTCAAGCAGGTCAGAAACCAGGAGCTGATGCAGAGGCCATGGAGGGATGTTCTTTACTGGCTTGCTTCCCCTGGCTTGCTCAGCTTGCTCTCATATAGAACCAAGACTACCAGCCCAGAGATGGTCCCACCCACAAGGGGCCTTTCCCCCTTGATCACTAATTGAGAAAATGCCTTACAGTTGGATCTCATGGAGGCATTTCCTCAACTGAAGCTCATTTCTCTATGATAACCCCAGCTGTGTCAAGTTGACACAAAACTAGTCAGTACACCCCCCCACCGTAAAATGATTTCCTTGTTATTTTATAGCTGTAAATTTGCTACTGTTATGAATCACAATGTAAATATCCGTGCTTTCCGACGGTCTTTGGAGACTCCTGTGAAAGGGCTAGTCCACCCCCAAAGGGTCATAACTCACAGGCTGAGAACCTCTGCTGTAAATGGTTCTATAGAAGTACTGTGGTCTACTTCACAAAGGAGAGAACCAAAGGTGAGATTCTCAGAGCACTGGTTCAGGATCACAGGACTAAGACATTGTGGTGTTGGGATTCAATAGACCTCAGGCCAACCACCAAGCCCACTCTTTCATCTCCTTCCTGATTTCTAGAGACTGAAGTTTTTAAATGGAAAGATGAGAGCAACTTCCATTTACCAAACACCTATACTTTAATAGTGTGGCAGAGATTTTCATGTGTACCGCTTCATTTATCAGGGACCTAAATGGGGGAAGCCATGTTTTGTAGGCGAGAACTGAGGTTCAGCAAAAAACATAGGCATGCAATAAGTGGCTGTACTGTAGTGCAGGTGACACACGGAAGCTTTATAAGCAGAGTATATTGACTTGGCAGCAACTAAGACAGTGCCAGTGCCAGTGGCAGGGGTGTTGGCAATGGTGGGAATGGTGGTCCAGCAATGAATGCTTCAGGAGACAGAAGCATTCTGTAACACTTCCCCAAGTGTTACAGCTCAGTAAAAACAGCCACTCTCACATAATCTTACTGCCAATTCAAAAAGGAAATTCTTAACCATCCCACAGGAAAGTGGGCAAATTGAAACTGATGCTCTGCCTTCGGAGCATAAAGGAGAATGTAATTTGAAATAATTAAATGCCCTTTGCAACCCATTAAAATGTCAAAAACTAAAATGCCTACTGTCTTAGTCAGGGTTTCTATTCCTGCATAAGCATCATGACCAAGAAGCAGCCTGCTCTCTTATAGAACCCAAGACTACCAGCCCAGGGAGAACACCACCCACAATGGGCTGGGTCCTCCCTCCTTGATCACTTGAGAAAATGGCTTACAACTGGATTTCATGGGGGCTCCTTTCTCTGTGATAACTTCAGCTTGTGTCAAGTTGACACATAAAAACAGCCAGTACACCTACCATTCCTAAATACTATTACATTAAGAAGTTTCATATTGGGGCATTGGAGCTGAAATCCACATAGCCATTTTGGAAAGACATTTTGTAATGCTTGTGTGACCAAGCAATTTCACGTCTGAGCAGATACCTGTGATGGTTTGAAGGAGATGTCTTCCATAGTCTTGGGCATTTGAATATTTAGTTTCCAGTTGATGGCACTGCTGGGGAGGGTTAGGAGGTATGGCCTTGCTGGAAGAGGTATGTCTCTGGAATTGGTTCCAGCATTTGGAGTTGGCTTCTTCTGTTTTCTGCTGATGGGTCAAGGTGTGAGCTATCAGGTGTTCCTGCCACTAAGCCTTCCTGTGCCACACTTCCCCATCTTCATAGTGATGGACTTTTATCCCCCTGCAATTGTGGGACAAGTGGACCATACCACCAGACAGAAAGAGTGGTAAGGTTGGGTGAGCTCAGACCCTGGGAATCTCAGAGACTTGAGATCAGCAGGAGTTGAAACCTACCCTACCCATTTCTGTACCTGTTTTGGAACTTGTAACTATGACACCCACTGAGAGGACCATGGGCAGTCAGTCAAGTAGGGGAAACACCTCGGGTCCTTCCCCATGCAAATAGAGCATCACTAATATCTCAAGCTGAGCCAATAGGAAACACCTACCCCTAATCCCAGGCCACTCCTCAGCATTTATATCATCCCTGTCCACCGGGAGCAATGTGTACAAACTATTTCTTGGAGGAACATTGTGTAAGAGTGGCTGTTTTTATTGAGCTGTAACACTTGGGGAAGAGTTCTATCTCCTGAAGCATTCATTGCTGGACTTTGGACTCACCTGGCTGGCTAGGCTCACACCACTACCACTACCGCTGCCCCTGCTACTGGCACTGTCACTGTCTCCAAGAGACCGGAGACCTCAGCTACCCACCCTGAACAAACCACACAAACCTCTTCCCTTTTTTTCTGAGAGTTCCAACACTTCTGGCATTCCCAGCTGGACCAGCGCCCCAATGGAATCAATTCGTCTCGGTTCATCGTTGCCCTCCAGAGGGACAGAGGATGCTATGGGATCTTAAGTCCAAATAAATCCCTTCCTTCTGTAAGTTCCTTTAGCCATGATGGTTTATCACAGCAACAGAAATGGAACTAATGCCACACTCTAGAAAGCCTGACCCCAAGATGAATACAGATGTGTTCATTTCCATGCAAGTTTTGGAAAACATAGGCTGGTTTTGTAATATAATTGAATATCCTACTGAGTTAACTTTAAAAAAAAAATCCTGTAACACTAGTACTCTGAAGGTTGAGGCAGGAGGATCAATTATTTGAGGTAGGCCTGGGATAACTAGCAACTGTCTGGTAGCTTGAGCAACAGAGTAAGACTCTGATCTGAAAATGAAAAAGAGTAACCTAGGCACGTTAAGAGATTAGGACAAAGGATGCTCTCAGCCAACCATTGGACTGAGCACAGGGTCCCCAATAGAGGAGCTAGAGAAAGGACCCAAGGAGCTTAAGGGGTTTGCAGCCCCATAGGGGGAACAACAATACGAACCAGCCAGTAAACCCAAAGCTCCCAGGGACTGAACCACCAACCAAAGAGTACACATGGAGGGACCCATGGTTCCATCCACATATGTAGCAGAGGATGGCCTTGTCAGACATCAATGGGAAGAGAGGCCCTTGGTCCTGTGTAGGCTTGATGCCCCAGTAGAGGGGAATGCCAGGACCAAGAAGCAGGATTAGGTAGGTTGGTGAGCTGGGGTTGGAGGGTGGGGACAAGGAAAGGGGATAGCATTTGAAATGTAAATAAAGAAAATATCCAATAAAAACTTTTCAAAATTTATATGGATGGATAAATAAATAAATGAAATTAAGACAAGTCTTAGCTGACCATGGAAGGGTAAGACAGGAGAGTTGCAAGTTCAAGACCAACCTAAACATAAAAATAAAAGGACTAGAGGTGTAGCCCCATGGGAGAATACTTGCCTAGTGTGAGTCCTGGTACAATTCCTCAGAGCATTAAAAAGATCTCAATAACATAATGTAAGAACACAGTTGCCAGCTTCCTCTAAGGACCAGAAAGGACGCCCAGCAGAAGAGATGTCTGCCATCACCTTTATCTGGGCTTTGTTTCTTCCAGAATTGAGAGAAACAGATGCTCTTATTTCAAAAACTAATGTAAAGGTGCCCCATTTGTGTCAAATATTTAAGACGCATCAACTCTTGCTTGGGGGTAGGTAGTATACATTGAAGTAGCAGCTCACAGCTCTCTATGAGTAGCAAGAGTCTGGAAACATATTGGAAGAGAAATGTCTGGATCACATAACTATAACAAGTTTCTCTAAAAGCTCTTTATCTATCTCTTGCCAATGTCTGGGTTGCTGAACGTTTTAGGTTTTGCAGTTTAACGGATGTGAAATAGCGGGATTCCCCTTTTCCCCCCCAAGGCTGACTATCGACTCATAGAGAGGGGAATTAGATAGAGCTTACACATATTCACTCAGTTTCTGTAGGTAAAAGGGCAGCAAGCTGGCTGCTCTCATCAGGCTCACATAGGCTAAAATCAAAGTGTTGTTACCTGGATACTCCAATGGGAAGCAAGCACTTCCAACCATCTCCAGGCTCTTGGTGGGATGCAGTTCTTCACAGCTGTAGAATTTTGGCATCTTGTTTTGCCAGCTGGCTGTGAAGGAAGGCAATCTGTTTGGTCATCACTGGTCACCAGACCTTGCTTGATAAGGCTCCCTTATTGGCCTAGTCGATATTAACATAACAATCTGTTTGGTGAATTTAAACTCCACTGACCAGAGACTTCAATTATCCATAGAAGACTTTTTAACCTTTGCTATAGAATGTAAACTAATCAAAAGAGTGGCACCCCACCATCATCCTAGCTGCCTTCTGTTGATCAGAAACAAGTCAAAGTGTATGTGGCTTGGGGGCAGGGCTCCATCCAAGGGTGTGTAGGACCCTAAGCTGCATCCAACACATAGTTAGAGCCTTGACTTTGCATAATTTTTTAAATAGAATCCAGGGGCTGGGAAGATGTCTGGTTAAGAATATGAGTTTGATTCTAAAAAGCACCCATGTCTGGCAGCTCACAGCTCACAGCTACCTGTAACTCCAGCTCCAGAAGATCTGATGGCTCTAACTCTTATGGACACTGCACTCACAAGTGCACAAGCCTCTGATATATATAATTAAACATAAAAATAAATATGAACTGACCAGAATCCAAATTTTAACATTTACTTTGTTTGGTGCTATACCAACAGGTATCTGTTCTACTATTCTAGATTTTTCTTTGGAATTGAAAGAGTTCTGACTGCAAGCAAGATTTTTTTTTTTAAGCGAGTTCACTGAAAAAGGATGTTTTAGAAGAGCCACAGAAACAGAAAGAAAGCACATCACAGGAAGAGATGAGTCTTGCAAGTGCTTTGTTTTTGGCACACCTGATTCTGAGAACCCCAGAGCTTCTCTTGATTATTATGGTTTTTATTTATTTATTTATTTATTTTTGGCTCTGTAAGAGACCAGTGAGTCTGTGGATCTGATGTCTGCCCTTCATGCCAATTAGCCAAATGCATGTGTGCCACATTTAAATCTGATGAAGCAAGAGACAAGCTCCCCAGGCTCCTAACTGTTGATGTTAGCAGCATCTGGCCTCTTCCCACAGGTACCATCTAAAAGCTTCTGCAAGTCCAAGACAGCCAGAACCCTAGATCCCTCACCTCATTTTTGGTCTGTATTCCTGGGGAGAAAAAAGAAAGAAAGAAAATGAACTCGACTCTCAGTAATTTGTTGAACAGGGGACAAGAAATTGATGGGATCAGGCAATCAGCCCATCCAAAGCAGCTTAATTCTAACTGCCCAAACTCTAAAAATGCCCTATTTTACTGGGAGTTAGCAAAGCATGACAAGTTTTAACAGGAGCTGAACAGACTGGAGGTTCGAGTTATGTAAACATATTTGGTGCCAAGAGAAAACATTGTAGAAGGATTTCAACAACTCTAAAACAGAGGGTCTGAGGGAGCGTCTAGCTAAAGCCTGGGAGAGCGCTCCCTTTCTCAAAGGGTAAACAATGCTGAAGGTATCCGCATCTGCTTTCACATTTCCAAACTCTCTTTTTGATCCACTGCTCATCTTAAATGGAGTTGTTATCTTTTATAAGTAGTACTTTTAAAAAAAATTACATCTTTCAATAAAATGCAACCAAAACTGAAAATTTAAAAGTCTCTCTAGAGAGATTTGACATCCACCTCCCATCCCTATGGTGACTAGGAATCTCAAAGGCCTCTATCTCTAAGCAGGACTGGGGCCTAGAGCATGTTATCCATGCTGGCTTCTGTGTTAACTTTTATAAGATAAATCCTTAGTCTGAGTAAGAATGATCTAGATTAGAAGAATACGTGGTTGGACGCTCGTGGTGACCCCGTGGCTGAGAGTGTCCTGTCTACAAGATGTCCAAGGACAAAGAGAATAGAGATGCAGGGAATAGCCAACCAATGACTGCCCCAACTTGAGACCCATTCCATGGGCAAGAACCAATCCCTGACACTTTTAATGATACTCTGTTAGACTTGCAGACAGGCGCCTAGCATAATTGTCCTCTAAGAGGCTCCACCCAGCAGACAATGGAAAGACATGCAAAGATCCACAGCCAAACATTAGATGGAGCTTGGGGGGTCTTAAGGAAGAGTTGGGAGAAAGATTGAGGGAACTGAAGAGACAAGGACTCCACAGGAAGACCAACAGAGTCACCTAACCTGAACCCACAGGGGCTCCCAGAAACAGAATCACCAACCAGAGAGGAAGCGTGGGTGGACCTAGGCCCTGTGCACATATGAAGTAGATGAACAGCTTAGTCCCCAGTAATAGGAGTAGGGGCTCTCCCTGTATCTGTTGCCTGTTACCATAAATGGACTGCCTTGCCTAGTCTCTGAGAGGATGTGCCTAGTTCTGCATCGACCTGATGTATCAGGAGCAGGAGGGTGGAGGTTGGGGTGGGTGATACCTAGAAGGGGGGTCTCCCTTTTTAAAGGAGAAGGGGAGGGAGGAATGGGAAGGGGTTCTGCATGAGGGGGTACTGGGAGGAGAGGGGAGGCTAATATTAGGATATAAAGTGAATTTTTTTAAAAAAACACTTAATAGCACAACAGAGGTGCAAATGTTATAGGAATAACCAATGTCATGGAAGCCATATAGTACACTGCTAAAGTGGCCAAGAACCTGCTATTGGAGGTCAGGAGCCTAAGGACAATCTACTATTACTATTCTGCTAAACAAACACAGCAATAAAATGGCTCCTAATGATGTCGCTCTATACTACAGATTATCATCAGAGACGCTTCCTTCTGTAGTAGACTGGAATTAAGGTAGAGCTTCATCACTGGGCGATGTACAATGAGAGACTTGGAGCACTCAGCCCTAAATGGGATGTCACCATCCAACCCCTCCCCTCAAGCTTTAGGGATCTATGTGGAAGAGGAAGGAGAAAGACTCTAAGAGCCAAAGGGTATACATACACCAAGGAAACAATGGCCTCCAGCCACAACAGGCTTGGTGTACATACGAAAGCACACAGAGGCAGCACACGGAAGGCCAGCCAGCACCAAACGGTGTCTCAGAGCTGTGAGCGGGAAGTGGGCACAGGTTACCAAGAAGCTATCTGCAATTGATGCCCACTGGCAAGGGGACAGATAGGCTGTTCTTTGGAGGAGTGTCACTGGGTGTTTTCAACCACACTCCAGGATAGGCTTTATGACCAGGTGTAGCTGGCTAACACAAACCAAGTCTCCTTTCTTCCTTCCATTCTTTCTTTCTTTCTTTCTTTCTTTCTTTCTTTCTTTCTTTCTTTCTTTTTTTAGGATCTTTTTGTTTCTTTTGGTTTTGGGGGTGGGGCACTTTTTGGTCCTCTTTTAAAAATTGGTTATCCTCTCTCTCTCTCTCTCTCTCTCTCTCTCTCTCTCTCTCTGTGTGTGTGTGTGTGTGTGTGTGTGTGTGTGTGTATTGAAAGAGAAGATAAAGTTGGGTAGGTAAGAAGGAGGAAAGGGTCTGGAAGGAGTTGGGGGAGAGAAAAACATGATCAAAATATATTGTATGAAATAAAACTTTTATTTAAAAAGGAAAAATGTTTAAAAATGCTTTGCATTAGTAAAAACAAACCTCTGAAAACAAACAATATTAAAATTAGATTTATAAATTACTCACTTTAAAAGGCATGAGGTGATGCGAACAGGCTGAACTTTCTGATCATGTTTGGACAATTTTGAGAATACACTAAACTCATGAAAATATACACTTTTTACTCAACATATGCAAGGCGAGTTTTATCTCAATAAAAATAATGGAAGAGAGAAGGCATGAGCAGGATACATACCATCCCCAGCCCAGAGAGAGTTCCAGTTACCCTTAGCCTTTTGTAGGCTCCTTGCTCTCTCTGCTCAAAACTCCAAACATGATTCATCCGGACAGTATGGGCTCCTGGGAGAATTAGTGTCTGGAGCTAAAGCTCACATGGGTCTGGGGTCTGCTGCAAGGTAGAGTGAGGCCTGGCACATTTTAATGACAGTTCTTTGGAACACCATCGGCATACACTGTTTTGCCAAAAACTACACACAGCTAATTTCATTGGATGCTAGCGAACACCGACAACTTTGATAGATTTATGCACTCACTGAGCAGTTTCTCCAAAGCCTCTTTTGTGAAGGATTTTTTTTTTCTGGGCATGATTTGTGATTTCACTTGGCAATTGTTTTGCATGACATTAAATTAGATTGTCAGTAACTTGAATAGACTCCAATTATTTGCATTTATCAACATTTGTGGCTCTGAGACCTGAGCTCAACAAAGCTTGCACAGTTTTATTGTTGTCCCATACAAAACAACTTTATCAGAACCAGGAAATACAGTGACCATCAGTTAACACGTCTGCTATCGGCTAGAGGCCACATGCACAGAATAGCAGTGTAATAATCAGTTAATCATGTGAATAGTTGCTAGTCTTGGGATTGCACCTCAGTTTTTTTTCCCTCTATGAATTCCCCAGAGGTCATACAACTAGCTAAAAATTCCCCCTTCGCTTTCTCTTCCCTCCCCTCCCCCCCACATGTGAGTAACAGGGAGAGAGAGAGATTTTCAAATACAAGTCTGCCTATTGCAAGGCATTTCACACCAAGTAGAACATTTAATTAAACTTGGATCTTGAAAAGTAACTGGAGAAATCATATATAAGCTTAGTTTATCTTCAACAGCAGTTTGGTGTTACTACATATAAATGTAAATTCACTGGAATAAGCAAAAATGCCATTTGTTAGAGGTTGGGGAGGCATCAATTATGTTTATCACTGAGTGTCCATGCCTTGGAATGAATCAGAGAAACGTCTCCAAGAATTCAACGATGCCTAGCTCTGCTGGAAGAATAAAGGCTCTTCTGTCAACACTAATGTCAAAGGGAAAGAGACAAACGGAGTCAACGACTTCAAACCATGGAACTAAGAGCAGGGATGTTTGCTGTGCAAATTCTCCAAGAGATGACTACAAAGACCTTCCAGAGGGAGAGGGTCCGAGGACTATCAGAACACCCGTCCTGTGGGAAGGGAAACAAAGAACTGTCCAGTACACAAATGCCTTCTACCAAGGCTTGCGGATGTAGCCTCTGATAATCTCAGAATAGCTCATGAGGCACTAGAATGCTCTGAGACCTTGTGCAGATAACAGCCCAGGGGTCCAGCACAGCCAGACCACAGAACTGCTCAGGGACTGGCCTTACATAAACCCACATTTCTCAGGAGTGACTTTTTTTTCTTTTTTCTTTTTTCTTTTTGGTTTTCCTAGACAGGGTTTCTCTGTGTAGCCCTGGCTGTAGATCAGGCTGGCCACGAACTCAGAAATCTGCCTCCCTCTGCCTCCCAGGTGCTAGGATTCAAGGCATGCATCACCACTGCCCAACAGGAGTGCCTTTTTTTTTATAGGACTGATGTTGGAGGGGAATGGACAGAGAAAAGAAGAAGCCCACTTAATATACATGGCTACAGCAAAGGAAGAAGCCACTGCTGTGCAAGCTAGACATCAAGATTATTCCATTTGATTGATTTCCTACAGTTTGGGGAAGCTTAAAATCCTCTTATATGCCAGAAGCAAAATATTTTTGTTGGCAACTTAGATCTTCAGCTAAAGATGATTTTCATAATATTGAACACACCAGTAGGGTACTATAAATTGATAAGCAGACTTGAAAACCTGGAAGATCAAATCCAGAACCTTGCACTATGCCTGCATGCCATTCTACCCCTGAGCAATATTCCAAGGTGTGGTTTGGTTTTCTGAGATGCGATTTAACCCTTGGGATCAGACTGGTCTTGAAGTCACAGTGTAGCCCAGGTGTCTAATAAACTCGAGACCTTTCTTGGCCTTTCAAGATTACAGACATGTGCCCCCAAATCCTGCTTTAAAGTGTTTAAATATGCTTCCCTGTGTTCTTTGTTAAAATTAATAAAGCTCATGGATTTTTATCAAATGACTTTGCTAAGTGATGAAATTGGAGTGTAAGTCCATCCGGTCTCTCTAGCAACTTGCAAGTCATTTGTTGATTCCTAAAGTTCCCGCCCCTGCACTACGGGAGCCCTGTTGTGACCCAGGTTCCCCCAACATCCATCAATCCGTTCTGACAAGTTGACTTGAGATTGCACAAAGTGCTTGGGGTAACTATTTCTCAGCTCAGCTCCTAGCCTAACCCATTCCCCTCTGGGCCTTTACTCAGCTCAGCTCCTAGCCTAACCCATTCCTCTCTGGAGGAATTCTCTCTGGAGGAATTCTCTCCTTTACTCAGTTCAGCTCCTAGCCTAACCCATTCCTCTCTGGGCCTTTACTCCTTTGCCTGCCCAAACCCCTCACCAGCCAGGAAAGCCTGTTGGATCTGGTTGCCTACTACCCTGTCCCGGGCTGCATGAGCACCCGAGGTAGGGGACAGAAGCAGAAGAGGAAGTGTTGCCCACCCTGGACTCTAGCTCCTTTGCCCACCTCAGAACACCTCAGCAGGGGCAGACAGCAATTATAGATCCTATCCGGACTGACTGGGGCTCAGCCTGCAGCAATGAGGCTTAGCTGCTCAATGTGATAAGATGGGGGCGTGGCGAGAGGTGAAGCCAACTGAAAAGCCATGGTTGGCAGGTGAGGCATCCAAGGACAGGAGAACTGTCTGAAAGGTTCTATTTGCCGCTAGAAGGAATAAGTAGAAGGACAGGTAGAAGCCGAATAGGGGCCTCCACAGAGCAGCCCAGAGCACATCAGGGACCTGTGACCTCACAGAGGCTCAGGCGAATCTACTGCGGTACTCTCCTGACTTTAATGGGGTTCTAGCGAGGCACCTGCCTGTCCCATGCATTTCCTCAGCTCAAACCTCAGCACTTGGGGAAAAGAAGAGGTTTTGGGTAGACTCCCCCTCCCCAGTTCTTATTATGGTGCCTGGATGTGGTTACTTGTATCCACGTGGAAAGGTATTAAAGGACTCAGCAGCCTTTTAGATAACAGTGAGGTGGAGAGCAAACACTTGCTGTGGCTGCAGCACTCTCGTTAAGACCTTATGGTTATCTTGACTAGCAACTCCACTGAATGCCCTGAATGCCGGAACCTGACATTTGTAAAACACACCTCTAGTTGTTTCTGGTGTTTCCAGAGAGCATTAACTAAGGGCAGGGCAAACTGTGCCCTGAGTACGGAGAGAGGCACCCAACCCAGAAGGACTAAGGTGGAGAAAAAGGCTGTGTGAGTAAATGGACGCGCGCATGCGTGTGTGTGTGTGTGTGTGTGTGTGTGTGTGTGTGTGTCTCCCCTTGTTCCCCACCATACAGGGCTGACGCTTCTCTGCTCAGCTAGGCCCTCTCCTTCAGGGCTGAGTTTCTAAAAGAGCCACATTTACCTGAGCCTGCCTCATCCTTCTTTAGCAATACACAGTGTCATTCTCCAGTTTAACCAAAAAGATCTTCAAGTGCACACTCTCTGTCCATGTTCCAAATGGTAACTTTAAACCAGGGGCTGAGTGATTTAGAAGTGATTTAGAAATGCTAGTCCCCAGTGTGCAAACCAGAAGAGTACATTTCTATAGCATGTCCAGGTTCTAAAACAAGCTGTTTGTGCTGCATTTATTCTTTGATTTTTTTTTTATATTTTAGTTGAAAAATATTTTCACTGGCAGCAAAGCTATTAAAATTATGTGTATCTGTGTGGTATCATGTGATATGACAGTAATTGTTATAATTTCTCTGCTGGCACAGTTACTGCTATATTGCTAACCAAAGGAAGTGTTCCTATAGCCTTCAAGCATGCTGGTTGGCACTATTTGAATTCTTTCTTAATGGAACAACTCAACACAAAACTAAAATACACCAGTTGGTCATGTCCTTAAGAACATTGCGTGGCATTAGCAAATGTATGTAGTTGATTAAAGAATAGCAGGAGTGGGGTGTAAAATTATAGATTTCACAGGGAAGGCCAGCTGCTGTTAGATCAGGGGGTTTATGGATGGGAAGGGAAATAGTAGAAAGGAGAACAGGGGGTTATGGCTTTGTCCTGTTCTATCCTCTAAGAGTCACAGGAAGATTATTAGACAGACCCAATATGGAAAAAGTCACAATAGGAGAGAAACTTATGACCATCCATTTTGAAACTCTAGAAGAGGAGACCATGATACAATGTCACAAGAAAACACTGCCAGTCAAGCTGCTTTCAGCAAGATAAGCTCTGTTCTAGCAGAGAAAGACTCCAGTTCTACCAGTCTTGGTGGTCTCACATGAAGCTCAGCAGAATTTTGGCCCTTGTCTCAAGCTAAGTTGCTTATGTTCTTTGCTCATCCTGATTCTCAAAGTGTGGTGTGGTGTGGTGTGGTGTGGTGTGGTGTGTGTGTGTGTGTAACAATATATATATTTTAACATACAGTTTGCATTCCTTTTTGGTAACTGTGAACCATGATAAATCATAGCACAATGGGATTCTACAAGGGGTAGACAGTAGTATATGCAGTTGTGCGAGCTGGGACAAGGGGCTCCATTATGTCAGCATAAAAACAGTTTTTCTTTGTAATGAGACTGTCTGGTAAAACATCCTCTCTGATATTTGATCACATAAAGAAGAGTCCTGTGACTTGAGTCCCTATAGTGTAATTAACATTAATTTTTTTCATAAGAGGCAGGAGTCACTTTCTCCCCCTGGCTCAATTTGAAAACCACAGGGCACATCCTTTCTTTTGAAATTCAAGAGAAACCTGGGCACATTCCTCAGATTCTCTTGCCTTTAGTTGTTTGGTTTCATGAATAGATTTAGAAGTTATTTTTAACACATTCTGCTTTGTGTGGGAATTTTCTGTCCTATTGGTCTTGGGACAGACCAAGAGTACAAAGGTCCCTCCATCTTGTACTCTTGCTGAGGTCATTTCAGGTCTCACTAGAATTTGACCGATAGAGAATCCTGCAGAAAATTACCAAACTCTATTCTAGGAACCCAAGGGCAAGATGCCCCAGCTAACTTATCTTAGCTTCTGTTAAGCTGCCTGCTTGTATAGTGGGAAGCTGCTTCGCAGAACCTGACTACAATTTGCCTCATGCCCTAGCAGGGGTGTGGTTTTGCCAGCTTCAGATAGTTTCTGTGAGTGTGTGACATTTGAAATTTTGGGGACTTTTCACCTTGAGAGAGTTGGTTGTTGGTAGGTTGCTGTTGATTGCTGAGTCACGTGCACAAAAGATGAGAAGAGGAAATTAGATGTCCTGATGGCAAAGATCAAATTTGCTCCATGGAACTCAACACCTCTAATCATCAGGGAACAACATCATCACCTCTTTCCTACACCTGACTTTATTCTTTCTCTTTCTCTGTCCCCTCCATCATTTTTTCTCTCCTACTGAGTGTTGGGGGGTGGAAAAGGTACAAGAAGAGGGGTAGAGAAGAACAAAAGGAAAGTGAACCTACAAAGTAGCCAAAGGAACTGTGCAGAGCGCCCCTCCAGCTAACAGCTTGTCTTTGCTTACTGCTTGCTTCTGTTAAGTCCCTGTTGTCTGTCAAGCAAGATGTCAGGGAGTGATTTCTACCTTCAAAAACACTCTGCTCTGAACCCTAGGTCCCTAAATACTTAGATGTGGTCTCAGCTGGCTGGAATAAAGACTTTTACTTGGCTATAAACTGTGTCTGAGTGGTCGTCTCTGGTTGGCTACCTGTAAAGTTCACTTGCTGGTTTGTTTTGATTTCCACTTTTATGGTCTCTGTGTGTGTGTGTGTGTGTGTGTATTTCTTGTTTTGTTGGTTTTTTTTCAAGAGAGAGAGAGGAAAAAGGACATAAAGTTGAATGGTTAGGATGTGGAGAGGGGCTGAGACCAACTGAGTAAGAAAAAACATGATCAAAGTATACTGTATAAAAATGTTTTTCAATTTAAAAATGGGGGAAAACTCATTCAACAAGGCACAATATGATGGACCCTAGAGCTGTAGGCAATATCACTCATATATTCTCTTCTTGGGAATGACTGCTTTAAAATGTTTATTTCTTCGCTTGCTTTTGTGTATGTTTTAGAGATTTGGAGAGCTGTCACCAACTCAAACTGACTGAAGGCCTGAACTACTTCACTCAGCCTTGCAGAAGCATCCACAAAGCTGTATTCTGAGTCGGAGGGACAGAACTGTATCCTCAGACCTTGAAAGCATGACCACTTTCTGGGCTTGCATTCTCTGAAGAGCTACGAGGTGTGTGTACATCTGTGCAGAGCTCAGACCCTATCACCTTTCCTCATCTCTCCCCACTCCATTCCATAGATTTTCCTGAATTTATCCTTAGGAGGTAGACTGGAGTTTGGGGCACCTACCTCACTATTGAATGAATAATTCTTTCTCTATTGAGAGGTCCATCACTGACAACACTGTGGCAGCCGAACCAGCCTCAACCAGAGTGATGCTATGAAAGGGTTAGAAAATACCTCCCCAAACTCACTTGAGGCACTTGGTCCTCTGCTTCTGGGTCCAGATATTGAGAGCTGATTGGAATTTGAGGGCTCTGACCTAATCATTTGATAAACCCATCTATGGATTAGTATTGTAGTTTACTCATTCCTTTGTTGTTATTTGTTTGTCTGTTTTTTTTTTTTTTAGTCAGTTTCACTGTATAGCCCAGGCTGGCCTTGAACTCACTCTGTAGCCCAAGCAGGCCTTGAACTCACAGAGATCCACCTGCCTCCACCTCCCAAGTGCTGAGCTTAAAGGTGTGTGCCACCACTGACCAGTATGGACTAGTAATTTACTAGTTGGGGCTTAGAAACTAAAATGGCTGACAAAGTAGGTCCCTCATAGTATGCACTAGAAGGGTATTTCTTGTCAGTGTCTCCTTCCTGACTCCTCATTTCTTTGCTTCCTGGCCACCAAGAGATGACCCGTTATGTCCCACCCTCCTATCCTACTGCTCAGCCATGCCCTCCCTCTTGCCACTACGCCATTCTATGCCCATGGCTTCTGAATCCATGAACTTGGGATGTGGATCTCAGGAATTGTGACACAGTAAGGAGTTTATTTGCATACTGAGTAACCAAAGGGCAACTGGTCTCTAGAGGGAAATGATTGTGTGCCCATCCAATGGCTAACTTCACCACTGCTAAGTGTACATACAACTCAAGAGAAGATTACAGGACTTTTCCACTGATGAAGAAGGAAGCATCGGATTGCCAGGGTCATCATGGCGTGTCCCAAACAGCAAACTGACAAGACTTCCTATTTTAGGAATTCCCTCTGTCTGTCTGTTTGTCTGTCTGTCTGTCTCTCTCTCTCTCTCCCTCTCCTTCCCTCCCTCCCTCTACACACACACCTTTATATAGTTCTTTATATTCTTTAAAATGTTCTTTGTAGTAAATCATCATTTAGTGAATAAATGGTTTCCATGGATGTTGTGATCTGCTCTAGCAAGCTTTCAAATCTGAATAAAGTAACATAAGAGCATCCAGTTTGTACCCAAGGGGAGCTTCAAGACAAGCTAGTAATTAGCATCTGAAGGATGGATTCAGGGAGTGTCCTAGGACTGAGACCGCAACCGGTGCCATCCACACTCAGGTTAGTGTTGGAATTAGACTGAGTTATAGGACATCCCAGTTCATGTACCCCAGCAAAGTGAATTGGGTTTTCAGGGCAGGTGAAAACCCACCTAATTGGTGTCAGAAGTAAAGTCCTGAGGGTATAAAAAGTGAAAAACAGCTTAGACTTTCTTATTCACTGACAGAGGCAGACCTGTCAAGGTGGGGAAGTCTAGTTATGATGGCTTAAGAAAGACGAAGAAAAAGGAAACAGTGCCTCTTCCCTTGGGTTGTATTATTTGTGGACGGGGTACAATACCGTAGTTGTCTTTTATCATCCTAAGGATAAAGATAAAACTGAAACACACGCAAGACGAAAATGTAAGCAGACCCATAGACATCGAGCACATTAAAAAGGAGCCATGTTGTCCGAGTAGATTCTTCCCGAAGAAGAAAACCAGCAGGAAAAAAGTAAGCCAGCTGAGACTGCAATTTTTCTTATTTGTACCTCATATAAATCTATGGTAGAGTTACAGTTGTCATTATGACATTGTCAGACTCTGGAGGAGGCCTGTTCCCTCACACATGTGTATACATGGATGCACGCACATGAATATACACACTCACACCTATGCATTCTATGAGCAGATCATGACATGACATGTCCACCCTGTGCTCTTTCCCTCAAGTTCAGAAATAAGTGTTTCTGAATTTTTATGAAAATGCAGTACGGAGAACCAAGAGTAACAAAAATAATTATCTCTTTTATTATTTCAGATGAATAAAGGGAGATTTATAAAAAGCAGCTATCAAGACTTATTTTGAGAATTGTATTTTCAGTACATTGACACACAAGTTGATAAATGGAATACAATAGAGAATCCATAAAATATATACAAACATATATACATATATGTATATATGTATATATATTTCACTTATTATAAAAACAATTGTATTGCAATAGGGTAAGGTAGTCTTTTAAATAAGTACATCCTCTTTAATAACCATCTTTTTTGGATGTGTGTAAATCCATGAATCAGAATAGTCTTTGGACAAATACATAGAAAAGTGATTTTAAAATTGTTTTGTTGTAGTTTTATTGTGGAGAATGTTTATACGCATAGAAAGAAGAAAAGTAAGTGACCTTTCTCGTAGCCTATCTCTCTCATTTTAACCTGAATCACACCCTGGCCATATTTGTTTCCTTAGTACTTTCGTTCACTTCCTGGCTTTCAATACAACATCATAGACGCTTGATCCATTTACAGAAAAAATTGCTGGTCGTTGCCATAATAATTTGAGCAATTTCCAAACATATCAAATCTTCCATAATTATTTCAATGTGTATCTTTAAAAGGTAAAAGACAAACACTCCTTAAAAATAACATGGTACGAAAAATTTTTAATCCTCGTATAATATGAAGAATCAACTCTATATGCACCATCAGTCTAACTATGAAAGAACAAGAATAACTCTGGGAGGACAATATAGGCTCATGATAACATATGACAACATCCTTAACGATGAGTGTCCTTAAAATGGCTCATCTTCTCAGCACCAAGAAGTATCTACAAAATAAAAATAGTCAGATAAAGCCATAGAGGAAAATTGACAAATCTGCTCAAATGGAAGCAGAGATCTAAAAGACATCATTACGATCAAAAAGGTCAAACAAAAATAAGCACTTGACAAAGATCAGTGGGAAAAAGGAGACACCAGCCTGGCTACAACTACCTGATGGTGGTCACGTGACGGGCTCCCGTGACATAGAAAAGCACACATGACCCACTGGGGAGATGACTGAAGACAGAGACTTCCTTTTAAAGAGCATCTCTAAGGCTAAACAGCATCTCACAAGACTCTCAACATCATTCACTAAGGACACAAAAAGCAATGCGATGCCACTATACATCAACAACAATGATCAAAATGAAATGAAAAAAATATCTGCAACAAGAATTAATATATGGCGAGAATAAATGAAGCCCTCATACACTGATGAGGACTTAGGTAGAAAAACTGACGTGTTCTGCTTACATGAACCACAGTCATGCTTTCTGATCAATAGTGGGTTGAGAAATAGTTCACTTTTCCATGTAAAATGTCAATATGAATGCCAATATTCTTGCCTGCGTTAACAAGATGAGAAAGAAAACAAAAATTTCATGTTATAACTTTATTCTCTTTTCAGTTCTGTTAGTTATTATTTGGTGAATTCATTGTTTTCAAATATTTGAAAAATATTTTCTTAATCTATGTTATTTACAACATAATAGCTAAGATATTATACTATTCTGAATCTAATTTGTACTATTAATGTTTCCCATGTTTCTTTCTTAAGTCTCAGCAACTGTCCACATATATTGACATAGAATTTTTTGTGTTTACCAATTCTTATAGTGTAAATACTATCACCCTAAATAACGTCATTACTATACCATGATGTTTCTGAATGTCCACGAGAGAGGAGGCAATTCAGTGATATTCCCAATGCAGAGATACAATGTTTGCAAACAATATCAAAAACATAGACAATGGCAAAATAACTAGGAATCAAAATGTTTGGGAGTTACTATAATTCTAAAAACAATTTAATTTTAACATTGTTGTAATCATTATTGTAATTAATAATAGCTATACTTAGCAGCTAGATTGTAAATGTCCTAAAACTCTGATAGTGATATTTTTTTTAAAAAAAGACTTGTTTCATTATATATACACAAACTGTGTGTGTGTGTTCGTCCGTATGTGTGTCTGTGTCCGTGTGAGGGCACACATGCAAGCTGTGCTGTGTAAGCCTGAAAAGGATGTTAGATTCAATGAAGCTAAAGTTATGGGTGGTTGCTAGCTACCCAGCGTGGGTGCTAGGAACCAAACTCAGTACCTCTATGAGAGCAGCAAATGCTGTTAACCATTGAGCCATCTCTCTGGCTGCTAACAGTGACTTTTAAGAACCAGTAGAAGATATACACCGGGGGCCTAACAAAAACATAAGTGGATGCTCACAGTCAGCTATTGGACAGATCACAAGGCCCCCAATGGAGGAGCTAGAGAAAATACCCAAGGAGCTAAAGGGATCTGCAACCCTATAGGTGGAACAACATTATGAACTAACCAGTACCCTGGAGCTCTTGACTCTAGCTGCATATGTATCAAAAGATGGCCTAGTCGGCCATCACTGGAAAGAGAGGCCCATTGGACTTGCAAACTTTATATGCCCCAGTACAGGGGAACGCCAGGGCCAAAAACTGTGAGTGGGTGGGTAGGGGGTTGGGGGGGAGGGTATGGGGAACTTTTGGGATAGCACTGGAAATGTAAATGAGAAAAATACCTAATAAAAAAAAAGACTAAGAGGAAAACTCATAGCTCTGAGTACCTCCAAAAAGAAACTAGAGAGAGCACACATTAGCAGCTTGACAACACACCTAAAAGCTCTAGAACGAAAGGAAGCAAATTCACCCAAGAGGAGTAGACGGCAAGAAATAATCAAACTCAGGGGTGAAATCAACCAAGTGGAAACAAGAAGAACAATTCAAAGAATCAACCAATCGAGGAGCTGGTTCTTTGAGAAAATCAACAAGATAGATAAACCCTTAGCCAGACTCACTAGAGGGCATAGGGAAAGTACTCTAATTAACAAAATCAGAAATGAAAAGGGAGACATAACAACAGACCCTGAAGAAATCCAAAACACCATCAGATCCTTCTACAAAAGGCTATACTCAACAAAACTGGAGATCCTGGATGAAATGGACAAGTTTCTAGACAGATACCAGGTACCAAAGTTAAATCAAGATCAGGTTAATGATCTAAACAGCCCTATATCCCCCAAAGAAATAGAAGCAGTCATTAATAGTTTCCCAAACAAAAAAAGCCCAGGACCAGATGGGTTTAGTGCAGAGTTCGATCAGACCTTCAAAGAAGATCTAATCCCAGTTCTTCACAAACTATTCCACAAAATAGAAACAGAAGGTACTCTACCCAACTCATTCTATGAAGCCACAATTACTCTGATACCTAAACCACAAAAAGACCCAACAAAGATAGAGAACTTCAGACCAATATCCCTTATGAATATTGATGCAAAAATCCTCAATAAAGTTCTTGCTAACCGAATCCAAGAACACATCAAAACAATCATCCATCCTGACCAAGTAGGTTTCATCCTGGGGATGCAGGGATGGTTCAATATTCGGAAATCCATCAACGTAATCCAGTATATAAACAAACTCAAGACAAAAACCACATGATCATCTCGTTAGATGCAGAAAAAGCATTTGACAAGATCCAACACCCATTCATGATAAAAGTCTTGGAAAGATCAGGAATTCAAGGCCCATACCTAAACATGATAAAAAGCAATCTACAGCAAACCAGTAGCCAACATCAAAGTAAATGGTGAGAAGCTTGAAGCAATCCCTCTAAAATCAGGGACTAGACAAGGCTGTCCACTTTCTCCATACCTATTCAACATTGTACTTGAAGTCCTAGCCAGAGCAATTCGACAACAAAAGGAGATCAAGGGGATACAAATTGGAAAAGATGAAGTCAAAATATCACTCTTTGCAGATGATATGATAGTATATATAAGTGACCCTAAAAATTCCACCAGAGAACTCCTAAACCTGATAAACAGCTTGGGTGAAGTAGCTGGATATAAAATTAACTCAAACAAATCAATGGCCTTTCTCTACACAAAGAATAAACAGGCTGAGAAAGAAATTAGGGAAACAACACCCTTCTCAATAGTCACAAATAATATAAAATATCTTGGCGTGACTCTAACTAAGGAAGTGAAAGATCTGTATAATAAAAACTTCAAGTCTCTGAAGAAAGAAATTATAGAAGATCTCAGAAGATGGAAAGATCTCCCATGCTCATGGATTGGCAGGATCAACATTGTAAAAATGGCTATCTTGCCAAAAGCAATCTACAGATTCAATGCAATCCCCATCAAAATTCCAACTCAATTCTTCAACGAATTAGAAAGTGCAATCTGCAAATTCATCTGGAATAACAAAAAACCTAGGATAGCAAAAACTCTTCTCAAGGATAAAAGAACCTCTGGTGGAATCACCATGCCGGACCTAAAGCTTTACTACAGAGCAATTGTGATAAAAACTGCGTGGTATTGCTATAGTGACAGACAAGTAGACCAATGGAATAGAATTGAAGACCCAGAAATGAACCCACACACCTATGGTCACTTGATCTTCCACAATGGAGCTAAAACCATCCAGTGGAAGAAAGACAGCATTTTTAACAAATGGTGCTGGCACAACTGGTTGTTATCATGTAGAAGAACGGGAATTGATCCATTCCTATCTCCTTGTACTAAGGTTAAGTCTAAGTGGATCAAGGAACTTCACATAAAATCAGAGACACCGAAACTTATAGAGGAGAAAGTGGGGAAAAGCCTTGAAGATATGGGCACAGGGGAAAAATTCTTGAATAGAACAGCAATGGCTTGTGCTGTAAGATCGAGAATTGACAAGTGGGACCTCATGAAACTGCAAAGCTTCTGCAAGGCAAAAGATACCATCAATAAGACAAAAAAAAAAAAAAAACACCAACAGATTGGGAAAGGATCTTTACCTATCCTAAATCAGATAAGGGACTAATATCCAATATATATAAAGAACTCAAGAAGGTGGACTCCAGAAAATCAAATAACCCCATTAAAAAATGGGGCTCAGAACTGAACAAAGAATTCTCACCTGAGGAATACTGAATGGCAGAGAAGCACCTGAAAAAATGTTCAACATCCTTAATCATCAGGGAAATGCAAATCAAAACAACCCTGAGATTCCACCTCACACCAGTCAGAATGGCTAAGATCAAAAATTCAGCTGACAGCAGATGCTGGCGAGGATGTGGAGAAAGAGGAACACTCCTCCATTGTTGATGGGATTGCAAGCTTGTACAACCACTCTGGAAATCAGTCTGGCGGTTCCTCAGAAAATTGGACATAGTACTACCGGAGGATCCAGCAATACCTCTCCTGGGCATATATCCAGAAGATGTCCCAACCGGTAAGAAGGACACATGCTCCACTATGTTCATAGCAGCCTTATTTATAATAGCCAGAAGCTGGAAAGAACCCAGATGCCCTTCAACAGAGGAATGGATACAGAAAATATGGTACATTTACACAATGGAGTACTACTCAGCTATTAAAAAGAATGAATTTATGAAATTCCTAGCCAAATGGATGGACCTGGAGGGCATCATCTTGAGTGAGGTAACACAATCACAAAGGAACTCACACAGTATGTAATCACTGATAAGTGGATATTAGCCCAAAACTTAGGATACCCAAGATATAAGATACAATTTGCTAAACGCATGAAACTCAAGAAGAATGAAGACTAAAGTGTGGACACTATGCCCCTTCTTAAAATTGGGAACAAAACACCCATGGAAGGAGTTACAGAGACAAAGTTTGGAGCTGTGATGAAAGGATGGACCATCTAGAGACTGCCATATCCAGGGATCCATCCCATAATCAGCTTCCAAACGCTGACACCATTGCATACACTAGCAAGATTTTGCTGAAAGGACCCAGATATAGCTGTCTCTTGTGAGACTATGCTGGGGTCTAGCAAACACAGAAGTGGATGCTCACAGTCAGCTATTGGAGGTATCACAGGGCTCCCAATGGAGAAGCTAGAGAAAGTACCCAAGGAGTTAAAGGGATCTGCAACCTTATAGGGGGAACAACATGATGAACTAACCAGTACCCCGGAGCTCTTGTCTCTAGCTGCATATGTATCGAAAGATGGCCTAGTCGGCCATCACTGGAAAGAGAGGCCCATTGGACTTGCAAACTTTATATGCCCCAGTACAGGGGAATGCCAGGGCCAGGGGAATGGGAATGGGTGGGTAGGGAAGTGGGTGGGGGTTATGGGGGACTTTTGGGACAGCATTGGAAATGTAATTGAGGAAAATACGTAATAAAAAAATTTTTTAAAAAAAGGAAAAAAAAAAAAGAACCAGTAGAAGCTTGCACATGCACAAACATGCTGTTCGTGACCCAGAGATTTCAGTTAGGGATATACATTTATAGAAATATATACACACTCTCTTAAAAGATATGAGCAGCCATTTTTGTTACAGCTTATTAAAGGTTACAGCTTTGTTACTTCGTTAGGTCAAATGTTAGAAACCATCTCAAAGTTCGTCAGTGGTAAAACTAAACAAACGAGTGTACTTTCATACAATGAGTATGAGTTTGTAATAGAAACAAAATCACTACTCGGGCCAACTCAACAAGCAGGCATGTAAAAAGCGTGCATGTTCTATCTAATTCACCCAAGTTTAGAAGAGGCAGCAGTAACCTAGGGGGTTTGAAGTCAGGATCCTAGCTATCCTCTGGAGTGGGGAGCAATGAGGAGTGACCCAGAAATGGACCTGCATAACTTTTGGGGTGCTGGCAAAATGGTATTTCTTATTTCAGTTTTGACCTCACGAATGGTTATCGTCTCATAGGTCAGCTACATCCATGATAGTGTCTTAATATTGTCATGAGCAATGCACTAATCTTCATAAGAAAGCTTATGTCAAAGCAAATCACTTATAAAGTTATTGGGCTAACAGAAAATGGTATGAGATAGTCCCTCATTGAGAGAAGAATGACCGGAGTTTAAGGCGTTTGTTAGGAAAAGCAGCAACGAACAATGGCTTACGACAGAACCTCTGAACAGAAAAGATTAAAAAAAAAAAGTAAATGCCAGGTTCGGGAGCATCTCTCCCAGAGGGCAAAAAACCGCTTTGTTCCAATGACCTGGCCTAGTCCTAGAACAAAGGTATGATAGATATGGTGATATTACTGATGTTCTCAGAGACGCCAGAGAGCATGGGAAACCCTGGCTGGATTATCACCTCTGAAAGGAGGAATACGCTGAATCAGCACATTATCCTCTATGTAATAGATCCTGGTTTTCAGTATACACTCTTCTGAGGAGAGTTCTGCTGTCCTCCCAGGCCCTGTCTTTTTAATCACAGGAGCAGTGTAGCCTGACTGGGGTGTTTGTTAAAAGTACAAACCTGCTGGAAGCCTTTGGCATGGCTTACTTCTATTCTGAGTACAAAGTCCCTCTCCATATAGTCATTAAAATGACACAGGACACTCTGTAATGCTAAGGAAATCAGCCAGAAAACTACATTTTAAGCATTTCTACCTGGGGAACTCTAGAAGGTCAGAGTTGAGAGGCATTAAGTCAAGTAATGAGTTTTGGTAGACGTAAAACAATGTATTTTGGAAGACTGCCTTGGTTTTCCCAGTGCGCAGCAAGAGGGGGCCACATGATCAGGATTCACCTGGTAACCTCTAAAGTCTTAGCAATCAAGAATCCCTTTCAGAATGTCATTCTCCCCCTATTCCCATACTTTATATTATTTTTTAAAAATTTGTAATTTGTTAAAATGATGGATGGGGTATAGAGATATGGAAAAGCTTTTGTGTTTTTTCCAGAGAATGCTAGTTCAAATCCCATTGTCCATGTCAGGCAGCTCACAATTGCCTGTAACTCCTCCTTCTGGGAACCTAATGGTTCCTTCTGACTCCTGCTAACACTAATATATGTTAAGATGTTGAGATAGTCTGGAGAGATAGCTCAGAAGTTAAGAGCTCTGGTTTTTCTTGCCAAAGACCAGGGTTCAATTCCCAGCACCTATATGACAACTCACCTGTAACTTCTGTTCCAAAAATCTGATGTCCTTTTCTGACCTCTTCGGACACTAGGCTCTCAAGTCCGTGCCGATAAAACATCACACACATAAAATCTAAATTTAAATAGCTTTAAAAAAAAGTATGGTTGCCAAAGAGAACATGAGTCCCACCCAGCATGAGACAATCAGCATTACTAAACGGACATAATAAACTCCTTTCCAAAGAAAACATTAGAGTTATCCTGTGCAAGCTAAAAAAAAAAGTACCATTTGGACAAAAGTTTTGTAAAATAGGTAATGGTTTGCAATTTCCTATTATACCACCCATGCTCCTAGAGGTCAAGTCACTGGCTTTGGACCACAGTTCTGCAATTTCCTGACGTCACACTGAAGACACCAAGAGGACAGACAGCTGTAGCATCTGGACATTTGATGGTGAGCAAACTTGGATAAAATGATCAGTATTTAACATTTTCAAACTCTACTACCAAGGTCTTTCTGTCCTTTGGACTCAGTGAAAAGGGGGAATTGTTGTAAAAGCCAAAGGGGACTTTTCACATCACTGAAAAGCTCACTGAGATCTGGCTGGGCTGACACAGCTCTGACATCACTCAGCCACCTCAGCTGACAAGTCTTATCCTCGTCCAACAGAGAAGAATGAGGGTGGGATCAAAGCTGCTGTGTTAAAATAAAGCAGATGGTATGTCAAGATTCAATTACCCAACCTTCCCATATTTCTCTCAAAACCAATTCTTTCTGTATCAATGGAAGGACACAGAGCCATTGTTACACTGTTACCAGGTTACCAGGGATTCAGGGATACTGTTACGCTCCTCTGTGTTGATGGTTCTTCTTGTACTCTTGACTCAGCTGAGGACCACCTGGACTGGCAAAGAGCACCTCTGGCTGTGTCTGTGAGATCACATGCAGAGACGCTGGGATCATAATGTTTTTGACCTAATGACTATTAATCTATCGATTGAATTTTGAATAGACCATTGGCAGGAAGTAGACTACTGTAGGAAGTGGAAGGCTGCTTGGAGGAAGTATGGGACTGAGGATATGCCCACAGGGGTGGGAAGAGCTATCCTAAATGTGCATAGGACCCTTTAGTGGGCTGGGGCTCTAGGCTGGATAAGAAGAAGAAAGCCAGCTTTCTCCACTTTCTGCCTCCAGACTGTGGAGTGCAGGATTCCCAGCCATAGAAGCTCCTGTTCCCCTGCAGACACGTGTCTCTGGGAAATGTCAACAGGTTTCATTGTTGCAGAAGAAAATCATATTATGTCAGCTGGTGTTTCTGTCAACAATTGCCTGGGTCACTGCCTGCTCTTTCTTTTTCTCTTCCTCTTTTTCATCATCTCCCTCCCTCCCTCCCTCCCTCCCTTCCTTCTTTCCTTCCTTCCTTCCTTCTCCCTTCCTTTTCTCTGTCCTCTCTCCATGCTTCCCAGCCTTTTAGGGAACACACTCAGAGCTTTATTCTGTGTGTGTGTATGTGTGTGTGTGTGTGTGTGTGTGTGTGTATTGCATGCATGTACCTATACAGGCATGCAGGTATAAGCAAGCTGGGCCTGGGGAGGCCAGAGCAGGAAGAAGGATATCTTTCTCCACAGTTCTCCACCTTGAGACAGGATAATCCCGTTGAACTTCAGGGTTGCTAATCTCATAAGGCCAGAAGGTTAGTGAGCTCTTGGGGTCAACCTCTCTCAATCTCCCAATGCCAAAGTGACAGGAGCCCACAGTCAGACCTAGCATTAAGCATTAATCAATGCACCAATGTCCTTTAAACCATCAGAACAGGCATAGATTGAAGATGCTTTTAAAAACAGAACACTGTTTACAAGAAAGCAAAGCTGAAATGGTTTGTAGACTGCAGGGTTTCTCACATGCCTGTCCACAGCATAGATGGTAGATTTCCCAGTGAGGCCTCAAAGACATGATTGAGCCAGAGGTTGGAAGATACACCAGATGTCTCTGCACACCATGCTGCCTTGTGCCTGCAAAGCCAGAGAGCTGGCTACTACCAGAACCCACTGACTCCATCCACTTCCTTAAAGCACCTCTGAGCTCTCCTTTGAATCAGTGAGGAGCAGGAGGAAAGCAACCCGTGCTGGAACAGTTTCAGCAGAAAGCCTGCATGTAATAGGATTGTTTGGGAAAGAGGAAGTATTAGAAGACAGACGGACTGGGAAACATGAGCGAGCTGACTCCTGGCTACCTCTGCTGTGGATTCCTGTTAACAGCTTGCTCTTTCTTCTCGGGAGCCTGTCAACACTCTAGCCAGCAGCTGAAGGTTGCCGGGAACCATCTTTGGTGGTTGGCAGACTGGCCTAGGGCCAGTATGTGCCTCTTGGGCCTGCTGGGTTTGGAAGCGCTCTTGGGAAAGTACACTCCTGGAACAAAGTCTCCAAAGTGTCTGAAAGATTCTATGCCTGTGGAGTTCCTAGGAGGAAAATTGCCTATTAACAAAGCGGGGTGGGGATGGGGTGGGGGGAGTGATGCAACTTGCTGATGTGGCTGTCATTCGTTAACTTTAAATTTAAAACTTGTGTGTGTGTGTGAGTGTGTGTGTGTGTGTGTGAATGCTAGAGATTAATCTGAATCCAATGCTAGGCCACACTCTATAACCTTGGCCATTTAATGCTGCTTTAAACTGTGTTTTTAACATGTGCGTTTGAAACGAATACACATTTACAAAAGGAGTCTGTCTTCAAGCTGGCCGTGAACCTGCCCTTGGTAAAGCAAAAAGTCACAAGGCATGGCTGATTAGAAACTGTCTTAGTTAGGGTTTTACTGCTGTGAACAGACACCATGAACAAGGCAAGTCTTATATAAAAAAAGAACAACAACATTTAATTGGGGCTGTCTTACAGGTTCAGAGGTTTAGTCCATTATCATCAAGGTGGGAGCATGGCAGTATCCAGACAGGCTTGGTGCAGGAGGAGCTGAGAGTTCTATGTCTTCATCCAAAGGCTGCTAGTGGAAGACTGACTTCCAGGCAACTAGGGTGAGGATCTTATATCCACACCCACAGTGACACACCCATTCCAACCAGGTCACACCTATTCCAACAAGGCCACATCTTCAGATGGTGCCACTCCCTGGTCCAAGGATATACAAACCATCACATTCCACTCCCTGGTCCCCATAGACTTGTTCAAAAGCATGAGTCTATGGGGGCCATACTTAAACATAGCATAATGCAAAATGCATTTAGTGCAACTTTCAAAGTCCTCATAGTCTATAGAAGTTCCAACAATGTTAAAAGTCCAAAGTTCAAGGTCTCTTCTGAGATTCATTCAACTTAATTAACTGTAATCTCCAAAGCAAGGCAGGAAACCAGCTGGGCAAACTCCAAACTCTGCATCTCTATGGCTGATGCCAAAGTGGTCTTCAGATTTCCACTCCTTTTTCACCTTTGTTGACTGCAACAAACGGCTTTCTCCTGGGCTGGTTCCACTCCCTGTTAGCAGCTTTCCTCAGCATGTATCCCATGGCTCTGGCATTTTTAACATCTTTGAGTCTCCAAGGTAATTTCAATGTTTCAGCTTCTTGTTTCAGTGTCTGGGATTCCACTTGATCTTTTGGCCTCCTCCTATGGGCTTTCACCACTTTTCCAGCTCTGCCCTCTGTAGCACTCTAAGCTCAGGTTGATCCACTCCACTACGGCTGCTGTTCTTGGTGATCATCCCATGGTACTGACATCTCCAATACATTGGGGTGTTGCACTCCAACTAGGCATCACCAATAGCCTCTCATAGGCTCTCTTCAGGGTGTCAAGCCTCAAATCCTTTACAAGACCCCTTCAATCCTGGGCCATCAACTACAGCTGAGGCTTCACCTTCTCCAATGACCTTCCTGGGCCTCTCACAGTGCTAAGCCTCAGCTTCTCTCCATGATCCCTTAATTCTTTTACAAGCAGTACCACCTGAGCGACTCTTACACATTACCAAGTCCAGCTGCAGCATGAGGTACAACCTTGGGTATTTCTGAAACAGCTTCTTTGTGTCCCAGAAAACAATTTCCAAAATATTTCACCTCAGTGATGCTGGTCTCTTCTTAATCACTGCTAATTCCTTAGCTCCAGCTAACCAGCATCAATTTTCCCAGTAGTTCCTTCCATTCTTAACTCTAGAACCAGAGCCACATGGCTGAAGCTGCCGAGTTCTGCTGCTTACAGGAATTAGAACATGATCCCCTTGTACTATTACATTATCACTAGCTTTATGCTTTCTAAATCCTTCACTACCTAAGCTTGGCTATCCTGGTTCTTGCTCTGAAGATTGTCCTTGAATGCAGAGATCAGCATGCCTGTCTCATGGGATTAAAGGTGTGTACCACCATGCCTGGATTTAATTTAGCTGGGTAGGATCTTGCCCCAAGGTCCCACTCCCTTAATCTGTTATCTCCTAGAACACTGGATTTTGCTCCATTTCACTTCCTGGTATGCCTTTAATACTTGAACCATATATTTTATATTTGGCCTTTCTAAGCTTGCTATGCTTGTTCAGACTTCTCTTTGTCTGAACAAAGTCTCTTTGAGACTTAACCAGAGAACAGAGTCTCTGCTGGGCTTTTTTGAAACTTCCTTTGTCAGTGCAGTTAATTCAATTAATCCAATTCTCTTCACCTTAGCCTCAGGCAGACTTTTCAGACAAGGGCAAAAAGTAGTCACATTCTTCACCAAAATACCACAAAAACAGTCTTTATGCCACATTCTGAAATTCTCCTCCTTTGTAATCTTTTGGGCCAGGTCAACACAGTTCAAATTAATCCCAACAACAAAGTCTTCCATATTCCTACTAGGATGATCCATTAAGCCCCATTTAAAGCATTCCACTACTTTCCAAATCCAAAGTCCCCAAATCCACATTCTTTCAAATAAAAGCATGGTCCGCCTATCACAGCAATACCCCACTCCTGGTACCAACTTCTGTCTTAGTTAGGGTTTAACTGCTGTGAACAGACACCACGAACAAGGCAAGTCTTATTAAAAAAAAAAACAACAACATTTAATTGGGGCTGTCTTACAGGTTCAGAGGTTCAGTCCATTATCATCAAGGTGGGAGCATGGCAGTATCCAGACAGGCTTGGTGCAGGAGGAGCTGAGAGTTCTATGTCTTCATCCAAAGGCTGCTAGTGGAAGATTGACTTCCAGGCAACTAGGGTGAGGATCTTATACCCACACCCACAGTGACACACCCATTCCAACCAGGTCACACCTATTCCAACAAGGCCACACCTTCAGATGGTGCCACTCCCTGGTCCAAGGATATACAAACCATCACAGAAACCTTCTTGGCCTTTCATTATCAATAACATTTTGATGAATGCCATCACTCTCTTGATTCTATTAAGCTGTACTGATAAGTGTGTTCTAGCAAGATCAAGCCGGGTAACATTCCTGCATGGAAGGGAGAGGCTCAGGGGGCTCCATTGAGGAGCTGATGGCAGTTGATGGCTGCTGGGGGAGAAAGAGCCAACATTCTGCAGGGTTGTGGCCTCAGTAGCTGACACATGCTCCAGTGGATGGCCCGACATCCATGTGCGTATGGGCAACACCAACTGAGCTCAGTGAAAACAAAGGAAGACCAAGAGTTGGGGTGGGGGAGATAGGGCGTGGTTGAGAAAGAGTTGGATGGGGGAATAGAGAGTAGATGTGATCTAAATACATTGTATTCGTGGGAGGAATGTCCAAAGACTGAAACCAATATGTGTTGTACTGTATAAGGTGCTTGCAACACAAGCCTGAGGACCTGAATTCAGATTCTCCAGCATTCATGTAAAAGCTGAGATTACAGACTCTGTTGCCCTAGCCCTGGGAGGAAGAGATGGGCAGATTCTAGGGACTCCCTGGCCAGCCAGCCTAGCAGAAATAGTGACCTTCAAGTTCAATGAGAGATCTTGTCTCAGACGTGTAAGCTAGTGAGCAATAGAAGAAGACCCATGATGTCCACCTCTGAAATCCACACACTCAGGCAAATGCACACATGCACACCCGCACACCTGCACATACATGGAGCATGCTACAAAAGCCAGGTTAAACTAAAAGAATATCTCTTCAGTTCCTGGGACGTCTTCCAACTTGCTAGATGATCTTATTATATACCTTTTGAGGCATCTTGGAGCACAGACTCCCCAGTAAGCTTAGAGGTTTTACTTTCTCTTATCTTAAGCCAGTGTCTCCAAAACTGCCTTGCTGAGAGCCTAGCGTTGGGAATAGTGAGCATCCGCTCAACTATGAATAAATTGGCACTCCGCTCTCCTGTCGGCTGTGTTCTTTCTGTCTGTAGACTCCTTGGTTGTGAATGCTAAGGAAGAGGAAAGGGGGGAGGGACGGGATGGGGAAACAGAGAAACAAGAGTAGCAGGACAGGAAGAAGGAAAGGAGAAATGTCTACTTAAGTTCCTATTGCAGTGATGAATCCCACAATCAAAAGCAACGTGGGAAGGAAAGGCTTTATTCGTCTTACTCTTCATAGTCCATCATCCAGGAAAGTTAGGATAGGAACGTGGAGGCAGGAACTGAAGCAGAGGCCATGGAGGAATGAATACTACTCATATGGCTCGTGCCAGACTGCTTTCTTCTAGCACCCAGGACTACTAGCCCAGGGGCAACACTATTCACAGTGAAGCAGGGCTCTCCCACATGTTAATCATTAACCCAGAAAATGCATCACAGGCATGCCCACAGGCCGGTGTGGTGGTGGGTGTTCAAACTGAGCTGTCCTCTTCTAAAAGGACTCTAGCTCCTGTCAGGTTGGCACAAGACTTGTCAGCACAAGAGGGGGTGATAGATCAGGGTGAGGGGCAGGAGAACAAGGGTGTGGGTGATAATCAGCCTCAGCTGTTTGGGTAACTGATGTCCTCAGGGCTTGGGAAGAGAGAAAAGCAAAAGATCCGGACTTTGCAATGCTTCAGTTCCAAATCCTAATGGGAGAAGATCTTTCAAAATTCACTTTAACCCTTCAAACAATTCCTGCCTACTTGCTACTAGAGGGAGGCGTTGTTCTAGATGCCAGAAGTAGTAGGGGTCGAAAAAGAAAGGTAACTGGTTTCCTTCTGGTTCGTTTCCCAAATAACCAAAGTACAGCATTGTTTGTCATTGAAGTTTAGTAGAATTCGCCGACTTCCAGTTTACTGCAAACTCTACAAAATATCAAATGACAAATTGACTCACAGGCGCTCTTACAAGGAAGAACTGGGTGTCTTCCAGCGGGTTATATAAGACAATAGCATTTATAAAAATGAGCTTCTGGGGTAGTTTTCCTTGGTTCTAGAAGCTTTGGTTACCCTTCTAGTCTCTGGTAACTTTAAAACACACTCAGAGGCATTACAAACCCACCATATGCCTGTTTGAGCAAATGCCTGATCTTCCTTGTATCCTTGATCCAGCGGAACCCAGCTGTTTTCAAATCTCTTTATAGAAAACAAAGAGCAAATTTTCAAAAGAATTGTAAACAAAGAAATGAGTAAGGGAATTCCAGAAGCCTAGAGCTTTAACATTAGATCTGAGAAAACACTATTTCGATGGTTTGATTTATGTCCATCTGAGAACATAATCCTTAAAAAACAGCAAGATCTCAGCCGTGCCTTGACAATGTTCTTTCTTGGTATTCAACAGCATCTTTGCTGCCTCTGGGCATAGAATGCTGTTAGACAGAATGAACACTCCATTCTTTATTACAGAAAATATCTATAAGTTCCTGTGAGCCTATCTTTCACATGTGATGTTAGCTTGAATCGTTTTTATGCTGAGTACCAGATTGCACGGTGTTTTCCCAAGTACCTCTGGTGTTCTGTTGACTGCAGCCCAGTCAAGGCTTTCAGAAGACATTGGAGCACAAGATTTACAAGAACCGTGAGAGTCAACCACAGGCAAGGGAGGGAGACAGTGAATTGACTGCCGAGTTTTGACAATATACCACAAGATGCAACCCACCACCTATTTCTTCCACATCCTTAAAGCTTCCTGGCAGATAAAAAAGAAGATGAATGTTCACAAGCAATTGGCATGACTTTTACATATGCTGGTTAGGGATAGGTTTAGCCATCTAGGAGTCAAGACAGGAGCTAACGATAGCCAGGTTGCTCTCTGCCCAGCTTTGTGAGCAAGTAGAGACCTGGTACCTCTCACCCTTTTTCATCTGACTCTGCAAAGGGGTATAGGTGCTGATTCTCATAGAATCATGCTTCCTGCTCAGACATCAGTGGCCTCACCATCCTTAATAACTAAAAGGAGTGTCCTCTTAGCCTAGCCAGTTCTTCACCCATTTCATCTGACATACTTCATTGTCCCTGATTGCAAGGGAACCGTGCAGTTACTCAGCAGTGACTCGGTCTTGCATGGAGCTCAGTCAAAGCTGAGTGCTTAGGCCCGTAATTGGCTTTCTTTTCTTTGGCCCACACGCTTCAGTGGCGAAGCTTTATGCTGTCCTTGGAGAGATGGTATTTCTTGACTTGTATTGCAGTTCCTCTGCTGCTTGCAGATTTCTTTTTTCTTTTCTGTTTTTTTTTTTTTTTTTTTTTTTTTGAGACAGGGTTTCTCCGTGTAGCCCTGGCTGTCCTGGCCGGGCGTGGTGGCGCACGCCTTTAATCCCAGCACTCGGGAGGCAGAGGCAGGCGGATTTCTGAGTTCGAGGCCAGCCTAGTCTACAAAGTGAGTTCCAGGACAGCCAAGGCTATACAGAGAAACCCTGTCTCGAAAAACCAAAAAAAAAAAAAAAAGATGTGTGCCACCCCTGCCCAGCTACTTGCAGATTTCTATTACGGACTTTTTTTTCCTTTCCTTCTATGCCATGGCCTCTAGACTGTGTGAGCCAATTGCCCACCCACTCCAAACTGTCCATTTAACTGAAGGTGGCCGAAAGCACATATCTTTCAATTTCTGCCTCCTAGATTTTGTGATTACAGGTGTGCATGCCACCATACCCAGCTGCCGGATTACATGGTGTGTATGTGTGTGTGTCTCATGTGCTCATGTGCATGCACACACATGTCTGTGTATTTGTGTGTTTGTGCAGCTGCACATGTCCATGCAGGTACCGTATGCAGAGAGGCCAGAGGACAAGCTTCAGGTGCCATTCTCTGGGGTAGCATCCAGTCCCATGGAGACATAGTCTCTTATTAGCTTAGAGCTCACCAATTGGGCTCCACTGGATGGCCAGAAAGCCTCAGGGAGTAGGCTCCTCCACTGCCGCTCCAGTCAGTGTTGAAACCACAAGTGGGTAGCATCATTCCTGGTCTCTCTCTCCCCTTTTTTTTTTTTTAATATGAGCTCATGTTCATGCTTGGGAAGGACAACACTAGCAAGTCAAGCTTTTATCCACTGAGCTACCCTCACCACAGGTCAGCCTTGCCCAAAGCCTGGATGCTAGGGACTTTCTGCTTGGTATATTGCTCTGTTTTCCTTTGAAAATGAACATTCAGCTTTTAAGAGATCCTTTACAGCTTATACAACAGTGTATTATTTATCCCTGGAAAAACTGACCCTTAGTCTGACTTGCTAAGATGTGGCCTCATCCTGACACTGTAGGTCTAATTGAATACTCCGTGCTTCTCCTTTCACTCTGGTTCATTTTAAAGCCATGGAAGCTCAGGTTGCAGAAAACTCAGTCTGACAACTGAAAAGAATGCTTGAAAATTCACCATTCGGGGGAAATCTCTTTACAGAGGTGCAGCCAATGCATGTCTGCCTCAATTGGGGGATCTCTTTACAGAGGTGCAGCCAATGCATGTCTACCCCCTCAGGAATTACTATCACTTCTCATGAGCTTACTAGACCACATTAGCATTTACTTGGTGTTCATAAGGCTTATGCTTTCCATTTTGTAAATGACACCAGCAGATAAGTCTTGAGACCTCTCTTGAACTAATACATCACTGGATTATCACTAAAATCTGTGTGTATTTTTGGTTCTCTAATTTGCTAATAGCCTATGCTAAGAACATGGGCTTTTAATTCAGTCATAACAGGATTAATCCATCTCGGTGCTCAGCTATGAATAGTCACCTCCAGCAGCATGTAGTGAGAACATGCGACTGTCCTTGACAAGCTATAAAAATAGCCATATCCCAGGGTGCTAGTCGCAATTTATGTCCCTATTAGTCATAAATTTGTTCGTGTCTTTTAAGAGTCCATTTGTGTCTCCCAAGAGAACTTTTGCTGCCATTACATGACAGTCACTCTGTATCAAAATGGCATAGAACAAAAAAAATAGCTTCAGAGAGTGATAGAAAAAGAGAAAATTATATTCTTTATGCTAATAGCATACAACAAGGGTGTATGTACTATGATCTACAAAATCAGATGTAGATGTAATTTGAAAACATTGTTATACGATATGTTGGAGGGCCATATACAAACCTCAAAGTAGACAGATCTAGGTTTAAATTGTACTCTGTGCTTCTATCTTTGTGACTCCCTCCTTGACCTCAAGAAACATCAGCCTTATCATGGGCGAAAGAATGATAGTATCTAATTGAATATCAGAATTAAGAGCAATATTAAAAGGCCTTTGGCACTTAGGGCATGCTTAGTATATGGAAGGCAAGATGGTAGCAGTGGTAAATTGGTGTAGCTCATTTGGAAATGTACTTTCCATTCAGAACAACCTTGAAGGAGAGAGAGCCAACAGTATAGAGTGTTGTTTTGTCTTGGTCATATGCAGCAGATCTCCCGCAGGGGACATGGTGTCTAATTCAGTAGCCATTAGCCTCATGACATCATTTATATTTAACACGTTAAATTACAATTTTTTTACTCATCGGCGTCACTTACAATTTGAATACCAGTAGGTGCACTGGATGAAGTAGATTTTCCATAAGTACCAACATTTCCTTTGGGCAGTACTAGACTTGACCAGAGACTTACAG
Source organism: Mus caroli (assembly GCF_978045245.1). Classification (NCBI taxonomy): domain Eukaryota; kingdom Metazoa; phylum Chordata; class Mammalia; order Rodentia; family Muridae; genus Mus; species Mus caroli. The sequence continues at coordinate 93,779,581 of NW_028227265.1, forward strand.
GCATAGTTGACTACTGCTATCAGGAAGCATTAGTCAGGGGCCTGGCAGCCATTCACGGGGCTGGGATGAAGAGTTCCTGGATCCCTTCTACACCAGTTCCCACATCCTTATCTCAATCCTCAAAGCATATTCTCATCCTTGTGTGCTCTGCCAAAAGCCCACTTTAGCTCCACATTATCTGGACACTTAACTTGAGTTTGGATTTCAACCTTTAAAGGCATCATATGAACCTCTTGATGGGAAGAACTGAGTTTTTCTGATTCCAGGTCATGTCTCAAAGCCTCACACTGTAGGATTCCAGGTGGAAAGTTTGTAACAGAAGATTGATAAGTTCTAAATACTTGTGAGCTTTCAAGACTCATATATACTGCATACTGAAACGTAGTGGGGAACCTTGACTGAAATAGGCATGAGTCCTCAGCCCTTGCTGCCTGCACCCTGGATTACTGGCAGCCCAACCCTACCTACCCTTGGGGGTTGGAGGTGACGTGGTACAGAATCAAAGGCACAGACTCTGGCAGTAGCAAGCTCATCTGAATGCTGTTGCAAGCTCCTTTAATAGCCCCCACCCACCCACCCCCCATTGGTCCCAAGAAAGCATCTCTTCTAAACAGCAGTTCCCGATTGGCTGGAACTGTCTGTGGCAGCAATCCTTGGGCAGTCTTCAATTAGTTCCTCCTGCAGGAAATGCCTTTGCTATTGTGCCCCCCTTCTCCATCCCCACCCTTGCTGTCACCACTCCTCCTATACCCCCTCATGAATTAGCTTGATTCCCTTCAGAAGCCAAAGTTCTCTTCCTGCAGAGCTGTCCTCACCAAACACAAACTCAGCTAATGCCATGATCTTGGAGTTCCCAGACTCCAGAAGTGACAAATAATGATTTCTATTCCTCATAAATTTCTCTGCCCCGGATATTTTTCCATAGCAGTCCAGAAGGATTAAGATGGGGACCTATTTGATAAGTGAGTGGTCACCTGTCCTCTTACGACCATGGCTAGTTCTATTCTCTCTATACTAATTGATGAGATTAAAATATGAAATAGATCTCAGAAGGTCACACTTTTAGAGGTGGACACGTGTGGTGAGCATGCATAGTTCATTGCTTAATAACATTTTAAAAAGTTATCCAGCACATCGTATGTAGCTCACAGTGCTAGTGTGACTTGTATAAATATGAGCATGAAATGGTTGAACAATGTAACCCTGAGACTTTTCTACCAAGCAGACCACTAAGTAACGTTTGACTTGGAGTATCATCGTGTTGATCGCATTGGCAAAAGAAGGGACATAAGTGTGCCAATCCAATCAGGATATGACTTTCCTGGCTGACGTTGCTGAGCTTCCAATGTTTCTATTGCTGATAGAGAGCAGAATGTAGACCTTCAAGCCAGATAAGCATAAGGTCACATAGTAAGGAGAGGAGAGGCTACCATTGTGGTGCAGGCCTTTAGCAGGGATCTACAGGGAAAGCGGCAGATGAGCACTGTATTAAAACCCAGCCCTTTGAACACACACTCTAAGAGGGACTGCTTTGCTCTGCATTTAATACATGACAGTGACATCCTGGGATAAACCAGCTTGAGACTAAAATGACTCTGAAGATACATAAAAGATTCATAGTGCTTGAAGACTTGAGTCAAGGGGAGAATTCTCACCTGCATGGTCTAGGATGGGAAGAGTTCTAAGTCACACCAAAGAAAGCCAGCTGACAAGGGGACACCAGGATGCAAAGGTTACAGATTGGTACCAGAATTCTCACCGTGTGTTAGAGATGAAGCCATTCAATTATTAATTGGATCTAAGGACTACATGTATTTCACCCATTATTTGTAATGTGAATTAGTCCTTTAAGTGTTAAATATTTTTTTAAATCCTTAATAAAATTTATCTCCCACTGGTAGATGAGTGGCTCTTGTTTCCATGATTCCTACACATAGGTTCTGGAGTTACCTGAGCTTGAGTTAGCTGCACTTGAGTGTGACCTAAACTACAACCTAAAGAGAAAGACAACATGCCAAACATCACTGAGGAGGGCTTGCAAGGCTGTTGAGGGCTGCAGAATTGCGGCACGATACTGACTGTCATGAGTTACTGCTGAAAGAAGGAGACACACAGCTAGAATGAGTGTATATTCTTCTTTCCCACCCAGAGGGTCTGCTACTATTTTAAAGCAAGCCTCCTAGGTGGGAAGAAGTCACTTTACCAAGCTGCAGACTCAGAAAAGGCCTCAACAAAAGTCTACTCAGCGTGAGCCAGTTTTCCCATTGGTAAGTTCTTTTATTTTGAAATTTCAGTCCTATCCCCACCCACCAGGCCCAACCACCAGCCACAGTGGGCATCTCCCTGTGAATCTCCAGGCACACACAGCTCAGCTGCACATGAATCTATCCAGATGCAGGATGCTGTTCTAAAGTGCCTAAGCTTTTCATGGCCACTATGTCTCAAGATCTCCATGCCAAGATTCAGGTCAGAAACTGGTGTCTTCCAGCCTCAAGCTCTGGACCACAGGTGAGCCCTCTAATTCGGGATTGTAGTTCATTCCAGATATACTCAAGTTGACAACCAGGGATAGCCATCACAATAGGAGGAGCTGAGACTTCTACGTCTTCATCTGCAGGCTGTTAAGAGACAACTGACTCCCAAATGGTTAAGAGGAGGGTCTTAAAGCCCATGCCCACAGTGACACCTTCCTCCAACCAAGGCCATACCTCCTGATAGTGCCACTCCCTGGACCAAGCATATTCCAACTACCAAATAGGTTATAGTGTCCCCCGATGTTCATTCTAAGAATTGAGTTGCTTTAAGCAAACAGGTCATCCATTGACGTGCTTGTGAGTTAAACTGGTCACTTCCAGAACCTTATTAATCAGCCACTTCTTACCTTGAAACAGGTAGATGCTTGCGAACCACCTCCAAGAATCCCTTAGACAACCCAAGACCCACTGATATGTACATTTTGTCTTTTCCCAAACTTTAAAAAACATCATTTGTATAAAAACCAACAACACAAGCAGAAAGTGGGTTCCAAGTGCTGGAAAGTTGGAAGTAACTGTGAGTGTGTGTCTCCATGTGTACTGTTTATTCTTGGGATGAAGTATTTTAAAATTAAATG